>NC_142483.1:40510530-40813560 GCF_049115385.1 Moschus berezovskii | reverse complement strand
CTGCCTTACAACAATGCAAATCGATCATATAGATACCCCCTCCCTTTTGAGCTTCCCTCCCCTACTCCCATCCCACCCCTCTAGGTCAGCACAGAGCACCAGGCTGGGCTCCCTGTGTTATATAGAGCTTCCCACTAGTTATCTGTTTTACTCAGGATGGTATATAATTACATATACATCAGTGTTACTTTGTCAATTCATCCCACTGTTTCTTTTCCCTGCTGTCTTTTTCATGCCTGAGTTTGGAAAAGCTTCTTTCCCTTGTGACTTATTTGAAGCCTTTTTGCTCTTTGAACATTTGTTTACGCTTTGCTCTTCCTGAGGCAGTTCGTCCTTCCTCTTATCTCTGTAAGTGCTCACAGTGATGCCACACCCGAGTCCCACCATGAGCTGCCTCTGCCACCTTTAATTGTTCCACATGTGCTGCTGATGATACACCCGGTCATGATTTCTTCTCTTTGTGTGCTCCATGATGCCCAGTGCTATACACAAAATAAGAGCTCAAAAAATCTTTTTTTCAAATTGAGTTTGCTCACGTCTCATAAACTAATCTCTTCCAGTGATGGCAATTGAAAGTGCTTTCTGTAAAATTGAAACCTTAAGCATAAGTTTGCCTAGAATATTTGATCATGGCAATAAAGCCAGTAATAGATTCCTTTAGTAACCAATTCAAAAATTTTAACTCATGGCTCAATTATAAAACAAAACTAAGAATACTGCTGTTTTAAAAAATCTGTTCCTGCACCCCTTTCCTCCTACCCAGGGTTATCTCGTTGCTAAGGTGTACTTAGTACAAAAGTTAGTCTGTTTCTTTTTCTTTATTTTTCAGCTTTTTTAAATTTAGAAGAATAGAATACTGTTTAGACACTATTTAAAAGACATAAATCACATTGCTATGCTTTTCAAAGAGAGAGAAAATTGATTGATAGATCCCTTGTCTCCTCTGAAATCTTCCTTATCTCCTGTCTAATTCATTTATGTAATCACCACCTTCCTTTTCTTCCTGACTTTCCCCCCTCTCTCTTTTGGCCCCCTCTCTACAAAGTTTGAGAGATACAATTGTTTTCAAAAGTTACCTTCCTTGGAGCAAACCTAGCCCCAGTGAGAGATTTATGATCCACAGAGGCTTAATATATGTAAATTTAAAAAAATAAGAGTAAGAGGAAAGTATAAAAGAGTAACCTACTTGGAAAAACTGTTCACCAATGACTTCCTGCATGTTTTTTTAGACCCCACGATTGATATGAGAGCCACTACACATCAGAAACTAAAGGCGAGCATATAACTTCATCCCATTAGCAATGTAAGAGGTCTTCAAGCAATAGCTATAAAACAACAGATATATTTCAGTAATATGCATGTCTGGACCACAGTATATACCACTTGTGGCCCCTCTGCAATGGAAATGAAAATATAAAACCACTAACAATTTACTATTTTCAAATAAAGTTAAAAATGAGCCTTGTCACATTTAAATATCAACTCATAAATGAATGATCATGCCTAGATGAGAATAAACACTTCCAGGGCAGACTGCTGCTGGTTATGCTATCACATAAAGTTATGACAATGTTAATACCCGATTTGATTTATACAGTACCTCTCTTTCAGAAAGCTTAAGGGCACATACACTTTGGTATATCTCATGGAACCTTACCATGTCTGCACTGGAAATTTTCACAATTACCAGAAAAAAAGACCTCAGCTGGTAAAACACTGGTCTCTAATTTAAAGATGAGTATCTTCTTTTAGAGACTTACAGGATGGCAAATAAGTGGCTGGAACTACAGATCAGTAGAGGTGGAAAAAATAACTCATCATATTATTAATGTTGAGATTTACATTTTAATGTTATAAACCTATTATCAAACTTTGTGTATAAAATTTAGTTTAATACATTTGTCTTTTAACTTTCACATTAAAATTAAAAATTATTTACAAACCAGTATTACTGTTTTTCATATTTGTATATTTACCCTTATCAGTGAGATTTATACTATCATATGCTTTCATGTTGCTGCTTAATACTATTTGTTTCAACCTGAAGAACTCACTTTGTCTACATTTAAGAATAAGAAAGCACTAAAATAAACAGCCTATCTTTAAAACTCAAGAACTAGAAAAATAAAAGGAAATCAAGTGCAAAGTTAGGGAAGGAAGGAAACAAAAATCACAGAAAACATAAATGAAATAGACTATAAAAGCAATATAAAAAAGTCACTGAAATAAAGAGTTGGCTTTTTGAAAAGACAAAAAAAAATTGACAAACCTTAAGCTATACTAACTAAAAAAGAAAGAGATAAGAGACCAAATAAATAAAATTTTATAAAGAAGAAGAAAACTTTACAACTGATGTGACAGAAATAAAAGCGTTCAAAAGGACTACCATGAACAATTATATGCCAACAAATTAGATAACCTAGGAAAAAAGTGGACAAATACCTAGAAATATACAACTGACCTGGACTGAATCATGAAGAAATGGAAAACTGAACACATCAATAACAAATAAGGACTTTGAAACAATAATCAAAAGCCTCCCAACAACAACAACAATGGCAACCAGCACCTCAGGATCAGAAGGTTCCACTGGTGAATTCTACCAAACATTTAAAGAAAAATTAGCAACAATCCTTTTTAGAGTCAAACTCATTTTACTAGGTCAGCATTACCCTCATAGCAAAGCCAATAAGAACACTCTAAGAAAATACAAGTAAGACCATTACAGACCAATATCCTTGATGCACCTAAATACAGCCAATCTCAAACAAAATACTAGCTAAACCAAATTCAACAGAACATTAAAAGAATCATACACCATGATCAAGTGGGATTTATTTCTAGGAGGCAAGGACTGTTTGACATATGAAAATTGATAAATGCTATCTATTATATTAACATAATTAAGAATGAAAATCATATTATTATCCCAATGAGGCAAAAAAAATAGCATTTGACTAACTCACACTTTTATAATAGAAACACTCAACAAAGGAGATAAAGATGGAATTTGACTCAACATAATAAAGGCCATGTAAAACAAGTCCACAATTTGCATTATACTCAGTGATAACATGCTGAATCCTTTTCCTCAGAGATCTGGATCAAATCACAGATGCCCACTGTTGCTACTTCTATTCAATATAGTGCACTGAAATTCCTAACCACAGTAATTAGGCAAGATCAAGAAACGAAAGGCAGCCAAATCAGAAGGGAAGAAATAAAATTATCTCTGTTTGCAGATAACACACTTTTGTACATGGAAAATTCAAAATGTTACACACACACACACCTGTTAGAATAAACAAATTCAGTAAAGTTGCAGGATACAAGATCAACATACAAACATCAGTTTTATGTCTACACAATGACAATAAACTATCCAAGAAGGAAATGAAGAAAACAATTCTATTTATCATAGTCTCAAAAAGAATGAAATACCCAGGAATAAATTTAACCAAGGTGTTAAAAGGTCTGTATGCTGAAAACTATGAAACATTGATAAAATAAATTAAAGAAACTTGAATAAATGAGAATACATTCGACATTCATGGACTGGAATATATATTGCTATTAAAATGCCCATGCTACCCGAAGTGATCTAAAGATTCAATAATATCCCAAATTAAAATCTCAATGGCATTATTCTCAGGCAAACAAAAAACTAATCCAAAATTTCATGCGGTATCACAAAAGACCACAAATAGACAAAGTAAGTCTTGAGAAACAAAAACAGAGCTGGGCCATCACACTTCTTTCATTTTAAAATACATAGCAAATCTACAGGAAAAGGTCAGTTTTCATTACAATCCTCAAGAAAGGCAATGGCAAAGAATGTTCAAACCACTACACAATTGCACTCATCTCACACGCTAGCAAAGTAATGCTCAAAGTTCTCCAAGCGAGGCTTCAACAGTACGTGAACCGAGAACTTCCAGATGTTCAAGCTGGATTTAGAAAAG
Organism: Moschus berezovskii; assembly: GCF_049115385.1. Lineage (NCBI taxonomy): Eukaryota > Metazoa > Chordata > Mammalia > Artiodactyla > Moschidae > Moschus > Moschus berezovskii. The sequence continues at coordinate 40,809,598 of NC_142483.1, read as the reverse complement.
CCAGAGGAACCAGAGATCAAATTGATAACATCTGTTGGATCATAGAAAAAGCAAGAGAAGTCTGGAAAAAGCATCTACTTCTGCTTCATTGACTATGCTAAAGCCTTTGACTGTGTGGATCACAATAAACTGTGGAAAATTCTCCAAAAGATGGGAATACAAGACCACCTTACCTGCCTCCTGAGAAACCTGACCTTCTGAGGTCAACAAGCAACAGTTAGAACCAGACATGGAACAACAGACTGGTTCCAAATTGGAAAAGGAGTACCTCAAGGCTGTATATTGTCACCTTGCTTATTTAACTTCCATGCAGAGAACATCATGCAAAATGCTATACTGGATGAAGCACAAACTGGAATCAGGATTGCTGGGAAAAATATCAATAACCTCAGATATGCAGATGACATCATCCTTATGGCAGAAAATAAAGAGGAACTAGATTCTCTTGATGAAAGTGAAAGGAGAGTGAAAAAGCTGCCTTAAAACTCAACATTCAAAAAATGAAGATCATATCATCCTGTCCCATCATTTCATGGCAAATCAATGGGGAAATAATGGAAACAGTGACAGACTTTATTTTCTTGGGCTCCAACATCCCTGCAGATGTTGACTCCAGCCTTAAAAGGAAAAGATTCTTGCTCCTAAGCCAGTCACAGGCCACATGTTGTGTGATTCCACTTTGGTATCCAAAATAGGCAAATTCACAGAAGGAAGAATAGACTGGCATTTGCCAGAAGCTCAGAGGAGAGGAAAATGAGATGATGTTTTTCAATATGTATAAAGTCTCAGTTATGCAAGAATGAATAAGTTCTAGAAATTGCCTGTACAACGTTCTGCCTATAGTTGACAACATAGCAGTGAACACGTAAACATTTTTTTAGCAAAGTAGATCTCATGTCAAGTGTTAGTACGTACACACCCATATATACACACAACCAAAAACAAAGAGACACAAGGAAAATTTTGGAGGTGATGATTTTGTGGGTATAGGCATATGTCCAAACACATCACATTATGTACATTAAATATGTGTAGCTTTTTGTATTAAAAGCGGTTTTAAAAATAATGAAAATAATAAGCTTTATAAACAGAGGGCCTCACAGATTATGTTGCTGGTTCTGTTGGAATTGCATTCCTTTTATCACACTCTCAAGCTGAATGGACAAAATACTTCATATGTTTCAACTTCATCTCCCCATGTGTAAAGCGGTCATGGCGATAGTTCACTGTATTTCCTGGAAGAGTCAGTGAGATAATGTTTGCAAAGCACTTACCCATGTGCCTAAGAAGTATTAAGTATGCAGTGAAGGCTGGCCTTTGTTGTTATTTCTGGTTATGCAGGGCGCTGAGAAACAGGAGACTGCCACTAGCTTTCTTGAGCGTTAGGCGGACAGATCACATCTATACTTACACCTGCATAGTTCCCTAGTCAAAGCATTTGGGCAGCAGTTCACATAATATATGACCTAGGCCATAAGGCAAATACCTCTTACTCTATGAAATCTTCCCTCACAGACCTCTGGATGCATGAAAAGATGCCCTAAGCCTTCCTCCTCCGCTTCCCAGTAGCACTGGTACCCACATTTCGAACCAGGCAAAGCCTCAACTATCAGTGCTTCTCTGGTTTATCACCTCTTCTGTCACCTCTATAAAGCACCACAGATGTATCTCTATCTTTGAACTTAGGATGTGCTGTGCTCTGGTTTAGAGGTGAGGTGAGATGCTTCCTCTCCAAAGGTTTTTTAAAACTTATGTTTCTATTTTTAATTGGAAGATAAATTTGCACCGTTTGAAAATTTCCAGATGCCTTTATTATGTATGGCCTCTCTTGGTCTTCACCTTGGGCTCACTCATTTTCAAAGTCAAAGACAGCAGATGGGTGATCCCAGCACTGGTGTCTTCACTTCCTTTCCCAAATCCCCCAGGCTTTATGTTCTGCTTTTCCTTGTATAGAGTGGAGCTCATGAGACTGTTGCCTAGAAATGCAGGGGTGGCTCTAAAGTATTTAAAACATAACAAGAAAATTCTACTCTTTGATTTGAGAAAAGATTGCCCAGAAGGCAAAATGAAAGGATAGTGGGAATATTGAAAAGAGACAGGCTGTGAGTTAGGGGAGAAGTACCAAAATAAAAAATAAAGTGATGCAAGATAATTATTATTTCAGCTTTGCCCTAGCTTCATATGACAACTCTCGAAAAAGAATACTAATGTAAGACAGTGGAAGTAGTTGAAGAACTTCAAATATTTTCTATTTCTTTGTGGAATGGTTGCAAAAGGAAAATTACTTTTGATTATATAGCTCTGTCAGAATCTACTTTCTTATTTGGGGGTTGATACTCACATCACATTCAAAGTCTGGCAGCATGGGGATTTCTGAAGCTGGCACAAAAGAATAAAGGTGTTTAGATATAATCTCCTAAAACAACAGGGAATTTTGTCAGATACAAGCACCCTGACTACACAGTGGGTTCTACACTGGAATATGTGGTTGGGGGGTCCTTAGAAGGGAAAATGTGTTCCTATTACAGGTCAAAGTAAAATTGAATTACTGTGGTTTGAGGGAAACAAGTCTTCCTCTTACCCTTCCTCTTACATCGTATTGCTTGGCTCTGTGACAGTTTAAAGACAAAAGTGATTTGTTTTGATTCCATAAGCTTATTTCAAAAGTTGTGTCCAACCATTTAAAGCCCAACTCATGAATACTAAGTATGCAGAAAATAGTTTAAATACTATCGTGAACTTACTCTGTTAATAATGGGGATTGAAGAGTCTAATTTAGAACACTTCCTACAGTATCACTTAACCTTTGAGTCTTTCTAATGTCCAGGTCTGATCATTCTCTACTGGGCTGGATGCCCATTAAAGATCCACTCCCTACACCTTGTAAGGCCTGGTTCTCCGCTTGGATTAGGACAGGAACTATACCACTGACTCTGACTCAACAATAGTCTCTAGCTCACCCAGCAGTCTTGAGACTTGTCCACCTTCCTAATTACATGAACCAATTTCTTATAATAAATTTCTTTCTGTGGATGCACATCCTGTAGGCTTTGTTTCTCTGAAGAATCCTAATTGTCCCCTCTTTCGGGTAATAATAGAACATGTTATCTATAGGGGCACAGTTCCTAACACCCTGATTTGGAACTGTTTGGGGCAAGAACTTGAACATTTTTTGGTAAAATAACTTACTGATTCTTTACTTCAGGTTTAAAAAGAAAAAGGATTTTATTTTTGTTTTTTCTTAAAAAAAAAACACAACTAAACAGAACTATCAAAGTTCTGTGCTCTGTATCACATTACTCCATGGTCATCTTTTGAGCACAAAACCAGCCTTTTGTGCCTTCATTGACTGTGCCAAAACCTTTGACTGTGTGGATCACAATAAACTGTGAAACATTCTGAAAAAAATGGGAATATACCAGACCACCTGACCTGCCTCTTGAGAAACCTGTATGCAGGTCAGGAAGCAACAGTTAGAACTGGACATGGAACAACAGACTGGTTCCAAATAGGAAAAGGAGTTCATCAAGTTTGTATATTGTCACCTTGTTTATTTAACTTACATGCAGAGTACATCATGAGGAACGCTGGGCTGGAAGAAGCACAAGCTGGAATCAAGATTGCTGGGAGAAATATCAATAACCTCAGATATGCAGATGACACTACCCTTATGGCAGAAAGTGAAGAGGAACTCAAAGGCCTCTTGATGAGGGTGAAAGAGGAGAGTGAAAAGTTTGGCTTGAAGCTCAACATTCAGAAAACAAAGATCATGGCATCTGGTCCCTTCACTTCATGGGAAATAGATGGGGAAACAGTGGAAACAGTGTCAGACTTTATTTTGGGGGGCTCCAAAATCACTGCAGATGCTGATTGCAGCCATGAAATTAAAAGACTGTTACTTCTTGGAAGGAAAGTTATGGCCAACCTAGATAGCATATTAAAAAGCAGAGACATTACTTTTCCAAACAAGGTCCATCTAGTCAAGGCTATAGTTTTTCCAGTAGTCATGTATGGATGTGAGAGTTGGACTGTGAAGAAAGCTGATTGCCGAAGAATTGATGCTTTTGAACTGTGGTGCTGGAGAAGACTCTTGAGAGTCCCTTGGACTGCAGGGAGATCCAACCAGTCCATCCTAAAGGAGATCATTCCTGGGTGTTCATTGGAAGGACTGATGCTAAAGCTGAAGCTCCAATACTTTGGCCACCTCATGCGACGAGTTGACTCACTGGAAAAGACTCTGATGCTAGGAGGGATTGGGGGTAGGAGGAGACGGGGACGACAGAGAATGAGATGGCTGGATGGCATCACCGACTCGATGGACATGAGTTTGAGTGAACTCCGGCAGTTGGTGATGGATAGGGAGGCCTGGCGTGCTGTGATTCATGGGGTCGCAAAGAGTCGGACACGGCTGAGCAACTGAACTGAACTGAACTGAGAAGGACAAATGTAGCCACCAGCAGATTGTATCCCAGTTAGTAAGGGGGACAATACAATATTTTTTTTCCTGTTGCTTGCCTCATATTTACAAAGGAAATTTAGAAACAATCTCTATGAGACAGAATGTGTTTTATGTGTGATTGTGGGGGTAGTTGGTTCTATGCATATTATATGTACATGTTTGCACAATCTCTTTCTTGCTTTCCCATGAACCTCAGTTTCTCAGCCTATGCCTTAAATACATATTTGTTAATGAATACTTTTCAGTTCTTCTCCAAAATCTGTGTCGAGGTCTCATAATCATAAACTGCCCCCCTCAGAGTTTTATAAAATTGTGTTTAGATATATAGTGTTAGATAAAATAGTGCTTCTTTATTTCCATAACAAGAATCTTAAAACCTGTGTCTTAAAATCTTAAAACCAAAAAGATACACAGTCAGAAGCAACAGGAGATCCCCCAAAGAAGAAGAAACACAGTCTGAGCTTTCTCTACTTTAAACCCAAAGCCTATGACAACTTTAACCATTCTCTCTCTACTTGTCACTCACAGGACCTCAGCAAACGGACACAGAGTCAGCCTCACCTCTCTGCAGATTTCTGTGAATGAACAAGCCGAGTTCAAAAAGTGCCAGCCTTTAAATGGTGACTATCATAAGTTAGAAGACATAGAGGACCTGATCATATTATCATACCCCTAAACCTGTTTTGTAGCTAGAAGCTAGACAGTTCTGAGCAAACTCTTTTCCCCTCAGTAGTCCTGGATCCGTGTTGGCCCTTTGGTGCAGGCAGAAGGAGGCTTGTAATGGTAGAAAAAAGCCTGGACTCCAGTCCCAAAGCTCCTACAACATTCAGCAAAAGAGTAAATCAAAATAGTGATTTAAAAAAAAATCATAGCCTATTCCTTTCTTTAAATGAAACCTTACACCAAAATTCAGAATATAAAACAGATAAAAGTGGCACCTCACTGAAGGATTGCCCATAGGCCTTAGGACAGTTCCTTCAAATAATTAATGCACAGTTTGTAAACCAATGGTCTTGATTTAGAGAGGACCCTGATCTAGCTTCAAAGCCTTTGCATATAATTTAGATTCCTGGGCTCTCTTCCAGATCATCAGACTCAAACCCCAGAAAACCATACTTTCCACAAGCCCCTGGGTAATTCTTAAGGTGCCCAGTTGGCTGATATTAATCAGCATTTGAAACTACTACAGTTGAATCTGTCTAAACAATCAACGCCACTAAATAAATAACTTATGATTCCCTCCCCACAGTACCAGAGTACTTTTACTAGCTTCAAGTTGCCATACTGAAAACAAATGACTTGTAAATTGTGCAACATTGCACCTGGGTTAGACATGCTTTTGTGATAACAGGCAAATAATGAATTATTTGCAAAAACTTTCTATCCCTAACCTCCTTGCAAAAGTGTCTCGTTTTACCATCAGAAGCTTCTTGCTGATTCTTTTAAATGATGTTATCTCTCCTGAAAGACTAAAAAGGGCCACAAAAATGCATCCCACAAATAAATATAGGAGATGTACCTCCTGAGTCCTAATCCAGGAACGGTTTCCAGGGTATTGTGAATTATTCATTTGGGGAAACGCTGAAACCGAAAACCTTACACAGTGCCAACAGTCAAAAAAGAAAGTAATACGTGTACAGAAAGTGGTATGATTCTTTGTCTGTTAGAAGCATTGAATGAAGCATTCAACTCACAGCTACTGTGACTTTTACTGTTTATTGTCATTATTAACAGAAACAGGTTAAGACACTTTCAGATTCTCTAGGTCTGGCAAATTGTTTAGACAAGAAAAATTTGTGTGTATGTAATAAATGCAAAAATATGCTGTAGCACCGAGATCATCTGGAGGACTTATTATGGCCCAGATTGCCAGGCTCCACCTAGAGTTTCTGCTACTGTAAGTCCTGGAAAGGGCCTGAGAATTTGCCTTTCTAACAAGTTCTCCTGTGACGCTGATGCTGTTAGTCCAGAAGTGCACCTCAAGAAGCACTGCACTGATGTAGGATCACACTCCATGATGCTCTGAGAAATGTCCTTTGTAACCAAGGCCAAAGCCTATGATTGCAGAGGAATGGTCCTTAAGATTTTTCAAGTATGCATTAACGGCCCCATTCTGAGCTAAAACTGGTTCATCAAAAACACATTCAAATGCCTCAAGTCTTTATTGAGACATATGGTGTAATGACCAGATTATTTTCTGTTGCAAAACTGACAAATACAACTCATACGTCTTGGTGCAGTGTAAGTAATTTATTGTCTCAGGTAATTGGGAAATCCAAAACAGGTGGTTTCAAGCACAGCACAACATGGTCCAAGATTTCACTCGTGTTTCCTGCGACAGACAGCTCTTCAAGAGGCAAAAGAGAAGGCATCTCACAGCTCATGATCCACCAGGAAGAGAGCACTGTCTCCAGGTATCCTTGAAGGAAATCCCGCCGAAGGTCTATGCTGGCCATACTGGTAACGCCCATATTTTAGACCAATCACTGAACAGAGTGAGCAGGCACAGGATTGTCCAGCCCTTGGTCACATGTTCATATAGTGGCTGCGAGAAAATTGAAGACTTTACGTGAAGGTGCCCCTGAAGTATATGTGTAGGGGTGGTCGGCACCACGACAGGAAAACATAGTATCTAACAAAGAAGACTGCATGTTGAAATGGAGATTAAATGCCTGGGTTGGAGAGAGAAGAGTATGAGTGCTGAAGACAAGGAACTGAGGCCAGAAGAGCAGTGGACTTCAGTTCCAGTGATTTTAAACCTGTACAAGTCCTTACCCCAACACCCTCGGACAAAACTCTTATCACGAAACAGTCTTTCACTTTGGTGATGCCATGTGCCTGTCGCCATGGAACCTCCTCTTGCCTGGAATTCTGCATCCTGCTGCTGGCATCCCAGAACTAGTTAACACATAAGCCTTCATCACATACCACATACTTAATATATTATTGAAGAAATAAGTGGCGAAAAAGAAGGACCAACTGACTGAAATTTGGGTGAGTCAAGTGAGTTTTCTGAGATCGTTTTTTTTTAACCTTTAAAAAATGAATATATTTTCTGGTTATTCTTAAGGGCAGTTTTGAGAATTAAACATAATATTTACGTGCCTCTGCAAATTGACAAAAACACAGATGTCAGGTGTTGTTCTAAGGATGTTGTGTAAGATTTGTTGGCAGCCTACATATCAGGTCAGCTAATTAATATTGCCAAGTAAAAAGCCAGCAATATTGCCTGATATAGCTCTCCCAAACAGCTCAAATATTATAATGGTCCTTTATTTCTTCACCTAACCAGGGGTTCTCAGCCCTGGCAGTGTGTACAAGTGACACCAGAACTTTGTGATCTGCTACCGAGCTCAACCCAGAGGTTTTATTTAAAATCCTGAGGGTTAGAGGGTTAGGCATCTGCATGGTTTTTAATTTCCGCAGGTGATTATCATGTGCAGCCAGAGCTGAGAAGCACCAGCCACATCACATGGTACCAGAGCCTCATTGATACCTACCTGCGTCTCTTTACTTCTTGAAAATAGGCTTCTCACTTGATTTCAGGTGAGATTTTAAGCCTCAGGTGCAGCACATGAAACTGTCATTTCCCTTAAGTCAGCATCTTCCCCTTCAAGAGTATAAAAGGCCACTTTTGTAACAGTCTCTCAGGCATAAAATCTCTTCCAAATGTGTCTTTCTTGCAGGGCTCTGAAGAAAAACAAAGCAGTTTAACCCTACAGTTACATTGATGACACACACGAGAGATAAAATTTTTGTCCACAAGCTTTGCATTTATTAAAATTTACTCCTGTTTCTAAATACTTAGAAGAGTTAAGAGAAAGAGGCACAGAAACCAATTTAACTTAATCCTGAAACCTTGCAATATGAGTTCTAATTACAGATGTAGTCTCAGTTTGTCAAGTATTCTTTGCCAAAGGTAACGGGGTTGGAATAGGGGTTACAAAGCATTCCTTTCGCTTCATATGAGTAAAATGTTATTGACTGCCTCCTATGTTCCAGGCAAAGTATTATTTTTTGAGTTAGTAGGAAACAGAAGGTAAACAAATATGAAAACAAATATTCAAGCTTTCTGTTCTCATCAAAACGTTACAAGGACAGATTATTTTTAGGATAGACTTTCTCAACTGTAGCAATTTTACACAAATTTGATATTAATAACCACCATAACTGATGAATAATAATTTCAATTATGCTATCACTGTGTGCCAGGCACTGCTTCAGGATTAGGAGAATATGATTGTATTTGATTCTCATCACTCAGAAAGTTGAGATAATTCACTCATGGTTGTATTGATAATAACTGACAGCTGGGGTTCCATTCTCTGTCCGTCTTTCTTTGGAATAATGGTCTCTATACTGTGCCCTTTTTTCTTTTTTTAAAAAATATTTATCTTTATGTATTTGCCTCTGCAGCATCTTAGTTGTGGCACTTGGGATCTTTGATCTTGTTGCTCGTTAGTAATGGCATGTGGGATCTAATTCCCCAACCAGGAACTGAACCTGGGCCCCCCTGCAGATGAACTGCAGATTCTTAGCCACTGGACCACCAGGGAAGTCCCTACTGTGCCAGTTTAAAAAATGTTTTTTGAGAAAGTTGAAGTTCTGCGAGGTAAGGTTTTCATGATGCATAAGTCATAGAGGTAAACCAGATCAGTGGGTTTCAATGCCATCAAGACCTGAGAGTCCTGATCTTGCATAACAACCCTCGGGTGAAGGCGCACATGTTCTAACTCCCAGTTAAGGACTGCTACCTCAGCTCCCTGAGAGGATTCTAATGTCAAATTCCCCGCATGTCAGAACTAGGCTTGGCACTGTCTATAGGGAGCACCTCCGTTGCAGAGGAGTATAGCCCAATAAATGAATCCCAGGAAGACTTCCCCACTAGTACGATTTATGCTTTTTCAAATTAGCAATTTTTAATCGGTAGTCTGTACAGATTTCTGGGAATCCTTACAGAACAAAAGGGACAGGAAATGTGTGTGGGCCTTGAGAATGCTTTATAATTCCACATAAAGTTTTGCTTATGATTGAAGAAAGAAGCAATTTGCTCAGAGGTCACCACCTATGAGCTTCCCTTGTGACTCAGCTGGTAAAGAATCTGCCTGTAATGCGGGAGGCCTGGGTTCAATCTCTGGGTTGAGAAGATCCCCTGGAGAAAGGAAAGGCTACCCACTCCAGTATTCTGACCTAGAGAATTCCATGGACTATGCAGTCCATGGGGTCGAAAAGAGTTGGACACGAATGAGCGACTTTCATTCACCACCTATAACACCAGCCCTCTTGGCACGCAAGCCCTTTGTTTATTTCTCTAGAGCAGCACTCCCCAGTTGTTTTGGTTCAGTCAGTTCAGTTCAGTCGCTCAGTCGTGTCCGACTCTCCGCGACCCCATGAATCATAGCACGCCAGGCCTCCCTGTCCATCACCAACTCCCGGAGCACACTCAAACTCATGTCCACAGAGTCGGTGATGCCATCCAGCCATCTCATTCTTGGTGGTCCTCTTCTCCTCCCGCCCCCAACCTTTCCTAGTATCAGAGTCTTTTCCAGAATTGAAGAGAGTTTTTCACAGACTGAGGGTGAGGGGAATGCTTTTTTGATGATTCTATTTATTATGCACTTTATTTCTTACCTAATGCTGCTGCTGATCTGACAGGGCATACAGGTCTGTGGCCTGGAGGTTGGAGATCCCTGCTGTAGCACACCAGTGTTCCTCTTGCCATGGAGTCTTGACATATGCCATCCCCCTTGCCAAAAGTGTTTAACTCCCCAACCTCATGCTCCCATGCAAGTCACTCTCAGAAGGAAAGCTACATCATGCCCATCAAGTCATCAATGTCACCTCCTAATGGTAGCCCTTCTGACTTCTCTGAAGAGGCCAAATCCCCCTACTCTTGATTCATATAGTCTCCATTCATTCATTTTGGGGTACATCTGTTTTTAATTCTTTCCTTATATTAGGCGCAGTTCTTTGCATCAGGAATTCAGGATATGGAACAAACAAGGTCTCTCCTCTTAACATGATAATATTTTCCATTGTGCTGTTATTGAAAGTGATGTCCAGCTGCTTCCCCCTCTGAAGTCACTCTAAAGAGGCAAAGTTGGTGGGAAAGAGGCCAGCAACGTGATGAGGGGTCAGGGCAGATTCCTGTCCAAAGGTCAACTCCCCCACCCCACCCCTGCCTGCCCCACAGACAATCTTGCCCACAAAAAGTGGGCAAGAGCTTTAATGGATGGAGGGAGGGGGCTGCATGCAATCAACTCTGACAGTCGTCTTGAAATTGGTCACAGTGTGGTCTGCTCAGCATCAACTTTATCGCTATAAGTACATTTAGTCTTCATTCCAGGGCCTGTTAGTTTCCATTTCGTTGAGGTCAGTTCTTGCCGTTGTGGCAGAGAGCTCTCATGTCGTGGCTATAGTCTGGTCATCATGTAGTTAACTCCTTCTACCTGCTGGGGGTTTTAATCTCTACAAGACAGCTCATAGGATATATGGTTCAAAATATTATCTGTAGCTCTTGAGGAGGAACCAATCAAATTGACTTGAATTTGCTTACTGATTAAGTTATGATTATTTTGTCCTATTTGACTACTTTCCTTTGCTTCTGTATTTTCTCACTTCTCCAATGAAACTAAAGTTTTTCTACAAGCAAAAGGCAAGCAGACTGGGATTGACTTATATATAGTACTATATATAAAATAGATAATGAATAAGAACCTATTGTATACCACAGGAAACATGACTGAATACTCTGTAATGACCTATATGGGGAAAGAATCTAAAAGTGGATATATGTATTACAGATTCACTTTGTTGTACAGAAACACAACACTGTAAATCAACTATACTTCAATAATTCTTTTCTTTTTTAAAGGCAAGTGGAGGATGGGGATGGGGGTGGGGTAAGGACCATAGAGTCTTAGCCCTGTTTCAGTGCTAAGCTGAATAATGAATAATTTGGTTTCTTGAGTGGCACTCTTGGTGAAGAATCCGCCTGCCAATGACACAAGAGACGCAGATTTGATCTCTGGGTTGGGGAGATCCCCTGGAGTAGGCCCTGGCACTGTACTCCAGTATCCCTGTCTGGAAAATTCCATGGGCAGAGGAGCCTGTACAGTCAATGAGGCCACAAAAATTTGGACACAACTGGGCGACTGATCATGGATCATTCTAAGAGGCACAGATGTGAAGAACAGACCTGTAGACACTGGGAGGGAAGAGAAGGGTGGGATGAACTGGGAGATTAGGATTGACATACATAAACTACCACGTGTAAAATAGATACCTAGTGGTAAGCTTCTGTACAGTACACGGAGCTTAGCTCAGTGCTTTGTGATTACCTGGAGAGATGGGCTGAGGGTGGGGTGGAAGGGAGGTCCAAGAGGAAGGGAATATATGTATACACTTGGCTGATTCACTTCATTGTACAGCAGAAACTAACACAACACTGTAAAGCAATTATACTCAAATAAAATCACTTCTTGTGGTTACACTAATATTACATGAAATTAATAAAACAAGGTAATGTGTTGGAGCATCACTATGGTCTTAATATAGGTGGAGTCATAGTGAAAGCCTCCCTGAGGAAGTAATGGTTGATTGAGAGCTGAAACATGAGAACACAGCAATGGGAAGAACTGAAGTGACCCAGGAGGGAAAAATCAGGTGTAAAGGCCCTGACAGGAGTAGAGGATCTACTGAGGCATCTTTGAGGCAGAGAAAGTAGGTATAGCCAGTAGACACAGAGCATGGAAACATGGGAGGCTGGGAGTGGAGGTCGAGCCCAGATGACTTTTATTGTTTATCGGAAATGGAATCATGATTTTATTCTGGGAGTGGTCGAAAGTCAGTGGAAAGTTTTAAATAAGAAGATTACTTGACCTTATGAACGTTTTAAAAAGGCATTGGCAGCTGAGAGCATAGTTTCAAGGGCAACAGTGAGACAGTAAGACCCATTAGAAGTAGTTCCATTCAAGTTTTTAATCAAGTAAAGAGACAATGACTCTCCTTGGAATATAACAGTATACATGAAAGGAAGCACTGGAAATTGGGATGTAATTTGGAAATTGAATCAGCAGAACTTCCTAATGCCTTATAACAGGGGTCCCCAACCTACATAATCTACTGCCTGATGATCTGAGATGGGACTGATGTAATAATAACAGAAATAAAATGTACAACAAATATAATGTACTTGAATCATCCTGAAGTCATTCCCTACTACCCCCCAATCTGTGGAGAAATTGTCTTCCAGGACGCTAGTCTCTGAAAAGATGTGAAAGGGTAAAATAAAGGAATCTAAATTCTTTGGGTTTTGGTGTGAGCACAGGCATTGCCATTTTCTAAGATGGGGAATTCTAGGGAAGAAGTTTTAGCTTGGTCAAAGAAATTGCGATTTCAGACTGAATTTTAAATCATTATAAGTAGTCTCAGAAACATCTTTATTAATCAAAAGAGGAACCATTACAATCAACACATTTTTTGCCAGCAAAAAATAAGTTTGTTTATTCCTTTAGCATAAAAATGCATGCTTCAGGATTTGATGAGCTCTTGGAAAGCATTTTCTGGCTCCTGCTGGTGTGGAAGCATTTTGCCTGCAAAAAGTTATTGAGGTGCCTGAAGAAGTGATAGTTGGTTGGCACGAGGTCAGGTGAATATGACAGATGAGGCAAAACTTGGTAGCCCAATTTGTTCAACTTTGGAAGCATTGGTTGTGCAACGTGAGGTCAGGTGTTGTCTTGGGGAAGAATTGGGCTCATTCTGTTGACTAATGCTGGCTGCAGGCATTGCAGTTTTCAGTGCATCATTGATTTGCTGAGCATACTTCTCAGATGTAATGGTTTCTCCAGGATTTAGAAAGCTGTAGTGGATCAGACCAGCAGCCGGCCGTCAAACAGTGCCCATGACCTTTTTTTGGTATGAGATTGGCTTTGGGAAATGCTTTCAAGCTTCTTCTCGGTCCAGCCACTGAGTTGGTCATCTCCAGTTGTCATATAAAATCCACTTTTAGTCAAATATCACAATCCAATTGACAAATGGTTTGTTGTTGTTACATACAATAACAGAAGACAACACTTCAAAAAATGATTTTTTTGATTTTTCAACCAACTCATGAGGCATGTACTTATCAAGATTTTTCATCTTTCCAATTTGCTTCAAATGTCTGAACCTCCATAGAATGGTTGATGTTGAAGTCTTTGGCAACTTCTTCTGTAGTTGTAAGAGAATCAGTTTGGATTATCCCTTCATTTGGTTGTTGTCAGCTTCCAATAGTTGACCCTACACACCTCATCTTTTTTTTTTTTCAATATTTCCTTCACCTGAATTTTATTTCATTTTTTAAAAATTTATTTATTTTGATTGAAGGGTAATTACTTTTATTTTTTTATTTTTATTGGAGGCTAATTATTTTACAATATTATATTGGTTGGTTTTGCCATACATTGACATGAATCCGCCCCAGGTGTACATGAGTTCCCCCTCCCGAACCCCCCTCCTACCTCTCTCCTCCCCTTATCCTCCCTCTGGGTCATCCCCGCATACCAGCCCCGAGCATCCTGTAACATGCATTGACCCTGAACTGGTGATTCGTTTCACATATGATAATATACATGTTTCAATGTCATTCTCCCAAACCATCCCACCCTCACCCTCTCCCACAGAGTCCCAAAGACTGTTTTATACATCTGTGTCTCTTTTGCTGTCTCGTATACAGGGTTATCATTTGCATCTTTCTAAATTCCATATATATGTGTTAGTATATTGGTGTTTTTCTTTCTGGCTTACTTCACTCTGTATAATAGGCTCTAGTTTCATCCACCTCATTAAAACTGGTTCAAATGCATTCTTTTTAATGGCTGAGTAATACTCCATTGTGTATATGTACCAAAGCTTTCTTATCCATTCGTCTGCAGATGGACATCTAGGTTGTTTCCATGTCCTGGCTATTATAAACAGTGCTGCAATGGACACTGGAGTACATGTGTCTCTTTCAATTCTGGTTTCCTCGGTGTGTATGCCCAGGAGTGCGATTGCTGGATCATATGGCAGTTCTATTTCCAGTTTTTTGAGGAATCTCCACACTATTCTCCATAGTGGCTGTACTAGTTTGCATTCCCACCAACAGTGTAAGAGGGTTCCCTTCTCTCCACACCCTGTCCAGCATTTATTGCATGTAGACTTTTGGATAGCAGCCATTCTGACTGGTGTGAAATGGTATCTGATTGTGGTTTTGATTTGCATTTCTCTGATTATGAGGGATGTTGAGCATTTTTTCATGTGTTTGTTAGCCATCTTTATGTCTTCTTTGGAGAAATGTCTGTTTAGTTCTTTGGCCCATTTTTTGATTGGGTCATTTATTTTTCTGGAAGGGTAATTACTTTACAATATCATGGTGGTTTTTGTCACGCATCTACATGAATCAGCCATGGATACACATTACACTCCTTATCTTTAAGGCTTTTGTCTCCTTTGCAAAACTTCTTAAGCCACCCTTGAACTGTACCTTCATTAGCAGTTCCTGGGCCAAATGTATTGTTGATGTTGCAAGTTGTCTCTGCTGCTTTATGTCCCATTTTGAAATCGAATTTAAAAAATCACCTGAATTTGCCAACATCATTTCTATAGTCTAAATATAAAATAAACAGAAAGTAATGTCATCAGCAAAAAAACAAAGTGAAAAATGTGCATTAAAATGATGTATCATCCATGAGGTTGCAAAGAGTCAGACACGACTATGCACACATGCATAGTATAACATAACATTTTTTTAAGAATATATTCCAATATCGAACAGGAAAATTCAAGAGACTAAAAGTGAGGTTATTTTTGTACCAACCTAATAGGTGAAGGAATAGGGATCTTGGAAATCAGTAGTTCTATTTTATATCTGTTCTGGGTGCCTGTTAAGGTAGTCAAGTGGCAGGGTCAAGTGAGCAATTGAGCCCTGAGATTGAGAGCAGTCATGATGAGGGAAATTTGTTTGAGTGTCAGCCTACTGATGACATTATAGCCCTGAAGTCTGATGAGTTCACTTAGTAAGAGGACAATCATGAGTTCTAAGACTGAACCCTGAAGCACTCCGAAGTAAAAATTGAGCAGAGAACCAGCAAAGGATACAGAAAATAACAAGTGAGATAGGAAAAGAATGAAAACAACAACAAAAAATACAGTGTATAGAAAGTATAGTGTCTTGAATAAATGAAAATACCTTAAAGGTTAAGAGAAACATCTATAACTTTTATTGCAACCCCCTTAAATAATGATTCGCTGTTTTGCAGATAAGAAAAATGTACTTTGACAATGAATCAGTACATGAGGCTCAAGGAGGGAGTCTACTTAAGGGCCCTAACAGGGGAGTAAGATGACACTAATTTTTTTTTTTTTTTAGTTTGAAGAATAAATAAATGCTCAAATGATTAATTATCATTTTCCTTGGAGATTGGTCAGCCCTGAGTAATGGACCCTGCATGCAGGAGGAAGATCTCTGAGCAGAGATTCTGCTCATCACAGAGAGATGAAGCAGACCCAAAGAGCAAACATTCCTTGGTAGTTGGTCCAGACCTTTTTGTCTTTGCACCCTCTCCACCCACTACCAGTTACTCCAGCTTTTACTTCCCTCTGATTTAGCCTGTGAATCATGGCCATATGAATCTTCCCTGGAAATTATGTGTATGTATAAAATACACATATGTGTACATCTAATATGCTTGGTCGGGAAGATCCCCTGGAGAAGGAAATGGTAACCCACTCCAGTATTCTTGCCTGGAGAATCCCATGGATGGAGAAGCCTGGTAGGCTACAGTCCACGGGGTCGCAAAGAGTCGGACACGACTGACTGACTGAACAGAACAGAACAGAACATATTACATGAATATGTACAGTAGATATACTATATATACTATATGTATACTTTAGGATGTGTATACATTTTATATGTATATCTTAGAAATTATATATGTATATATATAATGTATAATCTCTGTATATAATATATATCTGTATACACATATTTTGTACATATATATATATCTTACTTGGAAATTATACATGCTGTGCTTTGCTAAGTTGCTTCAGTCATGTCCAGCTCTTTGAGACCCCATGGACCGTAGCCCCCCAGGCTCCTCTGTCCGTGGGATTCTCCAGGCCAGAATATTGTAGTGGGTTGCCATTTCATACTCCAGGGTGTCTTACCAACCCAGGGATCGAACTCGCATCTCTTGTGTCTCCTGCATAGGCAGATGGATTCTTTACTCCTAGCCCCAATGTGTGTTTCAGTTCAGTTCCGTTGCTCAGTCGTGTCTGTCATCTCTTGGTGACCCCATGGACTGCAGCATGCCAGGTCTCCCTGTCCATCACCAACTCCCAGAGTTTACTCAAACTCAATGTCCATCAAGTCTGTGATGCCATCCAACCATCTCATCCTCTGCCATCCCCTTCTCCTGCCTTCAGTCTTTCCCAGTATCAGAGTCTTTTCCAGTGAGTCAGTTCTTCATGATCAGGTGGCCAATGTATTGGAGTTTCAGCTTCAGCCTCAGTCCTTCCAATGAATATTCAGGACTGATTTCCTTTAGGATGGACTGGTTGGATCTCCTTGCAGTCCAAGGGACTCTCAAGAGTCTTCTCCAACACCACAGTTCAAAAGCATCAAATCTTCTGTGCTGAGCTTTCTTTATAGTCCAACTCTCATATCCATACATGACTACTGGAAAAACCATAGCTTTGACTAGATAGTTCTTTGTTGTATATATATATTGTATTTATATATAATATATGCTCTCTTTATATATATATTTATATGTATGTATTACAATACCTGCATTGTGTTATACCATTTTACCTCACCTGATCAACCTATCTGCAATAGTAAGAATTATCTAAGTCCTTAATTATGATCTAGTATTCTAAGCCCTTCATTATGAACCCTATACTGTATCAGGCTTTGGTAGAAAATTCACAAACCATGAGCTCTTTCTGGCAAAGTAGTAGAGAAGTTACACAGATAATTTAATATGCATAGCTAGTTTAATTGTCTCCAAAATTAATATTACTGTTCCATATTAACTTTCTTTAGGAATTAATCATCCAAATAATTCTCAGTGCTCTACTTTGTTTTATTCAAGCTGACTTAGCCCTTCTCTTAATACTTCCAGATACCCACATAAAATTAAGTTCCAAAGCTTTTCTTTCCTTTCTTCCAGAAACTTACTAAACATCAAGACATTGGCAAAGGTAATTTGTGAGTCATTCACATTTTTGGTTGCTTTTTTCGTTTTCATACTGGCTGCTGCCAGTTTTCACTCTCCAGATAAGCGTTATACATGAAGACAAGAGTTTTTAAAATGAGGCTGCTTCACACTTGTTATACAATATTTGTATGAGTAACCATTCTGTTCCCATCAGTGATCGTGGGCATTAAAACCATTCCCAGTAATCAGTAGATATAAAATGCCATCGCTGAATGTTGGCTGATTTCAAAAGAAATAATTATCTGATACTTTTTTGAAAATATGTTAAGGATTTTTTAAAATGTATCTAAGTGTCTTGAATGCCTAGAAAACCCCATGGATGGAGGAGCCTGGTGGGCTGCAGTCTGTGGGGTCGCTAAGGGTCGAACACGACTGAGCGACTTCACTTTCACTTTTCACTTTCACACATTGGAGAAGGAAATGGCAGCCCACTCCAGTGTTCTTGCCTGGAGAATCCCAGGGAAGGGGGAGCCTGGTGGGCTTCCGTCTATGGGGTCACACAGAGTCGGACACGACTGAAGTGACCTAGCAGCAGCAAGTGTCTTGAAAATACCTAACTGATCTTTTTTGTTTTTTGGTTGCTCAGTTGTATATGACTCTTTGCAACCCATAGACTTCATCACACCAGGATTCCCTGTCCTTGACTATCTCCCAGAGTTTGCTCAAACTCCTGTCCGAGTCGATGATGCCATTCAACCATCTCATCCGCTGTTGCCCCCTTCTCCTCCTGCCCTCCATCTTTTCTAGCATCAGGGTCTTTTCTAATGAGTCGGCTCTTTGCATCAAGTGACTGAAGTATTAGAGCTTCGGTATCAGTCCTTCCAATGAACACCCAGGACTGATCTCCTTTAGGATGGACTGGTTGGATCTCCTTGCTGTCCAAGAGAGTGTTCTCCAAACCACAGTTCAAAAGCTTCAGTTCTTTGGCGCTCAGCCTTCTTTATGGTCCAACTCTAACATCTGTACATGACTACCAAAAAAAAAAATAGCTTTAACTATATGTACCTTTGTCAGCAAAGTGATGTCTCTGCTTTTTAACACACTGTGTAGGTTTTTCATAGCTTTTCTTTCAAGGAGTAAGCATCTGTTAATTTCATGGCTGCAGTCAGTGTCCAGAGTGATTTTGGAGCCCAAGAAAATAAAGTCTGTCACTGTTTACATTGTTTCCCCATCTATTTTCCATAAAGTGATGGGACCAGATGCCCTGATCTTAGTTTTTTGAATGTTGAGCTTTAAGCCAGCCTTTCACACTTATCTTTCACCTTCATCAAGAGGTTCTTTAGTTCCTCTTTGATTTCTGCCATAAGGGTGGTGTCATCTGCATATCTGAAATTACTGATATTTCTCCCGGCAATCTTGATTCCCACTTGTGCTTCATTCAGCCTGGCATTTCACAATTCACAATTTCAGGCATTTCACAAATTCAGCCTGGCAATTTATATACAGATGTACTCTGTATATAAATTGAATAAGCAAGCTGACAACATACATCCTTGACGTACTACTTTCGCAATTTGGAATCAGTCTGTTGTTCCATGTCTGGTTCTAA
This sequence comes from Moschus berezovskii, assembly GCF_049115385.1. NCBI lineage: Eukaryota > Metazoa > Chordata > Mammalia > Artiodactyla > Moschidae > Moschus > Moschus berezovskii. Next base: position 40,790,343 of record NC_142483.1, on the reverse strand, counting down.
CTGTTGCTTCTTGACCTGTATACGGGCTTCTCAGGAGGCAGATAAGGTGCTCTGGTATTCCTACATCTTGGAAGAATTTTCCATAGTTAGTTGTTATCCACACAGTCAAAGGCTTTAGTGCAGTCAATGAAGCAGAAGTAGATGTTTTTCTGGAATTCCCTTGCTTTTTCTGTGATCCAACAGATGTTGGCAATTGATTTCTGGTTCCTCTGCCTTTTCTAAATCCAGCTTGAACATACACAATTTCGCAGTTAATGTACTGTTGGAGCCTAGCTTGAAGGATTTTGAGTATCACCTTGCTAGTGTGTGAAATGAGTGCAATTGTGTGGTAGTTTGAACATTCTTTGGCATTGCCCTTCTTTGAGATTGGAATTAAAACTGACCTTTTCCAGTCCTGTGGCCACTGCTGAGTTTTCCAAATTTCCTTGCATATTGAGTGCAGCACTTCAACAGCATTATCTTTTAGGATTTGAAATAGCTCAGCTGGAATTCCATCACCTCCACTAGCTTTGTTCATAGTAATGCTTCGTAAGCCCCACTTGACTTCACACTCCAGGATGTCTGGCTTGAAGTTTACTTCATATTCGATAAGTAAAACTCTGTCAGTAAAGAAGATGCATTGTCTGTTGTTTTGTATTGGAAAATAGTGTTCTCTCCCTTTTTTCTGCAAGTATAATTAGATTAAAGTTTTCTGAGCAGAAAAAATAGATTCACAACAGCTTTTTCTGAGGTTGTTTTCTGTTTGACAATTGTATGAAATGCTATAGAAATCATACCTTTTGGGGTTGGGGGTGGAATTAAAAACTCAAAGTAGATTAACCCAATAGAGGAACTAAAATACTCATAGTTGGGCCTGGATAAAACTTAGGGCTTTCTTCCCATCTCTGAGTTTCTCTTCTATGTCATCTTCCATCTCAAGTACTCTTTTCCTACATGGTGGCATTTCTACTAAATTCCATAATCCCAGTGAAATGAATACCCCTCTTTCCTCAAATTTCCACCAAATTATTGGCATCCCCTTTGTTCCAACATATTTGGGCCACTTCTTGGTGGTCAGGAGTTTGGAACCTTATGATAGTCCAAGCTATTACAATGTACTGACCACCTAAAATAGTAATAGAGAAAGATAGTTTGCTGAAGAAAAAAAAAATGGAAATTTAAAAAAAATTCAGGGATTGTTGGTTTGGGGTAGGACTTTTTTTCTTCCTGTGGATGAGCAAATATTTGTAGTCTGTATGCATGTACATTTCATTTTTGGGGTCGAAACACAGGAAAGCATATCCGTTTGATCCTCATGTCAATGCAGTTGGACACATTCTGAAATTGGGGTGTTTGCTGTTACCCTTAATGCAGTCATCAAAGGCAGCAAGGCAATGTAGTTAAGATCCCTGCTGCAGTCATACAGGCCCCGACTAGCTGTGTGACCTTGGACAAGTCACTGAATATCTAGATTGTCTGAATCTCTAGATTCTTGCCTGTATAGAAAGTTAAGGGCAGTACCTCCTATAAAGTGTTGCTTTGAAGAATACAGGCCCTAGCAAATGTATTTAGACCAGTGCTTGGCACAGACTCATGCTGAGAAAAATGCTTGCTGTATTATTACCATAAAGACTCTTTGAATGAAGCTGTAAAAAAAAAAAAACCACAAGCCTAACCTAACAGGCAGCCACTGAGAGGAGGCTTGATCGGCAAGGCAAGACCTCTGAGATGAGCTCCATTCAACCCTGGGAACAAGACTTCTTTTTCAATGACAGATTTCTACCAGAAAAAAAAGAAAAAAAAAGTCTTTTGTTTCATGTTTTGTGGACAAATTATCTCAGACATCTAGGATATAGTGCACACTCAATGATTATATCGTATTTGTTCCATCGAACTGACTTCAACTCTAACTCTAAATGCTTTTCCCCATAGATCATACTCTTTCCTTCTGATAATAATTTCATTTCCTGATTTAAACATAGCCTTAAAAAAAAAGAGTATAGCCTCTCTGCTTTTCTTTACAAACCAAGATTCCACTTGTTTTCTGGGATTTGACTTTCCCCAAGTTCTATTTTTTTTTAAGCTCATAGTTTATTACCAAAAAGGTATTACATAGAAATTCAATTTTAAGCAATAAGAACTTTAAAGATACTGACTCCATGTATGAAAACTAGAATTCAGAATTGGTGAGGAAATCCACAGTAGTTTTGTGGTAAGCATGTCTAAGTACTCATGGAAACTTGCGAAAAGGAACATACATTGAAGGGTCTTAAAAAAACAAAACTATAAAATGCTATGAATAAGTTTTTATTATTGTCTGAAAAGCCAAGAATATCAAGTGAGTATTAGGGATTATTCTGTGAGGTTGGATTTTCCTCCAGTGTTACAGACATAAATTGATAGAATATATGATAGAATTGATAGAATTACATAAGGCATATAACATAATGACTTGACTTAAATATATTGTGAAATAAATTTACTACAGTAACTTCTGTTAATATTGTTATCTCCTAGGAATATGGAAAAAAAAACTAATTTTTTTCCTTGTTTTGAGAACTCTTAGGCTCTGCTCTCAGTAACTGTCAGTTACACTGGATTCTAGTGTTCGCTATAGTCATCCTGTTGTATATTACATCTCTAGTACTTATTTGTCTTATAACTAGCAGTTCGTACCTTCTGACCACCTTCATCCAAATCCCATTTACCTTTCTTCCACCTCTGGTAACCTCAACTCTGATTTTTTTTCTTTATAAGTTTAACAGGGTCTGTCCATGTTATCTCAAATGGCAAGATTTTATCTTTTACAGGTGAGTAGTATTCCACTGTATATAGGTACCACAACTCCTTTATCCATTTGTCTGTCAACGGATACTTTGCTTCTATGTCTTCCCCATTGTAAAAGATGCTGCTACATATATGGAGGTGCAGATACTTTCAGCATAGTATTTTTATTTTCTTCTCATATATTCCCAGAAGTAGAAATGCTGGATCTCTTTTTAATTTTCTGAGGGACACTCATGCTGTTTACCATAGTGGCCGCACCAGTACACAATCCCATCTGCGGTGCACACAGGTTTCCTTTTCTCTATATACTTGCCAGAATTTGCTGTCTTTTTGATGATAGCCGTTCTAACAGGCACAAAGTGATAACTCATTGTTATTTTGACTGCTACTTCTCTAATGGTAGTGATTTCAGCACCTTTTCATGTACCTTTTGGCCATTTGTATGTCTTCTTTGGAAAAATGACTATTCAGGGCTTTCGCCCATTTTTAAAATTGGATTATTTCTTGGTTTGCTGTTGAGTTCCGTATATGTTCTGGATATTAATCTCTTATCAGATTCATGATCTGCATCTATGTTTTCCCATTCCTTTGGTAGTCTTTTTTTTTTTCTCATTGATCATATATTTTGCTCTGCAGAACCTTTTATCTTGATGTAGTCCCACTTGTTTAATTCTTATTTTGTTGCTTACACTTTAGGGGTCATATCCAAAACAGCATTGCCAAGAGCCATGTCGATAAGATTTTTGTTAGGTTTTATTCTAGTCTTATGGTTTCTGGACTTCTGTTTAATTCTTTAATACATTTTGAGTTAACTTTTGTGAGTGGTATAAAGTAAGAGTCCAGTTTCATTATTTTACATGTGAATATCCAATTTTCCCAGCACAGTTTTTAAAGAGACTATGTTTTCCTCAGAGTATCTTGGCTTCTTTGTCAAATATTAGTTGACCTGATAAGTATGGATTTATTTCTCAGCTCTTCATTCTTTCCCATTGGTCTGTATGTCTCTCTTTATGCCAGCATTGCACTGTTTACTGATTATTGTAACTTTATAGTATAGTTTGAAATCAGGAAGTGTGATGTCTCCTGATGATGTTGATTATTTCCTATATATAAAATTGTCATCTGCAAATTGGGACAGTTTTACTTCTTCCTTTCAAATTCTGATACCTTTTATTTCTTATTACCATCTGAATGCTTTAGCTAGGACTACTAGTACTGTGTTGGGTAGCACTAGTGAAAGTGGACATCCTGTCTCATCCCCGATGTTAAAGGAAAAACTTTCAACCCTTTCACCATTAAGTATGGTGTTAGCTTTGTGCTTGTCACTTGCGTCCTTTGTCACGTTGAAGTATGGTCCATCTATATATAATCTGTTAAAAGTTTTTATCATGGACAGATGTTGAATTTTATCAAATGTATTTTTCACATCTATTAAGGCGATTATATGAAATTTGCTTTTTTTTTCATTTTATTAAAGTCTTAAGGAGTACATTTACAATTCAAAAATGCTAATCTATACAGTATCCTCTGGGATGCCAAGACTCACAGAATGAGAGAGCCTACACTCACCAGTCTACTTGTTTGAATTTGGTGGGTAAGATTCAGAGGGCTTCTGAAGTTTCCAGTTCTCTTGGAGCATTTTTTATGTTTAGATCTCCTGCAATTTTCTTTTGACATAAAGCAATTGTATATTCATGTTCAAAGAATTGACAAAGTGAAGTGATTTTTGGGTGAAGAATTATAGACTTGGTGATCACTTAGTGGTTTCATTTAGACATGGGGCTGTCCCTGTCTTTGGGGTAAGGAGGGCAGGTACTAAGAAAGAGTGTTCCAACTGAGGAGATAAAAGTTACTAAGGTCTGATTTTCTCTTTAAGGCATAAATATTATTATGCCAAGTTTTCCAAGATGGAAATGACTCTAAGAGGCATATTTCTCCTTTGATAAAATATTAATTCAAGGTTGTTTTACTAAATAAACTAATTGATAAAATTTGTGACAATTTATTTTAAAAAGCAACACTTCCTAAAGTTTTACATGACTGCCCTGTATTTTCATGTATCTCTGCTGCTGCTGCTGCTGCTAAGTCACTTCAGTTGTGTCTGACTCTGTGTGACCCCATAGATGGAAGCCCACCAGGCTCCCCCGTCCCTGGGATTCTCCAGGCAAGAACACTGGAGTGGGTTGCCATTTCCTTCTCCAATGTGTGAAAGTGAAAAGTGAAAGTGAAGTTGCTCAGTCATGTCCGACCCTTAGCGACCCCACAGACTGCAGCCTACCAGGCTCCTCCATCCATGGGATTTTCTAGGCAAGAGTACTGGAGTGGCTTGCCATTGCCTTCTCCGTCATGTATCTCTAGAGGCTTAGTTATTGTAACTGTGTGTATGTCATTTTGCATTTGCCCTTTTATGCTTAACATGTTTTTCATGTTTCAATACAATCTTCCTAATTAGCATTTTGAAATCTTCCTGGCTTAAATGGACATTCCAGTGAGTATGTTTTTATCTATATAGTTTTGATTTTGAAATCATGCTTAAAGTTCTTGGGAGTAGGTTGTCTTTAAAAATCAAACCAACCACCCTTATGGTTGTGGCTCTATAATATTATAGCATCTTCCAAAACACCAGGTAATTTACTTCCCTGGTCACAGAGCAGGAGTACAATGATTTCAACTCAAGGTTGAACCGCAGGGTGTTAAGGAAAGCCTGAAGCCTGTCAGTTGAGTTTCAACTGTTTGAGGATAGCAAGCATGTATGGTGGTACCTCAGCTTGAAGCAAATACAGAGGAACAGCAATTTTCATCTCTCTATATAGTAGAGATCACAGCTTCTAATGCCCTCATAGTTCTTACAGGGAGTGCAAATTAATCAAGCAAAGCTATCAGGGAGCCTGTAGGAAGAGAAAGAAACTATACAAAAATTGGAATGTGCAAGCACCATCCACCCTATCCATCCCCGTCTTAGAGGGTCGTTCCTACTCAGGTCCAACTGAAATGTCCAGATTTCAAAATGTTGGCCACTAGTTCAAATTTATTATGTATAACGCATACAGGAGGGAGGAAGGAAGGAAGGAAGGACAGAAGACAGGAAATGAACAATTGGTTTGAAACCTCTGTATACAGACTTTATAATGTATTATCTGAAGTAATTTTTTTCTCTGTGGAAGTAAGGCAAGTCACAATGAGAAGATGCCTTGTAAAACTGTTGACTGGAGTTGGTACTGATATAAAAAAATACAAAATGAAAGAGCTAAGCAACCAGCAACATCTAAAAGAAATGTCGTTTGCAATGATACACGGTACACATACTTGAAAAGCAGAATTAGATGCTGGGCTCTAGCAGATGTAATTATATAGCATGATAAAGTAAGGCACAAAAGGAGTTGAACCACTCTTTCCAAATTACAAAGCTGTGAAGCATTCAGCAGTCAAGTCGTAAAAGGAAAGAAAAAAAAAGTGCTTTAATTTGTGTAACCTATTTTCCCCCCAGAACAAAATGCCTAGGGTGCACAATGCTTTCAGGAGTTGTAGAATGACTGCTGTTCCTCTCCACTCATTTTCCAAGTGATTTAATTTCTTCAATAAGATCACCTACACAGGATAGTGAGACGCCCTCGATAGTGTGTCTTTTTTCAGGTTTGCCTTTGTGACATGAGAAAATGTGACAGCAAGGAGGGAGGAAAAGCCTCTAAATCAGGGAAGGATATTGACAGGGATAAGAGAATTCAGCCCTCCAAGAATGAATCTCTCCTCCTCATTTCTCAGTGTCCTGTTGAGTTTATTCTTGCATGTGTGGGGATAAGGCAGGAGTAATCCTATTTGCATGACCACCTGAAGTTGTCTGCAAAGCTGCCAGCTATCAAACAGGTAGAGTGAGAGGAGGAATAAGAGACAGGAGGGTTATTAAGGCCATGGAAGAGGGCATTTTGCCATCAAGACAAAAACCCAGAAGATTCTTTACTGGGGAATAGTTTCAAGCAAAGAATGTAAACAAAAAGGACAACTGAAATTTTATGTAAATTGCCTTTTGCTGGGATAATGAAAGACCAGGGACTGGCAGGAATGACTGAATCCACAGATTTGAGCTCATTATTCCTTGTTTTTCTGTTGCCTTTGGCAGAGTCCAGTGTTAGTATTTCTGCAGGGTCAAAGTACACTTGTGCTTAGCTAGTTCACAGGGCTCTCATTCAGAATGTGGAGATTTTAAGTGAGATACTAGGGCAGATATCTAGGTAATTCAAGCTGAGTTACTCTTGAATTTAAAATGGCCTCGCAGATGTATTGATCCTTAGGTATGTTTTTCCAACAAGCTACTGAAATTCAATTTCTTTATCAGTAATATTTTCTAAGCCTGGCTGATTTGGAAAACTCTAGTGAAGGACCCTGCAGTGCTTCCTTGGACTAGAAAAAGTTGGAATAAATAATCCTTTACAAGACCCTGTCACTCAAATCAAGCTCTTGCCTGCTCTCCTTCCCTTACTTCCTTGATCTTAAAGTCTGCTCCCATGATATGAAATGCTGCCTCACATTGCATATCCCTTCTACATCTCTTCATCACTGCCTTGCCTTGTGAATTCACACATAAACCATATAATAGAGATGAACAGTCTGCCCTGGAGATACCGTCCTGTAGAGAGGTGGCGTGATCATCATGTACATTGATTAGACAGTTACTCTGTGGCAGGCCTTGACTAGACAGACCTTTGTTGGCAAAGTAATGTCTCTGCTTTTTACTATGCTATCTAGGTTGGTCATAACTTCTTCCAAGGAGTAAGCGTCTTTTAATTTCATGGCTTCAGTCACCATCTGCAGTGATTTTGGAGCCCCAAAATAGAGTCTGCCGCTGTTTCCACTGTTTCTCCATCTATTTGCCATGAGGTAATGGGACCGGATGCCATGATCTTTGTTTTCTGAATGTTGAGCTTTATGGGGTCGCAAAGAGTCTGACATGACTGAGCAACTGAACTGAACTGTGGCAGGCATCACACCAGGTAATAATTGGAGCAATTGAAAGCATTAAGGGCTAATTCCTAATGTAAAGGTGGAAAAATTGAGGATAAGAGGTGTGAAGTCATTTTTAAGGTTGTTTAACCATCAAGTGACAGTTTTGGGACAAGATCCGAGGCCTGACTTCAAAGTCTAGACTCTTAGTAGTATAAATGATGATGAAGAGGAAGACAATAGTGATGATAGCCAATGTGTATTTGGCATTTTGTGTGTTTCAAGCAAAGTGCAAGATACTTGACATAGATTATAATCTTGTTCCATTAGAATAGCTACCCTGTGAGATCAATACTGTTGTCAACCCAAATTTTTAATATTAGGTGATGAGTACCAAGGGATGTAGAAATTACTTAATTAATACAGTTTGGGTTTTAGCTGTGGTACTCTGGTTCCAGAGTCTGTGGGCTCAGTAGTTGCAGCACACGGTCTTAATACTCTACGGCATGTGGGATCTTCGTTACCTTGCATTGTCAGGTGGATGCTTAACCTCTGTACCACCAGAGAAGTCCCACAAATTCTGTCTTATGAATGGTCATTTGATGAGTTCTCCTTGAACACAATGAGTCCCTCTACTACATCAGAACCAGTACTTCTAAGTTTTCACCAGGCAGGTACCATATCCATCTTTGGCTTCTGAGGAATGAAAGGAATATGAAGAAATTACGGAGCAAAACACAAAGGATAGCCCTGTTTGCCTGGAGTAACGTGAGGAAATAACCAAACAGAAGTAAACAAATTAAGGGGGGAAATACTGATTACTTCCATTAACACTTTTGCAGAATTCCTTAAATTCTGTCCTAGCCATCTAATTGTTAAAAGTCAGAGATCTTCATCTGTTTTTTCTAGGATCCCCTTAGAGCATCACACCAAAAGTGTGCTTCAAAGCATTTAATATCAAGGGACCGGTTCCCAAGTAGATTGAGGTAATGTCTTAGGAGTTTTAGGATCTACTCATTTAAGGGGAGTACCTTGTGAATATTGCACTTAGTGAATATTTGTTTATTTCCATTTTTGATGCTTAGGAATCAAGTGGTTAACAATTAGTTTCCAATCATTATACACATTCTGTCATACCCACTGAAGCATTTTTTGTATTAAAAAAAAATAATAATAGCAAGCCCGTGCTTATACTTGATTCGTCAGAACAATGGTTACAGTATTACTCTTTTTCCATCACAGTACTGTGAAACTTACTTAGAGGTATTAAAGAATGAGGATATGATTGTTTTAATGTGATTTAAAAATAGGGGTAAGTTATCATTATTGTTTATTTATCTGGCAAACATTGGTGGGATCCTATTTTATGTTAGGGCTTGGCTAAACTTGCTGAAGAGAGCAAAGATGTATAAAGACATAGGAGTCACTCCATCAGTACAATGTTAATTGCAAAATTCACTATGTGGAGGATAAATATCTTGAGTCATCTATAATTTGTTATCTACTTCATTCTCTTCATTTGCAAAGACAATGAATGATTCTGTTAGTAAATGTGTAAACAGTGGCTATTAAAGCATAAATACATCCATTTCACTACCTCTTTCCTTTTGCTAATAAAATAAATCTTATCTGTTAATAAACTTCTATGCACAAATGTAGTTTATAGATGAATTGCACTTAGACATGAAAAACATGCCCTGAGTGTGCAGTGCTAAAAATGATATAGGTATCTAGAAGTGAGACACCAGAAAAATTAATCACAATCCTTCAGATCTAACTGCCAGTGGTCTTCATGGTGGTGTTTATTAAAGAATTAAAAGCACATTTATTTTGAGGACTTTTGTTACAAAAATGATAGCTTTACTATAACCTTAGAAATTATATCTGCAATTATATCACTTAATATTTTGTTCCAATACATTTTCTCTATGAGATGTTTCTGCTCATTCAGATACTGACTATAAAAGCAAAATGAAATGTGGAGTTTAAGTTATGATAAAAAAAATTTAAAACCTTATTGGCAAACAGGGAGAAGTGGCAGTTTTATATTTTCATTGCCTTCTCTAAATAACTGCCTAATCTTCTACTTCATGCTAGTAATGTATGTAATGAATATAAATCCCTTATATATTTGTAAAGCACTTGGGTTTTTATTTGCAGTAGTAAGACAGGTGAGGTACTCTGGCCAAAGCAACTAAAATTGGAGGATAATTTTACTTTATTGAGGTGTAACATGCATCCATTACAGCATGTAAAATGCACTAATCCTGGGCATACAGTTAGATGAGTTTTTAATCCCTGTATAATCACCACCCAGATCAAGATATGGAACATTCCCAGAGCACCACAAAGTTCCTTCATGGCCCTCTCTAGTCAGTAACAAGCCCCACAACCCCCAAAGTGTTTCCCTGGTGTCTCAGATGGTAGAGAATCTGCCTACAATGCAGAAGACCCAGGTTCCATCCCTGGGTCAGGAAGAGCCCCTGGAGAAGGGAATGGCAACCCACTCCAGTATTCTTGCCTGGATAATTCAATGGACAGATAAGCCTGGCAGCTGCAGTCCAAGAAGTTGTAAAGAGTTAGACAGGACTGAGTGACTAAGACCAATTCCCCTAATCCTCAGTTCAGTTCAGTTCAGTTCAGTCGCTCAGTCGTGTCCAACTCTCCGCGACCCCATGAATCACAGCACGCCAGGCCTCCCTGTCCATCACCAACTCCCGGAGTTCACTCAAACTCATGTCCACAGAGTCGGTGATGCCATCCAGCCATCTCATTCTCCGTCGTCCCCTTCTCCTCCCGCCCCCAACCTTTCCCAGCATCAGAGTCTTTTCCAGTGAGTCAACTCGTCGCATGAGGTGGCCAAAGTATTGCAGCTTCAGCCTCAGCATCAGTCCCTCCAATGAACATCCAGGATTGATCTCCTCTAGAATGGACTGGTTGGATCTCCTTGCAGTATAAGGGACTCTCAAGAATCTTCTCCAACACCACAGTTCAAAAGCATCGATTCTTCGGCGGTCAGCCTTCTTCACAGTCCAACTTTCACATCCATACATGACCACGGGAAAAACCATTGCTTTGACTAGACGGACCTTGGTTGGCAAAGTAATGTCTCTGCTTTTTAATATACTATCAAGGTTGGTCATAACTTTCCTTCCAAGGAGCAAGCGTCTTTTAATTTCCTGGCTGCAATCAGCATCTGCAGTGATTTATGTGGCTTCTCTTAACACTTATTCCTTTTGCCTGCTCTTGGATGTCATGTAAGTAGAATTACACAGTACATACTCTTTGTGTTGTGTTTGTTTCCCCGCTGAACAAAATGTAAAATTACTCTTTGTTGCTGTGTATAGTTGACTGTTGTGCATAGTTAATTCCTTTTCATTGTTAATAGTGTGTTTATATTGTATGTATACAACAGTGTGTTTATCCATTCCTTTGGTGAAAGGTACTTGGGTTGTTTCCAGTTTTTGAAGTAGTGGATCAAATACTTTCATAAAACCTTTAAAAAGGTATTAATAAACCGAAAGTAAAGGATATTCAAAAGACCAAAATCTAAATAAAAGCGCAAACTGAAAAGTTGACTTTAAACTCGAGAGTCTTTTACTAAACTTGGTGAACCTGAGGTTCAAGCGTCACAGTGTCTCAGATTAACAGGACAGAATAAGCCCCATCTAAGTAATTAGAACAATGAAAGGTCTAAAAGGAACCTTCTTTATTAAGCTAGAGTCCTCCTATGGGGGTCAAGGTGAAGTCAGCCTAACTCTTCAGGGGGCTGCAAAGAAAACTGCCCATTTTAAAATGAACTGCAAAGTATTGGAGATAATGAAATTCACTCTGACGTTTTATTTACCCAAGTTAGACCCATGTGAATTTGAAGCCCAGGTTTTACCTCCTACTTGATCCTAAAATCCTCAAGTCTAAAACTTGATTTAAAATTTTCCTAGGCTATTGGTGCTATCCAGGTACTTGTATGAAATAAATTTGAATTTTCTGAGATGATTCACTTTCAACTAAGGCTTCAAAAGCTCTCATAAAGTTGAGGAAAGATCATGAAACAGGAAGGATCACACTAGAACAAGAACCAGCAGAAACAGACTGATAAAGGAAACCTGTATTGCAATTACAAAATATAGATTATAAAAGAAAATGATAAATATGCTGAATGAAGTAAGAAACTGAAAATATGAGTCAGTATAAGAGACCTCAGAAAGTTGAATTTTTGAGAAAAAAAAAGAACCTAATAGAATTTGTGGTAATAGAAAATAATTAAAAAGAGGACCAAATATTTGAATTGAAATATATAAATTACATTTCATCAGAGTTCCAAAAGGAGAGGAGGTAAAGAATGATGAAAAGACAATATTAGGAGATTATAGCAAATGATTTTTCAGAATAAACAAGAGACAATTTATTGATTCCATAATGCCAAACAAAAATATTTAATAGAGTCCATATTTGTTAATACACCATATTGAAAATTGCAGAATGCAAAGACAAAGAAAGCACCTAATTGAGTTAGAGAGAAAAGACATATTTTCAATGAATGGCAATTAAACTGGCAGTTGATATCTTGGAAGCAAAAGAGGAACCTAGGAGCGTAACAATATCTTCAGAATGAATATTTAGAGAGTAGTTAGAATGGTATATTCATCAAAAATGTCTTTTTTTACTTAGATATGCTTGACTTATAATATTAAATGAGTTTCACATATACAACATAATGCTTCGATATTTGTATATATTATGGAATAGTACCATAACAAATCTAGTTTGCCTCTATCAACATATATAATTGCAGTTCTTTTCTTGTGATGCAATCTTTTCAAATCTGCTCTCTTAAAAACTTTCAGTAATGTAGGCCTATTATTTATAGTAATCCCCATGCTATTCTTTACATTAACATGGATTTCATTTTATACCTGGGAGTTTTTACTTTTAAATCCTATTCACCCACCCCTAATCTCTACCCTCCAACTTCTAGAAACCACTTATGTATTGCCTGTATCCATGAGCTGCTTTGCTTTTGTCTCTGCTCATTATGCTTGTTTTGTTTTTGTTTTATATTCCATACGTAAATGAGATGATCCCATACTTTACTTTCTTAGCGTAATGATCTGAAGTTCCATCCATGTCATTGCAAATGGCATAACATCCTTCTTTCCTAGGACTGAATAATATTCCATTGTATGTATATGTATGTATGAATATACATATATACACACATTATATGTACATTTACACATATGTATATGTGTTTAGGTATACATACCATATCTTCTTTATTCATCCATCCATCGAAGAACACTTAGGTTGTTTCCATGTCTTGGGTATGAACATGGGCATTCAGATAATGTCTTCAGCATAGTGTTTTCACACCCTTCAGATATGTTGCCAGAAGTAGAATTTCTGGTCAAATGGTAGTTCTAAGTTTTAAGAAGCCTTCATATTGTTTTCCATAGTGGTTGCATCAACTGACAAGCCCATCAACAGTGACCAAGGGTTTTATTTTCTCCACATCCTCACTGACACTGTTACATTTCAGTATCCTAACAACAAACTATTAGAGAAATTAAGAAAACAGTGCAATTCAGTTACATCATGAATACCTAGGAAGAATATAACAAAGGAGGAAAAAAGACCTATACTTGGAAAAATAGAAGACAGAATGAAAGAAGTTGAAGACAAAACAAATGGAAAGATAAGCCCTGTTCGTGTAGTGAAATAATTAATGTTAAAATAACCATACTCCTCAAGGCAATCCACAGATGAAATATAATTCCTATTAAAATTCTAGTGACATTTTTTCCCAGAACTAGAACAAATAATTATGAAATCTGTATGGAAACATGAAAAATCCTGAATAGCCAAAGCAATTTTGAGAAAAAGGAGCAAACATGAAGGCATCTAGCTCCCTGGTTTGGAATTATACTCAAAGCTACAGCAATCAGAACAGTATGGTACTAAGGCAGAACAGATAGGTAATCAATACAACAGAATAGAGATCCCAGAAATAAACCCACAGTTATCTGGTTAGTTAGTCTACAACAAAGGAGGTAAGAAATATACACTGGAGAAAAAAAAAAAAACAGGCTGTTCAATAGATGGTGTTGGGAAAACAGAACAGCTATATGCAAAAAGTCAAACTGGGCTACTTTCTCATCATATACAAAAATAAACTGAAAATAGATTAAAGATTTAAGTGTAAGACCTGAAACTGTAGAGTTGCTAAAAGTTGACATAGCTATCTCTTTGACATTAATGTTAGCAAATTTGGGGGAGGTGTGTCTCATCTGGCAAGGAAAATAGAAGCAGTAATAAAGTTTTGTGACTACATCAGACTAAAAAGCTTTTCCACAGTGAGGAACACTATCAACAGAATGAAAGATGACCTGTTGAATGCAAGAAAATATTTGGAAATCATGTGTCTTATAAGGCGCTAACGTCCCACATATTAATATATAAATAATCTGTAAGACTCAATGGCAAAAATAATTTTTTAATCCAATTTAAAAATGGGCAGAAGATCTGAATAGACATTTTCCCCCCAAGAATGAATACAAATGCCCAACAGATACCTGAGAAATGCTCAGTATCTCTAGTCATTAGAGAAAAGCAAACCAAACCCACAGTGAGGTATCACTTCACACCTGTCAGGATGGCTGTTGTAAAAAAGAAAAAAAAAAAAAATCAGTGTTGGTGAGGATGTGGAACAAAGGGAAACATTGTACTGTTCGTGGAAATGTAAACTGGTACAGCCACTGTAGAAAACAGTATGGGGACTCCTCAAAAAATTAAAAATAGACTCCAGGAAGCCCACTTTTGGGTATTTTTCCAAAGAAAACAAAACACTAATTCAAAAAGATAAGTCTTCATTGCAGCATTATTTACGATAGCCAAGATACAGAAGTTTGTGACAATGTGGATAGACCTAGAGGCTATTATGCTAAGTGAAATGAGTCAGACAAAGACAAGTACCACGTGATTTCACTTATATGTGAAAACTGAAAGGCAAAACAAGTGAGAAAAACAGAATCACAAACAGGTGCTTGTTAGAGAGGAAGGGAGTAGAGAGATGAGAATAGATGAGGGAGATTAAGAAGTACAGAGTTATATTTATAAAATAAATGAGTCATGGAATTGTAAAATACAGTGTAAGGAATATAGTCAACACTATTGTAATAACTGTGTGATGACAGATTTTACATAGACACACAGTGGTGATTGTTTTCTAATGTATAAAATTGGGTCACTGTCTTGTACACGTGAAACTAACATAATATTCGTCAAGGTTGTATATTGTCACCCTGCTTATTTAATTTATATGCAGAGTACATCATGAGGAACGCTGGGCTGGAAGAAGCACAAGCTGGAATCAAGATTTCTGGAAGAAAAATCAATTACCTCAGATATGCAGATGACACCACCCTTATGGCAGAAAGTGAAGAGGAACTCAAAAGCCTCTTGATGAAAGTGAAAGAGGAGAGTGAAAAGGTTGGCTTGAAGCTCAACATTCAGAAAACAAAGATCATGGCATCTGGTCCCATCACTTCATGGGAAATAGATGGGGAAACAGTGTCAGACTTTATTTTTGGGGGCTCCAAAATCACTGTGGATGCTGATTGCAGCCATGAAATTAAAAGATGCTTGCTCCTTGGAAGGAAAGTTATGACCAACCTAGATAGTATACTAAAAAGCAGAGACATTACTTTGCCAACCAAGGTCCATCTAGTCAAGGCTATGGTTTTTCCAGTGGTCATGTATGGATGTGAGAGTTGGACTGTGAAGAAAGTTGATCGCCAAAGAATTGATGCTTTTGAACTGTGGTGTTGGAGAAGACTCTTGAGAGTCCCTTGGACTGCAAGGAGATCCAACCAGTCCATTCTAAAGGAGATCAGTCCTGGGTGTTCATTGGAAGGACTGATGCTAAAGCTGAAACTGCAATACTTTGGCCACCTCATGTGACAAGTTGACTCACTGGAAAAGACTCTGATGCTGGGAGGGATTGGGGGTGGGAGGAGAAGGGGACGACAGAGAATGAGATGGCTGGATGGCATCACCGACTCGATGGACATGAGTTTGGATGAACTGCGGGAGTTGGCGATGGACAGGGAGGCCTGGCGTGCTGTGATTCATGGGGTCGCAGAGAGTCGGACACGACTGAGTGACTGAACTGACTGAACTGAACTGATACTTCAATTAAAGAAAAATATCTTTTTAAACATAGATGGCATCAGCATCTTTTGAAATGTATAAAAAGATGAGTTTGCTACCTGTGAATCTGTATTCAAGAGAATTTCCAAAAATGTGCTGTACTATAGAAATTGTAATGAATGATGTAAATAGCAAACAAATCTAAACAAAACATTGATGGTATACAACAAAATCTTATATAGTTAAAAATAATAGAAATATGAAGCAATAGTGTGTCAATTTAGAGAGAAAAAAAATTGTTTAAATGTTCTAAGGACTTAGTGTTTTGGGGGAAGGGGTAAAGATAATCATGACCTTAATGTTTAATGAACTAATGTAGATGTTAAAATCTAGAGTAACAGAATGAAAACTCTTAACTTGCAAGCAAGTAGAAGGAAAACTGAATTCAGGAAAGAAAATACATTATAAAAGAAGGCAAAGAAAACAAGAATAGAAAATAAATTGTAAGGCAAAGTAGAAAATGTAAGATTAGATCATAGAAAAAAATTCCCAAATATCAGCAATTTATAAATGGATTAAATGCTTTAGTTTAAAAACACAGA
This sequence comes from Moschus berezovskii, assembly GCF_049115385.1. NCBI lineage: Eukaryota > Metazoa > Chordata > Mammalia > Artiodactyla > Moschidae > Moschus > Moschus berezovskii. The sequence goes on along the minus strand of NC_142483.1, from coordinate 40,773,889 downwards.
CTGCCCAAGTGAATGAATAAAAAATTTTTTGGTTGTATGGTGTTTATTCAAGTGAAAGTGTTAGTCACTCAGTTGTGTCCGGCTCTTTGAGACTTCCATGAACTATAACCCGCCAGGCTCCTCTGTCCATTGGGGATTCTCCAGGCAAGAATACTGGAGTGGGTTGCCATGCCCTTCTCCGGGGGTTCTTCCCAACCCAGGTATCAAACCCAGGTCTCCTGCATTGCAGGCAGGTTCTTTACCATCTGAGCCACCTGGGAAGTCCAAGAATATTGGAGTGGGTAGCCTCTCTCTTCTCCAGGGGATCTTCTCGATCCAGGAATCAAACCAGGGTCTCCTGCATTGCAAGTAGATTCTTTACCAGCTGAGCTACCAGGGAAGCATGGTGTTTATAGGGGATTCCAAGTGGCTCATGGTAAAGAATCTGCCTGGAATGCAGAAGACGCAGGGTTGTGGCTTCAATCCCTAGGTCAGGAAGATCCCCTGGAGAAGAAAATGGCAACCCACTCCAGTTTTCTTGCTGGGAAATTCCCCTGGACAGAGGAGCCTGGTGGGCTACAGTCCGTGGGGTTGTAGATTAGGATGTGACTAAGCACGTGCACAGTGCTATAAGACACAGAACTAAAATAATTAGAAACAAAAGTTAGTAACTAAGAAAAGGAGGACGATTTATTGAGAAAGCATAAAACTTAAAAAACTAAAATACCTGTATTACTATAAAACAAATTGAACATTAAAACAAAAAATATCTGAAATTAAGATGACAACTACTATACGGAAGAAAACGGGTAATTATATAGGATGACATAACAATTCTAAATCTACCTTAAAATGTACTAAAGCCAAAATTAATGGAATTATAAAAAGAAAACCCAGAAATAGATCCACACAAGTAAAACCAAGTAATTTTTGAAGAGATGTAAAAGCAATTCAGTGGAGGAATGGTCTTTTTAACAGCTGGTACTGGAGCAGTTGTATATCTATAGGCAAACAAACAAAAACCCTCAATCTAAAACCCATACATTATTGCAAAATTAATTCAGAATGGATTACAGATCTTTATGTCAAACTAAACTATAATGTTACTAGAGGAAAACATGGGAAAAAATCTTTGAGACCTATAGTGCAGTGAGGAATTCTTAGACATAGAAACAAAAACGTATTCCATAAAAGAAAAAAAAGTTTAAAAATTGTATTTTATCTAAATTTTAAAAATCTGACCTTCCAAAACCATATTAAGAGGATGAAAAGATAAGGTACAGACTGGGAGAAACTATATGCAGTCCATATATCTGACAAGGAACTCATGTCTAGCACATATAAACAATTCTTAAGACTCAGCAGTAAAAATCAAACAATCCAATTAGAACACCAACAGATAACATGAAGAGATATTTCAGCAAAGAGGATATACAAATGGCAAATAAGCACATGAAACAAATGTTAAATGTCACTGTATGTTAAAGACCATGATGAGATTTAATTTGAACAGCTAAAATTAAAAATATTGACAATATAAAATTATGAAAATGATGCTAAGTAATTGGATTTATCATCCATTTTCTCATGGAATACCATATGGAACTATACTCTGGAAAATATTTTGATAGTTTCTTTGAAAACTATATAGAAACTATATAGTTTCTTTAAAAACTATTATATAATCCAGTAATCACAATTCTGGGCATTTATCAGGAAAAAAGAAATGTATATTCATACAAAAAGATTCAAATAAATACTCATAACAGCTCTATTTGGAACAGTCCAAAACTGACAGCATGCTCCTCAATCTTTGCATGCTTAAACAAAATGCAGTAAATCCTCACCAAAAAATATTACTCAGCAGAAAAATAACAAAGTGTTAATTCACTCAGTTTGGTTGGACCTCAAAGACATTAAGCTGAATTTAAAAAGCTAATCTCTTTATGTTGCATACTTTAAGATTCAAGCTATACAACATTCTCAAGATGGAAAAAATTGTTTAGATTAGAAAACAGTTTTGGTTGCCAGGGGTTAGGGTTGGCTGTGTCTATAAATGAATAGCAGGTGAAAGATCTTAGTAGTAACAAAAGTTTTTTCTTTTTTCCAGATTTATTGAAATGATATGTAGCAGTTAATAAATTTAGTATGTACAACATGATAATCTGATTTACATATATCATGAAATGATTGCCATAATTTAGTTATTGACCAACACCTCATATAGATACAAATATAGAGATGTATTTTTCCTTGTGATAAGAATTCTTACAATTTACTCTTAAAATTTTTCATATGTATCTTACACCAATGTGACTGTAGTCATCATGTACATTATGTTCTTAGTATATATTTCTAAGTTTGTGCCTTTTGACCACCCCTTCTAATTCCCTTTTCCCCTAACCCTGCCTTTGGCAACCACTGAATCTGATCTCTTTTTCTCTGATTCTGGTTTGTTTTTGTTTTAGATTTCACAAACAAGTGAGATCTTACAGAATTTGTCTTTCTCTGTCCAACTTACTTCACGTAAAGTTCCCTTAAAATCCATCCATACTGTCTCAAGGCTGGTATAAGACTCTGCCTGCAATATGAGAGAGCTGGGTTCGATCCCTGGATTGGGAAGATCCCCTGGAGAAGGGAAAGGTTATCCACTCCAGTATTCTGGCCTGGAGAATTCCATGGACTGTATAGTCCGTGGGGTCACGAAGAGTCAGACATGACTGAACGTCTTTCACTTTCACTATCACAAGTGGCAAACTTTCATCTTTTTATGAGTAAGTAAGTGGTTTTCCATTGTATGTATCTATTCATCCATTGATGGACACTTAGGTTGTTTCCATTTCTTGGCTGTTCTAAATAATAAGGTCATGAATATTAGTGTTTGGTTATCTTTTCAACATAGTATTTTTGTTTCTTTCAGGTATGTTATCAGAAATGGAAATACTGGATCTACTTTTAATTTTTCAAGGACCCTTCATACTGTTTTCCGTAGTAGCTGTGCCAGTCTGCAGTCCTGCCAAGAATGCTCAAGAGTTACCTTTCCTCCACATCCTCAAGGTTTATTTCTTGTCTTTTTGATAATGGCCAGTCTAATGGGCATGAGGTGGTATTTTGTTATGGTTTTGACTTGCATTTCCCTGATGAATAGCGATGTTGAGCATCTTCTTATTTACCTGTTGCGATTTTTATATCTTTTTCAAAGAATGTTTATTCCTCTGCCCATTTTTAAATTGGATATTTTGTTTCTTTGCTGTTGAGTTGTATGAGTTGTTTATGTATTTTGGATATTAGTCCCTTATCATATATATGATTTGCAAATATTTTCTCCCATTCCATAGGCTGCTTTCTCATTTTGTTGATAATTTTTTTGCTGTCCAGAAGCTTTTTAGTTGGATATAATACAGCTAATTTATTATATATTTCATTGCTTATATTTTGCTGTTATGCCCAAAAAATCATTACCATGTTAAGGATGTTTTTTTCCTTAGCTTTTTTTCTAGTAGTTTCATAGTTTCTGGTGTTACACTTAAGTTTTTAATCAATTTCAAGTTAATTTTTATGAGTGGCATAATATGGGGGCCTAGTTTTGTCCTTTAAGATACAAATATCCAATTCTTCCTGTACATTTATTGAAGACAGTTTTTCTCCATCCAGTGTTCTTGGCTCCCTTGTCAAATATTAGTTAACCACATATGCGTGGGCTTATTTCTGGCTAATGATCTGTTCCACAGGTCTGTGTGTCTGTTTTTATGCCAGTGCCACGTTGTTTTGATTGTTATTGCTGTAATGAACGGAACGGAACAGAACGGAATATAGGTTGAAATCAGAAATTGTGATGATTCTCAAGACTGTTTTGGTTGTTTGGGGTCTTGTGGTTTCATATAAATTTTAGGATAGTTTGTTCTATTGCTATAAAAAAGTGCCATTGGTATCTTGATAAGGATTGCATTGAATCTACAGGTGGCTTAATTAGTGAGCACATTCAAAAAATATTATTTCTAGCAATCCATGAACATGAGGTTTTGTTCATTTATTTCTATATTTGATTTCTTTCATCAATGTCTAATTTTCAAAGTAGAGATTGTCCAATCCTTGATGAAATTTTCCCTATGCATTTTGTTGTTTTTGATCTATTGTAAGTACGATAGTTTTCCATATTTCTTTTTCAGACAATTTGTTGTTTGGTCTCCCGCATTGGAGGCAGATGCTTTAACCTCTGAGCCACCAGGGAAGCCCTGAAGAGATGCTACAGGGTTTTATATGTCAATTTTGTGTCCTGCAACTTTACTGAATTCATTGATTATATCTATCAGGTTTTTTGGAGTTTTTACCTATCTTCTGTATATAAAACCCTGTCAGTTACAAATTAAAATAGTTTTACTTTTTACTTTCCAATTTGGATGCCTTTGTTTCTTTTTTCCTCACTTGATTGTTGTGGCAAAACTTCCAGTACTATGGAAAATAGGAGGAGTGAGAATGGGTACACTTTTGTTGTTTTTGATCTTAAAGTAAAAACTTTTCAGCTTTTTACCTATGAGTATAATGTTAGCTGTGGCCTTGTCATATGTGACCTTTATTATGCTGAGTTATACTCCTTCTAAATCTAATTTGTTAAGAGATTTTTTATGATAAATTTGGAATTTTGTCAAATGCTTTTTCTGAATATATTGAGATAATCATAAGATTTTTTTTCCCTTAATTCTAATAATGTGATATATTACAGTGGCCCCCAACCTTTTTGGCACCAGATACAAATTTCATGGAAGACACTTTTTCCATGAACTGGGGTGGGAGGGTTTAAGATAATTCAAGCACATAGCATTTAATGTGCACTTTATTTCTAATCTAATGTCATCTCTGATCTGACAGGAGACAGGAGATACTGGTCTGCAGCCCAGAGGTTGGGGATCCGTGAATATCATATTTATTGATTTACATTTGTTAAACCATTCTTGCATTCTAGAGATCATGGTGAATGATCCTTTTATTGTGCTGCTAAAGTGAGTTTGCAGTATTTTATTGAGAATTTATTCATCCATATTCATTAGGGATGTTAACCTAACATCTTTGGGATAATGGCTTTTCCTGGCTTTGGCATCATGGTAATGTTAGCCTATATAGTGAATTTCGGAGTGCTCCAACCTCTTCCCTTGTGGCTCAGCTGGCATAGAATCTGCCCACAATGCAGGAGACCTGGGTTCTATCCCTGGGTTGGGAAGATCCCCTGGAGAAAGGAAAAGCCACCCACTCTAGTGTTCTGGCCTGGAGAATTCCATGGACTGTATAGTCCATGGATCGCAAAGAGTCAGACACAACTGAGCAACTTTCATCATCATCATCTCACTTCTTCAATTTTTTGGAAGTTTGAAAAGGACTGGCATTAATGTTCTTTTTAAGAAATTAATTTTATCAGTGTACAATTGCTTTACTATGTTGCATTAGTTTCTGCTGTACAAAGAAGTGAATCAACTATATGTACACATGTATCCCCTCCTCTTGGACCTCCTTCCCATCCCTCTAGGTCATCACAGAGGCCTGAACTGAACTCACTGTACTTTATAGCGGAGTCCCACTACCTATCCCACATACACATGGTAGTATGTATATGTCAGTCCTTATCTCCCAATTTGTCTCACACTCCTCTCCCCCACTTTTATCCACATGTCCATTATCTCCATTTGCATCTCTATTCCTGCCCTGCAAATAAGTTCATCTGTACCATTTTTCTAGATTCCAGATGTGTGAGTTAATATATGATAATTGTTTTTCACTGACTTACTTCAGTCTGTATGACAGACGCTAGGTCCATCCAGTCTCCACAATTGACTCAGTTCTCTTCCTTTTTTTTGGCTGAGTAATATTCCATTGTATACATGTGTCACATCTTCTTTATCCATTCCTCTGTTGATGGACATCTAGGTTGCTTTTGCTTCTATGTCCTGGTTATTGTAAATAGTGCTGCAGTGAACACTGGCGTACATGTGTCTTTTTCTATTATGGTTTTCCCAGGGTATATGCCCTATAGTGAGATTTCTGGGTCATACGGTAACTCTTACGGAGCCTCCAAACTGTTCTTCATAGTGGCTGTGTCAATTTATATTCCCACCAGCAGTGTAAGAAGTTTCCCTTTTCTCCACACCCTCTCCAGCGTTTATTTGAAGAATTTTTGATGATGACCATTCTGACCAATGTAAGGTGATACTTCATTGTAGTTTTGATTTGCATTTCTCTGATAAGTAGGGGTGTCTAGCGTATTTTCTAGTACATGTTGGCCATCTATATGTCTTGTTTGAAGAAATGTCTATTTAAGTGTTTCACCCATTCTTTGATTGGGTTTTTTGTTGTTTTGATATTGAGTTGCATGAGTTGTTTGTATATTTTGGAGATCAAACCCTTGTCAGTTGCTTTGTTTGCAAATATTTTCTTTTGTTCTGTGGGTTGTATTTTCATCTTGTTTATGGTTTCCTTCACTGTGCCGAAGCTTTTAAGTTTAATTAGGTCTTATCTGTCTATTTTTTTTGTTACTCTCAGTTCAGTTCAGTCGCTCAGTCGTGTCCGACTCTTTGCGACCCCATGAATCACGGAACGCCAGGCCTCCTTGTCCATCACCAACTCCCGGAGTTCACTCAAACTCATGTCCATTGAGTCAGTGATGCCATCCAGCCATCTCATCCTCTGTTGTCCCCTTCTCCTCCTGCCCCCAATCCCTCCCAGCATCAGAGTCTTTTCCAGTGAGTCAACTCTTCACATGAGGTGGCCAAAGTATTGGAGTTTCACCTAGGAGGTGAATAAAAAGTTGTTGCTATGATTCATATCAAAGAATGCTTTTCCTGTTTTCCTGTCAGAGTTTTATAGTATCCGGTCTGACATTTAGGTCTTTAATCCATTTTGAGTTTATTTTTGTGTATGGTGTTAGGAATTGTTCTCTGTGTGTATACTGAGTCAGTCAGTCATGTCTGACTCGTTGCAGCCTCATAGACTGTAGCCCACTAGGCTTCTCTGTCCATGGAATTTTACAGGCAAGAATACTAGAATGGATTGCCATTTTCTTTTCCAGAGAATGTTTCCGACCCAGGGATTGAACCCACATCTTTTCCATTTCCTGCATTGGCAGGCAGATTCTTTTACCACTAAAGCTACCTGGGAAGCTCAGGAAGTCTTCAGATTTTATTCTTTAACATGAAACTGTCCAGTTTTACCAGAACTACTTATTGAAGGGATTGTCATTTCTCTTTGTAGATTCTTGCCTCCTTTGTCAAGATTCAGTTCAGTTCAGTTCAGTCGCTCAGTTGTGTCCAACTCTCTGCGACCCCATGAATCACAGCATGCCAGGCCTCCCTGTCCATCACCAACTCCCGGAGTTCACTCAAACTCATGTCCACAGAGTCAGTGATGCCATCCAGCCATCTCATTCTCTGTCATCCCCTTCTCCTCCCACCCCCAACCTTTCCCAGCATCAGAGTCCTTTCCAGTGAGTCAACTCGTCGCATGAGGTGGCCAAAGTATTGCAGTTTCAGCTTTAGCATCAGTCCTTCCAATGAACACCCAGGATTGATCTCCTTTAGAATGGACTGGTTGGATCTCCTTGCAGTACAAGGGTCTCTCAAGAGTCTTCTCCAACACCACAGTTCTAAAGCATTAATTCTTTGGCAATCAGCTTTCTTCACAGTCCAACTCTCACATCCATACATGACCACGGGAAAAACCATAGCCTTGACTAGACGGACCTTGGTTGGCAAAGTAATGTCTCTGCTTTTTAATATACTATCAAGGTTGGTCATAACTTTCCTTCCAAGGAGCAAGCGTCTTTTAATTTCATGACTGCAATCAGCATCTGCAGTGATTTTGGAGCCCAAAAAAATAAAGTCTGACACTGTTTCCACTGTTTTTCCATCTATTTCCCATGAAGTGATGGGACCAGATGCCATGATCTTTGTTTTCTGAATGTTGAGCTTCAAGCCAACCTTTTCACTCTTCTCTTTCACTTTCATCAAGAAGCTTTTGAGTTCCTCTTCACTTTCTGCCATAAGGGTGGTGTCATCTGCATATCTGAGGTTATTGATATTTCTCCCAGCAATCTTGATTCCAGCCTGTGATTCTTCCAGCCCAGCTTTCCTCATGATGTACTCTGCATATTTAAATAAGCAAGGTGACAATATACAGCCTTGACGTACTCCTTTTAGGTGACCATAAATGCATGTGTTTATCTCTGGTCTTTCTATCCTGTACCAAAAACAAATCTGTGTTTCTGTTTTTCTTCCAGTATCATACTGTCTTGATGACTGTCATTTTGTAGTATAGTCTGAAGTCAGGGCATCTGACTTCTCCGGCTCTGTTTTTCTGTCTCAAGATTGCTTTGGCTAATCAGGATCTCTTGTGATTTTAAACAGATTGTAAAATATTTTGTTCTAATTCTATGAAAAATGACATTGGTAGTTCAGTAGGAATTTCATTGAGTTTGTAGATAGTTTTAAATATTAAGTAAAATTCATCACTAAAATCATCTGGTTTTGGGCTTTTCTTTCTTGAGAGATGTCTGATTATTGATTCCATCTTCTTACTAGTAATTGGTCTGTTTAGGTTTATTTCTTCCTGTTTCAGTCTTGATAGGTTGTATATTTCTAAGAATTTTTTTTCCATTTCTTCTATTATCCAGTTTGTTGGCACATAGATGTTCATGGTATCTTACTACCCTTTGTATTTCCATGAAATTAGTTGTAATTTCTCTTTTTTTATTTATGATTTTGTTGATTTGATTCCTCTCCTTCTTGGTTAGTCAGGCTAAAAATTTGTTTTATTCTTTGTTTTACTAACTTTGGTCTCAGTTTGTTCTTTTTCTAGTTTAAGGCAGAGAATTAGTTTGTGCTAAGATGCTGCTGCAAATTGATTGCAGTGGAATCAGCGTTACAGGAATCTATACATGTGGTTATGCACCATAGGTCTTTATGCAGATCTTGCATCACAGTCCGTTTTCTGGTTCTGATAGTATTCTATAGTTATGAAAATGTAATCGTCAAGGAAACTGGATCAGGTATAGGTCGAATTTCTCTATACTATTTTTGCAACTTCCTGTGAACCTGTAATTATTTTGAAAGAAAAAGTTAAAATATAAGCTAGGCAAATCCACCATCATAGTGGAAAAGTTTTTCTCATTTCTATTAATAACTGATAGAACAAGAAAGCCGAAAAGAAGAAAATAAAGAGAAAAAAGAAAAAGATTTGATCAACTCAGTTAAAACCCTTGTTTTATGGAAATATAAATGGTGGACACTGAACTAAAGTAACAGTATATACATATTCTTTTAAAACACACTTAAATCATTAATTTATTACACACTCACACATGTAAATGGCAGTATAAACAAAATATCAACCAATAAAAATGAAACTTGGAAAAATATGTAGTTTTGGGAATTAAGAATCAGTCTTTAGGTAATTAATTAGCTAAATAAGAAATCACAATGTAAATTAGAAAGAATTTCACTGCATGGTAACAGCATAGAAAAATGATGTCATGTTAGTCCATGGTTAGAAATAAATCTTTAGCTTTACATACTGTAGAAAATAAAAAGACCTAAATATAAATATATTCAGTATCCATTCAAATGTTACCAATTAAGATATTGTATAAAACTAATAAAAGTAAAAATAAAAATGAACAGAATTTAGAGCATGGAAATGGTGTACAAGGTGATAAAATTATCAACAAAGCCAAAATTTGGTTCTTTACAAAGACAATTGAAATTAACAAAACTGGAAAAGAGAGTAGGGAAATGTATTTATTTTTATTTTATTTTTTTTAAGTATATAAAGAAAGAGATTTATTTTATTTATTTATTTATGTTTTATTTTTTTATTTTTTTTAATTTTCAATAATTGTATTTTTATTATTTTTTTAAATAACTTTTTTTTAATTTATTTTTTTATTGGAGGCAAATTATTTTACAATATTATATTGGTTGGTTTTGCCACACGTTGACATGAATTCGCCCCAGGTGTACATGAGTTCCCCCTCGTGAACCCCCCTCCCACCTCTCTCCTCCCTTTATCCTCCCTCAGGGTAATCCCCGCACGCCAGCCCCGAGCATCCTATAACATGCATCGATCCTGAACTGGTGATTCGTTTCACATATAACAACATACATGTTTCAATGCCATTCTCCCAAATCATCCCACCCTCACCCTCTCCCACAGAGTCCCAAAGACTGTTCTATACATCTGTGTCTCTTTAGCTGTCTCGTATACAGGGTTATCATTTGCATCTCTCTAAATTCCATATATATGCGTTAGTACACTGTATTGTTATTTTTCTTTCTGGCTTACTTCACTCTGTATAATAGGCTCCAGTTTCATCCACCTCATTAGAACTGATTCAAATGTATTCTTTTTAATGGTTGAATAATACTACTTTGCCAACCAAGGTCCGTCTAGTCAAGGCAATGGTTTTTCCCGTGGTCATGTATGGTTGTGAGAGTTGGACTGTGAAGAAGGCTGATCGCCGAAGAATCGATGCTTTTGAACTGTGGGGTTGGAGAAGACTCTTGAGAGTCCCTTATACTGCAAGGAGATCCAACCAGTCCATTCTAAGGGAGATCAATCCTGGATGTTCATTGGAGGGACTGATGCTAAAGCTGAAACTGCAATACTTTGGCCACCTCATGCGACGAGTTGACTCACTGGAAAAGACTCTGATGCTGGGAAAGGTTGGGGGCGGGAGGAGAAGGGGACGACGGAGAATGAGATGGCTGGATGGCATCACCGACTCTGTGGACATGAGTTTGAGTGAACTCCGGGAGTTGGTGATGGACAGGGAGGCCTGGCGTGCTGTGATTCATGGGGTCGCGGAGAGTCGGACACGACTGAGCGACTGAACTGAACTGAACTGAACTGATGTATATGTACCAAAGCTTTCTTATCCATTCGTCTGCAGATGGACATCTAGGTTGCTTCCATGTCCTGGCTATTATAAACAGTGCTGCAATGAACATTGGAGTCCATGTGTCTCTTTCAATTCTGTTTTCCTCGGTGTGTATGCCCAGGAGTGCGATTGCTGGATCATATGGTAGTTCTATTTCCAGTTTTTTGAGGAATCTCCACACTATTCTCCATAGTGGCTGTACTAGTTTGCATTCCCACCAACAGTGTAAGAGGGTTCCCTTCTCTCCACATCCTCTCCAACATTTATTGCATGTAGACTTTTGGATAGCAGCCATTCTGACTGGTGTGAAATGGTATCTCATTGTGGTTTTGATTTGCATCTCTCTGATTATGAGGGATGTTGAGCATTTTTTCATGTGTTTGTTAGCCATCTTTATGTCTTCTTTGGAGAAATGTCTGTTTAGTTCTTTGGCCCATTTTTTGATTGGGTCATTTATTTTTCTGGAATTGAGCTGCAGGAACTGCTTGTATAATTTGGAGATTAATCCTTTATCAGTTGCTTCATTTGCTATTATTTTCTCCCATTCTGAAGGCTGTCTTTTCACCTTACTTATAGTTTCCTTTGCTGTGCAGAAGCTTTTGATTTTAATTAGGTCCCATTTGTTTATTTTTGCTTTTATTTCCAATATTCTGGAAGATGGGTCTTGGAGGATCCTGCTGTGATTTATGTCGGAGAGTGTTTTGCCTACATTCTCATCTAGGAGTTTTATAGTTTCTGGTCTTACATTTAGCTCTCTAATCCATTTTGAGTTTATTTTTGTATATGGTGTTAGGAAGTGTTCTAGTTTCATTCTTTTACAAGTGGCTGACCAGTTTTCCCAGCACCACTTGTTAAAGAGACTGTCTTTTCTCCATTTTATATTCTTGCCTCCTTTGTCAAAGATAAGGTGTCCATAGGTGCATGGATTTATCTCTGGGCTTTCTATTTTGTTCCATTGATCTATATTTCTGTCTTTATGCCAGTACCATACTGTCTTGATAACTGTGGCTTTGTAGTAGAGCCTGAAGTACAGAAGGTTAATTCCCCCAGTTCCATTTTTCTTCCTCAAGATTGCTTTGGCTATTTGAAGTTTTTTGTATTTCCATACAAAGTGTGAGATTATTTGTTCTAGTTCTGTGAAAAATATCGTTGGTAGCTTGATAGGAATTGCATTGAATGTATAAATTACTTTGGGTAGTATACTCATTTTTACAATATTTATTCTTCCAATCCATGAACATGGTATATTTCTCCATCTATTAGTGTCTTCTTTGATTACTTTCAGTAGTGTTTTATAGTTTTCTACATACAAGTCTTTTGTTTCCTTAGGTAGATATATTCCTAAGTATTTAATTCTTTTCGTTGCAACAGTGAATGGAATAGTTTCCTTAATTTCTCTGTTTTCTCATTATTAGTGTATAGGAATGCAAGGGATTTCTGTGTGTTGATTTTATATCCTGCAACTTTACTGTAATCATTGATTAGCTCTAGTAGTTTTCTGGTAGAGTCTCTAGGGTTTTCTGTGTAGAGGATCATGAGAAGGAAAGAAATTGTAAAAATTAGGGCAGAGATAAATGCAAAAGAAACAAAAGAGACCATAGCAAAAATCAACAAAGCTAAAAGCTGGTTCTTTGAGAAGGTAAATAAAATTGACAAACCACTAGCCAGACTTATCAAGAAACAAAGGGAGAAGAACCAAATCAATAAAATTAGAAATGAAAATGGAGAGATCACAACCGACAACACAGAAATACAAAAGATTATTAGAGAATACTATCAGCAATTATATGGCAATAAAATTAATAACCTGGAAGAAATGGACAAATTCCTAGAAAAGTACACCTTTCCAAAACTGAACTAGGAAGAAATAGAAAATCTGAACAGACCCATCACAAGCATGGAACTAGAGGCTGTAATCAGGAATCTTCCAGCAAACAAAAGCCCAGGTCCAGACGGCTTCACAGCTGAATTCTACCCCAAATTTAGAGAAGAGCTAGCAACACCTATTCTACTCAAACTCTTCCAGAAAATTGCTGAGGAAGGGAAACTTCCAAACTCATTCTATGAGGCCACCATCACCCTAATCCCAAAACCTGGTAAAGATCCCACAAAAAAAGAAACCTACAGGCCAATATCACTGATGAACATAGATGCAAAAATCCTTAACAAAATTCTAGCAATCAGAATCCAACAACATATTAAAAAGATCATACATCATGACCAAGTGGGCTTTATCCCAGGAATGCAAGGATTCTTCAATATCTGCAAATCAGTCAACGTAATACACCACATTAACAAACTGAAAAATAAAAATCATATGATTTTCTCAATAGATGCAGAGAAAGCCTTCGACAAAATTCAACATCCATTTATGATAAAAACCCTCCAGAAAGTGGGAATAGAAGGGACATACCTCAACATAGTAAAAGCTATATATGACAAACCCACAGCAAACATTATCCTCAACGGTGAAAAAGTGAAAGCATTTCCCCTAAAGTCAGGAACAAGACAAGGGTGCCCACTCTCACCACTACTCTTCAACATAGTTCTGGAAGTTTTGGCCACAGCAATCAGAGCAGAAAAAGACATAAAAGGAATACAAATTGGAAAAGAAGAAGTAAAACTTTCACTGTTCGCTGATGACATGATCCTCTATTTTTTTTTATTTTTTTAATTAATTTATTTATTTTTTATTGGAGGCAAATTATTTTACAACATTATATTGGTTGGTTTTGCCATACATTGTGAGTACTGAAAGAAAAGCACAACTACAGATCCTGCAGACATTAAAAATAATAAGAAATAATTTGAACCATGTATGCCCACTAATTTGAAACTTGAATAAAATAAATACCTAGACAAATATAAATCAGAGAAATTGCCTGACTAAATGGGAAAATTTTAATGACAGATTACTAAATTCAAGGATGGATATATGGTTATAGGAATATTCTACAGCCTTTTCTACTAACTTGAGCAGAATAATAGCAGTTAGGATGTGATGGCTTGTAATTTTGGAAGTTTGCCAATTGTCAAACCGGTCAACAAAACAATGGAATGATGCGATCACAAAAATAAGCCTTATATCAGTCCTTGAAGGAGTTACAACTACCATCAGCATTATCAGTAGGAAAGCCATTTCTCAAACATTCCGAGAAAGGGTGAGGAGGTTTGCTGTAGTCATCCAAAGACTTACAGATCGCCCCCACTCACATTCCTATTCTTGTGTTAAAACTATAAGATACAGCTGGCAGTTAACAATAGATGTATGTATGTGAAATGAAAACACCTAAAGTTTCCCGTACATATCAGTGTAGAAGTGGTTGTCGTTTAGATGTTTGATTACAGTGCAATGAAAAATGTTGTTGTTTAGTTGCTAAGTCGTGTCTGACTCTTTGCAACTCCACGGACTGTAGCCCACCAGGCTATCTGTCTATGGGTTTCCCAGGCAAGATACTGGAGTGGGTTGCCATTTCTTCCTCCCAGTGATCTTCCTGACCTCGGGATCAAAGCCGTGTCTCCTGCTTGGCAGGTAGATTCTTTACCATTAAGCCACTTGTGAAGCCCTGCAATGAAAAATAGTGTGATTTTAAAATTTTAATATTAGGCTGTAAAGAATTTTCAAGAAACAGTCTATAGTATAGTGAAATAAATAAATGGGGCTTAATTGAATACCAAACTCTGGTGTTCTGTTCTTCACATAAAATCAATTTATAGATCCGTTTGCTGCTTCGAAAATATCTATAACTGGAAAAAGGAAGAAAAATGCAGAAATAGTTAAGGAAATCTGAGACACCATCCATTTTAGAGACCCCGGTCTTTGGGTTAACAATCCACAGTGTTATAACACTTTAATTCCTTAGTTATTTGTTTCTAGTCCTCATCAAATCTTTTACCTTTTTCAATTCTCTTGACGCTCTTGTCCATAGCTGAACAGAAGCCACTGTACCATAAGCAGTCACAATGAACAAGAAACAAAGACCATTAACAAAAACCAACTCATGCCCAGGAGATTCATGAAGCACAAAAGAGGTGCTCATTTCTTGGCTGTTCATTTTTCTGGGTACCACACTGATTTTCATGGCAGTATTTATAATTTATTTATCATTGGTCTTGAAACACTAAGGAACTTGGAATTCCAGCAACTCGGCTCTATTTCAGGTAGAACAAAGGTGTAGCAAGGTATTTCCCAAGTGAGTTTCCCAACTATTATTTTTCCTCATAATCTGAGCTCCTTGAACCATACAACAACATGGCTGTTCAATTTCCTTAATTTTTATACATAGAGAAATATTTTCCATGTTGTCAAAAAAAACCCTGAACTAGGAAATACTGAATATATTACTTTAACAAATAAATGCTGGCTATCTATCTTGTACAAAGCATTTTGCTAGATGCGTGGCTAAAATTATTTTTCCAACAAGTAGAATAATGTAGGTGGCAACCCCCAGTGAATATTAAAATTGAAAATTTCCAAGTTATTTCATTCTCTTGAGCAAGTTTACATTCATTTACTCATTTATGTATTGATGTGTAACAAACGTGCAGAACCTTTTCTTTTAGAGCAGGATCCTATAGAAGGACTTAATCTTTCTTTATCTTAATTTCCTTAACTATGAAATGGTATGATAATATCTCACTGGGTGGTTGCCAAGATTAAATGAGTTAAAGTGTCTGAAGTGTTTAGAACAGAGTCTGGCACATGGAAAATCTATGTATATATTGACCATCGTTTTAACCCAGCACCTCTAAGAAGTATTTCCTGAGTCAACCTCTTAAGTGGCCCCCAGATGCTGATATTTCATTTGTGAACTGTGAAACCAGGACAGTGAGGGTGAGATTGAAAAAAGAACCTCAGTAAGCAAAGAAAATGATGTGAAATGGTGTATGTCCATGCCAGGACCACTTCTCTATATGCTGCTAAGAGATCAGCAGGACAGTCAAACATGTTTGCTTGCCCCATGCAGTTTCTTCAGGACATCGCCCATGGTAGAGAGAAAGGAAGGGAAATTAATCTGCTTGGTTCCTTCCACCTCCTCCATTCCTCACATACTTGCAAAGTGTCCTCCTCTGCGGTCTCTCAGGAAACTAGGTCCCATACCCAATATTTTGTATTTCGTCCCAGTCTCTTTCTCTTCCGTTCTGGTTGTTATTAATCAAGCCACACAGTGGGAAGAAAACCCAATATCAAGGCTGCCTTTGACTCAAACCTCTTTTTCAAAGCTCTCAGCATCGTGTAGTTGACAGAAGCAAGTCTTTATAATTAGAGGGGTAGCTTTTGGTCTTGGATCTTCTACTTGCTAGATGTGCAAGTTATTTAAATGCTCTGTGCCTTAGTTCCTTTCATAAATCTCTAAAATAGAAATATTAATATACACCTTATAGAACTGTTATAAGGGATGAATGAGCAGTAAATTAATGAGAGCTATGATTGTCACATAAATGTTTCAATAAATGTTTACTACGACCATGATTATCACTGCATACAAATGAGGCGATCAGGAATACCCAATCACACCATTAACTGTGAATCATACTAGAAGGAATATACCACAGCCTTCAGCTACATAGGAAAAGTAGAATTGAACAATAATCATGATAAATTAGATCAACATAGAAAGCTGAATAAATAATTCAGAACCCAAACTATATATTTCTCTCACTTAACTAAATTATTCAGGAAATTCTTACTCCCTCCCACTTTAATTTGCCTTTATAGGTACCACCATAAAGTGACTTATCTATACTCTCATTTGATCCTTTGACAGTCATGTTTAAAACTGTGTCATCAAACCCTTAAGTGCATTTATATCAGATGTTGTAAATTCCTATTTTATTCTGCCAAGGCACAGTTGAATGGGAGCTTTAAGACTTACAGAAGTATTCACCGCAACATATTTATATAGACATCCCAATAAGCAATGATATCACCGCAGTGATATTAATGGATGTCTTCATGTGAGATGATTAAATTTATAGGTTGTCATCTTCCTGCAGATTGTGCTGTGCCTTCCCACCTGCTTACTTGAAGCTTCAAATTGGCTGTTATTTGACAATAAAATATGCTTGCTACACAAGACACCCATTTTACATTTAATGAAACAAAAACATATTTTATAATGCTACATGTTTTATATTGGGCAGAGAAAAGAAAAGAAAAAAGCTTTAATTTCTTTAACATGCTTTAGATTTAACATTTCTTTAGATTCCATTTAGTTACACCTTATTAGCCCAAGCTTAATACATTAACCTGTATTCCAATGATTTTACGAGAATATATGATGCAACAAAACTGACAAAGTTTAAGCACAGGTCTAAACAGTTGCTGCCAGTGTTCCTAGGTTTTAAAATCATCTTCTATGCTTGTTAAAATGTTTGGATTCTTATACATTGCACCTCCACCTTGAGATTTTATTCAGGAGGTCTAGGATGACAAATAGATGTTGGCATTTTTAACAAGTATCTCAGATGCAGGCAATACATACACCACAGTTTGATCAACTGATCAAAGTATGTATAAGCCTTTTATGGACCAGAATTGGGAGAGAAGTTAACACTGACTTTCAGTAACTCTTACAAATATCACAAAACTTCTAGTCACTGAATACTTTGACTACTAGAAATGCAAGAATATTTGAATTTAAGGTTGTAACACTCTGATATTTTCCCCAATCTCGTGAAAATCAGTTGTTTTCTCTGAAAGGGACTCATTTCTCAGTACTTCTTATATCTTAGCTGATATACTTACTTTTCTAGTCTCTAGGAGATTAAAAAAAAAGAAGAAGCCACATCTCTTTGAGTTTCTGAGACTGTTCTTTATACAGCCTTATCTGCTGCTAGGGAAGATGTGATTGCTGATCTATTGCATCGATATTCTCATGCATTCAACTAACAATTTTTCAAGGGACTTCTAGTAAATTTAGAATAAGTTTTACATTGAAACTTTTGCTTCTGTGATTCCCAGCATTTTCTTACTTTTTAAATTTTCTATGGAGTTTTCCCACACTGTTATTTAATGGTGCTCTACGCTGAGCCCTACGGGTTCAAAGTAGCCCTAGGAGAAACTCCAGCTGGATGATACTGATGCATGGTAGATGTCTATGAGGCTTCCCAAGTGGTGCTAGTGGTAAAGAACCTGCCTGCAATGCAGGGGAGACATAAGAGACGCAGGTTTGATCCCTGGGTTGGGAAGGTCCCCTGGAAGAAAGCACGGCAACCCCTTCAGTATTCTTGCTAGAAGAATCCCATGGACAGAGGAGCCTGATGGCCTACAGTCCATAGGGTTTCAAAGAGTCAGACATGACTGAGTGACTTAGCTCACACATCCAATTATTATTTCCTTCTCCTCGAGTGGAATGAGAGATGAGAAGAACAGAAGTCAACAAAGAATAGAAATATTCTTGGTTTATAAAGACAGAATTGAGGAATCTTCTTCCCCATGTAAACATGTGTCCTTTTGATTGACAGAGAAGAAAATAAAAAGAATGTTTTTTTTTAGTCTATCCATCCTTCAGAATATAACTTAAATATTTTTCCCAATGGAATTTTTACTTATGCTTAAGCATGATCTTGTGATTTTCATCCTAGTGAAACATTAATGCACTGTGTATGTCTTTTAAGTGATTACTACCCTGCAGTATGGATATTAATTTATTAATAAATTATTTTCTATATTTAGTGAATACTGTGTGATTATCACACTGAATATGAGGCCACATAAGCAAATTAGTAAATGACAAGCCACCTACCACCCTTACCATGAACCCACGTTCCGGTGGGGGAAAGGACTGTAAATTAATAGCTACAAACACTGAGAAATTGAATGTCAAAGCTAATTCACAACTAGATTTGGAGTTTGAGAACTGATGAAGATGTGACTTCTGTACATAAACCAGGGGAGGGCTGATTGTTTGATGTCTGGGTCTTGGCTCTAAGGAGATGAAACATTTTTAAATGAAGTTTCTGCTATTTTGTTTTGCTTTTTAACTAAGATACAATGTCAGCATCCTCCTCCGATAATTACAGTCTCTCTTGCTTTATTATTTTGTATTCCTCTTTAACACTTAATCTCTTACTTTTTTCTTTATATTTCTTTTCTCTTCTAGAAAAGGGATCAGTGAACTATTTATTGCCCATTAGCTTGTAGCCTGTTTTTTCTGTTGAAAATCCTATTGGAATATACTATGCCCACCATTTATATATTCCCTATGGCTGCTTTTACATTGCAAGGACAGTATTAAGAAGTGGTGACAGAGGTCAAGTGACTAACCCACAACTCTAAAATTTTTACCATCTTGCTGTTTAAAAAAAAAAGTTTGCTCCTTTTCTGACCCCATGGCTTAGCACTAAAGAATTCTCCTACAGTGCAGGAGCTGCAGGAGACACAGGTTCAATCCCTGGATCAGGAAGATCCCCTGGAGGAGGAAATGGCAACCCACTCCAGTATTCTTGTTTGGAAAATCCCATAAACAGAGGAGGCTGGCATGCTATAGTCCATGGGGTTGCAAAGAGTCAGACATGACAGAGTGAGTACACACATGCAGAGACTACATCCTGGTCAATTTTTGTAATCTTAGTACCAAGCATGGCCATCAGGAAATCTTTTTTAACTTTTTTTTTAAATTGTGATAAAAGTCACGTAATAGACAACATACTATTTTAGCCATATTTAACTGTTCAGTTCTGTGG
The DNA here is from genome assembly GCF_049115385.1 of Moschus berezovskii. Lineage (NCBI taxonomy): Eukaryota > Metazoa > Chordata > Mammalia > Artiodactyla > Moschidae > Moschus > Moschus berezovskii. Next base: position 40,754,304 of record NC_142483.1, on the reverse strand, counting down.
CACTAAGTACATTCACATAGTTGTGGAACTCTCAGGATCATCCATCTCTGATTTTTCACCTTCCTAAACTGAAACTCTGTTTCGATTATGCAGTAACTACCCAGTCACCCGCCCCACCTCGCCCAACCCCTGGCGTCTACTTTCTGACTCTCTGAATTTGACTATTCTAGGTATTTCGTTTAAGTGAAATCAAACCATATTTATCTGTACCTAACGTACATTGGAATGCATTTTAAAGGTAACTAAATTACTTTGCCAACAAAGGTCCATCTAGTCAAGGCTATGGTTTTTCCAGTGGTCATGTATGGATGTGAGAGTTGGACTGTGAAGAAAGCTGATCGCCAAAGAATTGATGCTTTTGAACTGCGGTGCTGGAGAAGACTCTTGAGAGTCCCTTGGACTGCAAGGAGATCCAACCAGTCCATTCTAAAGGAGATTGATCCTGGGTGTTCATTGGAAGGACTGATGCTAAAGCTGAAATTCCAATACTTTGGCCACCTCATGCGAAGAGTTGACTCACTGGAAAAGACTCTGATGCTGGGAAGGATTGGGGGAGGGAGGAGAAGGGGACGACAGAGAATGAGATGGCTGGATGGCATCACCGACTCGATGGACATGAGTTTGAATGAACTCTGGGAGTTGGTGATGGACAGGGAGGCCTGGCGTGCTGTGATTCATGGGGTCGCAAAGAGTCAGTCACGACTGAGCAACTGAACTGAACTGAATATATATTGTACAAATAAATTGTATCTATCCCCCTGCTGCTGCTGCTGCTAAGTCACTTCAGTCGTGTCCGACTCTGTGCGACCCCAGAGACAGCAGCCCACCAGGCTCCCCTGTCCTTGGGATTCTCCAGGCAAGAACACTGGAGTGGGTTGCCATTTCCTTCTCCAATGCATGCAAGTGAAAAGTGAAAATGAAGTCGCTCAGTCGTGTCCGACTCTTCGCGACCCCAGGGACTGCAGCCTACGAGGCTCCTCCGTCCATGGGATTTTCCAGGCAAGAGTACTAGAGTGGGTCGCCATTGCCTTCTCCTAACCCTCTACACCCCTGCAATGCTATACAGTAGGTTCTCATTAGTGATATATTTTATACACGACTGAGCGACTTCACTTTCCCTTTTCCCTTTCACACATTGGAGAAGGAAATGGCAACCCACTCCAGCGTTCTTGCCTGGAGAATCCAAGGATGGTGGAGCCTGGTGGGCTGCCGTCTATGGGGTGGCACAGAGTCGGACACGACTGAAGCAACCTAGCAGCAGCAGCAGCAGCAGCAGTATATATATATATCACTCAAAATTTATCCCATAAGCCCTTTTCTCTCTTGGTGTCCATATGTTTGTTCTCTATATTTTTTTCTCTGTATCTGTGTCACTATTTCTGCTTTGCAACTAGGATCATCTGTACTATTTTTCCAGATTCCATATATGCAGTAATATACAAAATTTGTTTTTCATTTTCTGACTGACTTCACTCTGCATGACAGGCTATAAGTTAATTCATGTTTCTGCAAATTACACAATTTTGCTCCTTTTTATGACGAAATAATATTCCATTGTTTATATGTACCACACCTTCTTCATCAGTTTATCTGTTGATGGAAATTTGGATTGTTTCCTGACTCTTGTAAATAGTACTACAGTGATCACTGGGGTGCATAAATCTTTTTGAATTTTGGTTTTCTCTGGGTTTATGCCCAAGAGTGGGGTTGCTGGGCCATATAGTAGTTCTGTTTTAGTTTTTTAAGAAATCACCATACTGTTCTCCATAGTAGGTGTTCAGTTCAGTTACTCAGTCGTATCCAACTCTTTGGGACCCCATAGACTACAGCATGCCATGCTTCCCTGTCCATCACCAACTCCCTAAGTTTATTCAAACTCATGTCCAGTGAGTCGGTGATGCCATCCAACAATCTCATCCTCTGTCATCCACTTCTACTCCTGCCTTCAGTCTTTCCCAGCATCAGGGTCTTTCCCAGTGAGTCAGTTCTTCACATCAGGTGGCCAAAGTATTGCAGTTTCAGCTTCAGCATCAGTCCTTCCAATGAATATTTGGACTGATTTCCTTTAGGATGGACTGGTTGGATCTCCTTGCAGTCCAAGAGACTCTCAAGAGTCTTCTCTAATACCACAGTTCAAAAGCATCAATTCTTCAGTGATCAGCTTTCTTTATAGTCCAACTCTCACATCTATACATGACTACTGGAAAAACCATAGCTTTGACTAGATGGACTTTTGTTGGCAAGGTAATGTCTCTAACTTTTAATATGTCTAGGTTGGTCATAGCTTTTCTTCTAAGGACCAAGCATCTTTCAATTTCATGGCTGCAGTCACCATTTGTAGTGATTTTAGAGCCCCCCCAAAATGAAGTCTCTTACTGTTTCCATTGTTTCCCCATCTATTTGCCATGAAGTGATGGGACCAGATGCCATGATCTTAGTTTTCAGCATTAGCATTAGGCCAACTTTTTCACTCTCCTCTTTCACTTTCATCAAGAGGCTCTTTAGTTCTTCACGTTCTGCTATAAGGGTGGTGTCATCTGCATATCTGAGGTTATTGATATTTCTCCCAGCAATCTTGATTCCAGCTTGTGCTTCATCAAGCCTGGCATTTCTCATGATGTACTCTGCATATAAGTTAAATAAGCAGGATGACAATATACAGCCTTGATGTACTTTTTTCCCAATTTGGAACCAGTCTGTTGTTCCATGTCCAGTTCTAACTATTGCTTCTTGACCTGCATACAGATTTCTCAGGAGGCACATCAGGTGGTCTGGTATTCCCATCTCTTTCCCACCAACAGTGTAAGAGCGTTCTCTTTTCTCCACACCCTCTCCAGTATTTTTTGTTTGTAGGTTTTGTGGTGATGGCCAGTCTGACCAGTGTGAGGTGGTAGCTACTTCATTGTATTTTTCATTTGCATGTCTCTAATAATTAGTGATGTTGAGCATCCTTTAAGTGCACTTTGGCCATCTGTATGTCTGCGTTGAAGAGATGTCTATTTTGGTCTTCCAGCCATTGTTTGATTGGGTTTTTTGGGTTTTTTTTATGATAAGCTCCATGAGCTATTTGTGTACTTTGGAGATTAATCCCTCGTCCATTGCTTCTGTTTGCATCTATTTTCTCCCATTCCGAGGGTCTTCTTTTCATCTTGCTTATGGTTTCCTTTGCTGTTCAAAAGCTTTCAAGTTTAATTAGGTCCCATTTGTTTAGTTTTGCTTTTATTTTCATTACTCTAGGAGGTGGGTTAAAAATGATCTTGCTGAAATTTATGTCAAGGAGTGTTCTGCCTATATTTTCTTCTAAGATCTTTATAGTATCCATCCTTACCTTTAGCTCTTTAATCCATTGTGAGTTTATTTTTGTGTATGGTGTTAGGAAGTGTTCTTTACATGTAGCTCTCCAGTTTTCCCAGCACCACTTATTAAAGGAACTTGTCTTTTCTCCATTGCCTCCTTTCTCACAGGTTAGGTGACTGTGTGTGCTTGAGTTTATCTCTGGCCTTCTATCCTGTTCCATTGATGTATATTTCTGCTTTTTTTGGCAATACCATACTGTAGCTTTGTAGTATACTCTGAGGTCAGGGAGCCGGATACCTCCACCTCCATTTTTCTTTCTAGAGATTGCTTTGGCACCAGGTACTGATGTCACAGTTAGATGTGGGTCTCAAATGTTGCATATGATTAGTACAGTGATGGAAAAAGCACCCTTGGCATAAAGTTCACTCTTTCAATATGTGAAAAATCTGGTATGGAAGCTTATGGTTCTAAATTCTGAAGGTAAGGAAGAAACCCACTTTATGGTATTCTTGTGTGGAATAGTTTTTACTTGATCTTCCAAAGTCATAATTTTTAAAAATTGAAAAAATTGACAAGATTGTGGCTTCTCTATTAGTTTGTGATGACACACAGTTGATAATAATGTAATATAAGTACAGTTCAGTTGGTATAATGCAATACACTGACCAAGTGAATGGTTTAGTATTGGATGTTTCTTATGTTAAAACACTATTTGCTATTACTTTTTTTAAAGATTTATTTATTTATAATGTTTTTGTCTGTACTTCATGCAGTCTTTCTCTAGTTGTGGTGAGAGGGTCTGCTCTTCATTGTGGTGCACAGGTTTCTCATTGCACTACTTTTTCTTGTTCTAGAGCATGGCTCTGTGTACATGGGCTTCAGTAGTTGCAGTTCTTGGGCTCTAGAGCATAGGCTCAGTAATTATGGTGCACAGGCTTAGTTGCTCCATGGCATGTGGGATATTCCTGAACCAGAGATCAAACCTGTGTCCCCTGCAGTCCTGCAGTGGCAGGCAGATTCCCAACCGCTATACCACAGGGAAGCACTGCTATTACTTTAAATTTATATTTACACTTTAAAGTTAACTAGACTTTTTTTTTTTCATTTGGTGAAATTTTAACTGTTAATGTTTTTGGCATTGTGCTTTGTACTATTTATTAAATAAAAAAATATTTAAAAAAATAAAGTTAACTAGACTTTAAGTATCAGGACCTTTGTTCAGATGTCTTCGAAAGGTTTTATTTACACTAGTGAAATTGGAGTAAATCTTTTATGTAGTTGTTATGTGTTATCTGTTATATAATACTTTTCTCCAAAAAAAAAGTGTGTGCATTAGTAGATATTTATTAAGCAAAATTAAATAAAATTCACTTTTGAGGATATTGCAGGTTCTTAACTTTCTTTTGATATCTAGAAATTCTAGGTGGTATAGTTTAGGGTATTACAAAATATTTGCATTTTTTTTTCTATTAATCTTACTTTTCAGTAATACCAAACAGCTAAGAGTACCTCTAAGCGCAGTCATGTTGAATCTCCATACAATATACATACGTGTAAAATTAGATCTCTTTGAAGTATCACCATAGTATTTGTGAAGATGTGACCTGAGTAGAGATTTGTGTGTGTTTGTCTTTAAATCAAGAGAGCTGTATAAACCTCTTCATTCTTGCAGGGTTTGAACACACTTTCAGTGCTAGTTGATGCCTTAAGCAAAGAATATCACCATTGAAAACTCATTTCACTATAGCTACCATATCTATATCTTGCAAGAGTTTATATTTTATTTTAATTACAATATGTTATGTTTGCCAAAAAGGTTTGCATTTTTTGCAGATTAATTTATTTTTGACTGATTAGATCAAAATCTCGGTGCTTTAGGTAGCAATTTCAACTATATGATGCAATTTTAAGAATGGGTTTTCTGTTTACTGGGCTTTTTAGTTCCTGGATACTTTGGTGAGGTCCTTTGCTCTCTAATAGTGCTATATATATTTTATATTTATTACAGAGCAGTGATATGTGTGCTTAGGATTGTTTGTATTTAGCAAATATTTATGGAGCAAGTATTATATGCTAGATACTGTTTTAGGGAATGGAATATAGCAATGAAGACACAAAAGGTCCATGCCCTCATGAGACTTGTGTTCTAGAGGACTGTTCATTACTGAATCTTTTCGTGGCATTTCTAAATGGTTGGATTTGGAAGAAGTTTTAGAATATTTTGGCCAACAGTTCTGACAGCTGGTCCTTTGGTTGTGTGCATGTATACATCTAGAGATGGGAAGATGTTACTTTGAGACAGTCTATTCCATTAGCCTCCTGAGAAACCTGAGTGCTGGTCAAGAAACAAGAGTTAGAACTGGACATGGAACAATAGACTGGTTACAAATCAGGAATGGAGTACATCAAGGCTGTATATTGTCATCCTGCCTATTAACTTGCATTCAGAGTTCATCATGCAAAATTCCAGACTGAATGAAGCACAGGCTGGAATCAAGATTGCCGGTAGAAATATCAAATATCGTCTCAGATATGCAGATGACACCACCCTTATAGCAGAAAGTGAAGAAGAACTAAAGAGCTTTCAATGAAAGTGAAAGAGGAGAGTGAAAAAATTAGCTTAAAACTCAACATTCAGAAAACTAAGATCATGGCATCCGGTCCCATCACTTCATTGTAAATAGATGGGGAAACAATGTAAACAGTGACAGACTTTATTTTTGGGGGCTCCAAAATCACTGCCGATGGTGACTGCAGCCATGAAATTAAAAGATGCTTCCCCCTTGGCAGAAAAGCTATGTCCAACCTAGACATTATTAAAAATCAGAGACATTACCTTGCCAACAAAAGTCTGTCTAGTCAAAGCTAGGTTTCTTTCAGTAGCCATGTGTGGATGTGAGAGTTGGGCTATAAAGAAAGCTGAGCGCCGAAGAATTGATGCTTTTGAACTGTGGTGTTGGAGAAGACTCTTGAGAGTCCCTTGGATTGCAAGGAGATCCAAACAGTCAATCCTAAAGGAAGTCAGTCCTGAATATTCATTGGAAGGACAGTTGCTGATGTTGAAACTCCAATCCTTTGACCACCTGATGCGAAGAACTGACTCACTGGAAAAGACCCTGATGGTGGGAAAGATTAAAGGCGGTAGGAGAAGGGGACCACAGAGAATGAGATTGTTGGATGGCGTCACTGACTCGATGGACATGAGTTTGAGCAAGCTGTGGGAGTTGGTGATGGACAGGGAAGCGTGTCATGCTGTAGTCCATGGGGTCGCAAAGAGTTGGACATGACTGAACAACTGAACTGAACTCATTCCATTAGATTTAGGATTTCTATTCTTGACTTTCCCCATGTCTTAGCAAGACCCTGGGAGACTCAGTTTCTTAAACTGTAACAGGGAAATACTTGAGTGATTTGTGTTTTTTTTAATTATTCCAAGGATTAAATGAAAATTTGTGTTTGTACAGTGAATTTTGCTGTATTTAAATTGCATCTCAATAAAGCTGATTTTTTTAAGAGAAAAAAAAGATTGCTTTGGATATTCAGGGTCTTTTGTGTTGCCATACAAATTGTAGATTTTCTTGTCCTACTTCTGTGAAAAATGCCATTGGTAATTTGATAGGGATTGCATTGAATGTATAGACTGCTTTGGGTAATACAATCATTTTCACAATCTTGATTCCTCCAATCCAGGAACATGGTGTATTTCTCCATCTGTTTGTATCATCTTTGATTTCTTTCATCAATATCTTAGAGTTTTCTGAGTACAGAGCTTTTGCCTGATTTAGCTAGGTTTATTCTTAGGTATTTTATTCCTTTTGTTTCAGTGGTAAATGGGATTGTTTCCTTAATTTATCTTTCTGATCTTTTGTTGCTAGTATACAAGAATACAAGAAATTGCTATTCATTAATTTTGTATCCTACAACTTTACCAAATTTATTGATGAGCACCAGTAGTTTTCTGGTGGCATCTTCAGGATTTTCCATGAATAGTATGATGTCATCTGCAAACAGTGAAAGTTCTGCTTCTTTTCCAATTGGAATTTCTTTTGTTTTTGTTTCTTCTTGGATTGCTGTAGCTATTTCTTCCAAAGCTCTGTTGAATAAAAGTGGTGAGAGTAGATATCCTTGATTTGTTCCTTAGAGGAACAAGTCAATTCTTAGAGGAAATGCTTTAACTTTTCACCATTGAGCATGACATCAGCTGTGGGCTTGTCATATATGACCTTTATTGTGTTGAAGTAGATTCCCTCTATGTCCACTTTCTAGAGTGTTTTTATCATAAATATGTGACTATAATATCATAAATATTTGAAAATATTTCAAAAGCTTTTCCTGCATCTGTTGAGATTATCATATGGTTTTTATTTATCATTTGTTGATGTGTATTACACCGATTGATTTGCAGATAAAATACTGAAGAATCCTTGCATCCCTAGGATAAATCCCACTTGATCATGGTGTTTGATTCTTTTGCTATATTGTTGGATTCTGTTGGCTAGTATTCTTTTGTGGATTTTTGCATCCATGTTTATCAGTGACACTGGCCTGTAATCTTCCTTTTTTGCAGTGTCTTTGTCTGGTTTTGGTATCAGAGTTGTAGTGGCCTTATACAATGAGTTTGGGAGTGTTCGTTCCTCTACAATTTTTGGAACAGTTTCATAAGATAGGTGTTAACTATTCTCTAAATGTTTGTTAGAATTCACCTGTGAAGCCACCTGGTCCTGGACTTTGTTGCTGTAAGTTTTTAAATCACAGTTTCAATTTCAGTCCTTGTGTTTGGTCTGTTCATATTTTCTATTTCTTCCTGGTTTAGTCTTGGAAGGTTGTACCTTTGTAAGAATTTGTCCATTTCTTCCAGGTTGTCCATTTTATTAGCATATATTTGTTTATTGGAGTCTCTTACAATCCTTTGTATTTTGGTAGCATCAGTTGTAATTTCTCCTTTTTCATTTCTAATTTTATTGGTTTGAGTTTCCTCCCTTTTTTCTTGATGAGTCTGGTGAAAGGTTTATCAGTTTAATTATCTTCTCAAAGAACAGCTTTTAGTTTCATTGATCCTTAACTTTGTTTTCTTCATTTCTGTTTCATTTATTTCTGCTTTTTTTTTTTTCTTTCCTTCCTTCTACTAATTATGGGCTTTGTTTGTTCCTCTTTCTCTGGCTGCTTTAGGTGTAAGGTTTGGTTGTTTATTTGAGATTTTTTTCTCATTTGTTGAGGTGGAATTGTATTGCTGTAAACTTTCCTTTTAGAACTCACAACTTGTGCTGCATCTCACAGGTTTTGTGTCATCGTGTTTCTATTATCATTTGGTTCTATGTAATTTTTTAAATTTCTTCAGGGATCTCTTGGTTATTCAGTAGCGTAATGTTTAACCTCCATGTATTTGTGTTTTTTACCCTTTTTTCCCCTGCAGTTGATATCTAATCTCATATAGCATTGGGGTCAGAAAAAATCTTTAATATGATCTCAATTTCTTAAATTCACTGGGGCTTGATTTGTGACCCAAGATGTGATCTAGCCTGGAGAATGTTCTGTGTGCACTTGAGAAGAAAGTGTATCCTCCTGCTTTCAGATGGAATGTCCTGTAAATAGCAGTTAAGTCTTTCTGGTCTAATGTGTCATTTAATGTTTGTGTTTCCTTATTAATTTTCTGTCTGAATGATCTGTCATTTGTGTAACTGCGGTGTTAAAGTCCCTTACTGTTATTGTGTTACTGTTGATTTACCCTTTTACGGTTGTTAGAAATTGGCTTATGTATTGAAGTATTGCTACATTGAAAGTGAAAGTGAAGTCACTCAGTCGTGTCCAACTCTTTGCGACCCATGGACTGTCACCTACCAGGCTCCTCCACCCATGGAATTTTCCAGGCAAGAGTACTAGAGTGGGTTGCCATTTCCTTCTCCAGGGGATCTTCCCGACCCAGGGATCGAACCCAGATCCCCCATATTGGAGGCAGATGCTTTATTATCTGAGCCACCAGGGAAGCCGTAGCTCTTGTATCTTCCTGGATTGATCCCTTGATCATTATTTAGTGTCCTTCCTTTTCTCTTGTAACAGTCTTTATTTTGAAGTCTATTTTATCTGATAGGAATGTTGCTTTCTTTTGATTTCCATTTACATGGACTATCTTTTTCCTCCCCTCACTTTCAGTCTATATGTGTCCCTAGGTCTGAAACAGGTCTCTTGTGGACAAATACATATGGGTCTCACTTTTTTAACCTTTCAGCCAGTCTGTCTTTTTGTTGGAGCAATTAATCCATTAGCATTTAGGGCACCTAAAGATGTGTATATTCCTAATACCATTTTCTTAATTGTTTTATTGTTTTTGTAGGCCTTTTTCTTCTGTTTCCCACCTAGAGAAGTTCCTTTAGCATGTATTGTAAAGCTGATTTGGTGGTGCTGAGTTCTCTTTTGCTTGTCTGTAAAGCTTTTGATTTCTCTGTGGAATCTGAGTAAGATCTTCACTGGGTAGAGTAATCTCAGTTATAGGTTTCATCTTTCATCACTTTAAATATATCCTTCCACTCTCTTCTGACCTGAAGTGTTTCTGCTGAAAAAGCACCTGATAACCTTATGGGGTTTCCCTTATATGTTATTTGTTGCTTTTCCTTTACTGCTTTTAATACTTTTTCTTTGAATTTAATTTTTGATTAAGTTAGTTTGATTAATATGTGTCTGGGCATGTTTCTCCTTGGGTTTATCCTGTGTGGGACTCTCTGTGCTTCCTTAGACTTGAGTAGTTATTTCCGTTCACATGTTAGTTAAGTTTTTGACTATAATCTCTTCAAATATTTTTACAGATCCTCTCTCTTTTCTTCTTCTGGAACCTCTATAATTCGAAGGGTGATGCATATCATGTTGTCCCAAAGGTCTTTGAGACTGTCCTCATTTCTTTTCATTCTTTTCTGTGTATTCTGCTCCTCGGTGGTTATTTCCAGCATTCTATCTTCCAGCTCACTTATTTGTTTTTTTGCCCCAGTTATTCTGCTATTGATTTCTTCTGGTATATTTTTCATTTCAGTTATTATGTTGTTCATCACTGTTTGCTTGTTCTTTAGTTTTTCTGGGTCCTTGTTAAACATTTCTTATATTTTCTTGATCCATGCCTCCATTCTATTTCTGAGATTTTTTAATCATCTTTACTATCATTATTATGAATTATTTTTCAGGTAGATTGCTTACTTCCTCTTCATTTATTTGGTCTGTTTGGTCTTGTAGGTTTTTACTTTGCTCATTTGTCTGTAAATATTCCTCTGTTGTCTCATTTTTGTTGATGAATGCGACTGTGTTCCTGTCTTGTTGTTTGGCCTGAGGCATCCAGCACCGAAGTTTGCAAGCAGTTGGGTGGAGCCAGTCTCAGTGCCAAGAGGAGGACCTCTGGGAGAGTTCACACTGATTATTGTTCCCAGGCTCTGAAGTTCTCTTGTTAGTTCAGTGGTAAAACTTGGTGCTCACACCACAGGGTCTCAGACCCCACCCTCTGCCTGGGAACCAAGACCTTGCAAGCTGTGAGGAGACATGAACCGCATGTCCTCCTACTCTGCCATCTTGACTCTGCTTCCTATCAGAGAATTTTGACCTGAGTTCTACCATATGTTCATTTTCCAGAGATGCAGTTAACTTCCAAGAACTGCCTGCTAAGTTGTATATGTGTGAGTATGTATACCCATTTGCATGGAACACATTTATATTTATTAGGAAAAAGTTTCTAACTTGTTTATGTTCTCGAAGGGAAATCCTAGTGTGGCCAAACAAGTGCCTACCCTCCCGTATATAACAACTGTAAACTCTGGACACTATACAAAAAAAAAAAAAAAGACTTTCTAAAGGCACTGCTGCTGCTGCTGCTGCTAAGTCACTTCAGTCATGTCTGATTCTGTGTGACCCCACAGACGGAAGCCCATCAGGCTCCCCCATCCCTGGGATTCCCCAGGCAAGAACACTGGAGTGGGTTGCCATTTCCTTCTCCAATGTGTGAAAGTGAAAAGTGAAAGTGAAGTTGCTCAGTCATATCCGACCCTTAGCGACCCCACAGACTGCAGCCTACCAGGCTTCTCCATCCATGGGATTTTCTAGGCAAGAGTACTGGAGTGGCTTGCCATTGCCTTCTCCGTCTAAAGGCACTAAGAGTGAACAAAAGGAAAAGATTCTAGAAAGGAGTCAAAACTCCGGGGATAGCACTTAATATGTGCTCTCTCTCTCTCTTTAAACTAAGGGCAGTTTACGTTCAGGTTCTAGGAGGATGACCTAGAACTGTGATTAAAAACCCATGATATTTCTTGCCTAAAAACTGGAGGACAGGGTTTGGGACATTCACAAACTATGGAAAGTTTTGTAACAGCAATGGGGGCGAAGTACGAGAAGGAGAGAGACAGCAGAATCTGCTGATTCTTTATCCAAATCTCTGCTCTCTCCCCAAAGGATACCTGTATGGAACAGACACCAAGCAACCAGTATTAGGATAAAAGAACTAAGATTAGTTTTCATTGTCCAAGAGACAGATTTTGTACTTTGAGCCCAACTAAGTACTTGCTAAAGCAGAAAGTTACCATTCTTCTGAATCCAGATGGCATAGCAGAATCCAGAAGCTCCAACACATAACAACCATAATATCCATGATATAATTCAAAATAACTCAACATACAAAAAAAAAACAGAAATATACAACAAATACTCAATTTAAGAAAACAGATAGTCAGTTTAAGAAAATCAGAGAAAAACCCAAATTATCTAAACATTAAAGTTAGAAGACAATGACAAATGTAACAATTGTAACTGGTCAGGGAGACAAAGAAGAATATGCTCATAAACAATCAAAAGTCAGAAAACCACAGCAGAGAACAATGATAAAAAAAAACAACAACAACAACGAAATGGAAATTCTAGAACGGAGGAATATAGTATTTGATGAATATGTGGTCCTTTCCTCAAAATTAAATTACATTGCCTACTGGTTCACTGTATTTTATTTGAGAAACTTGAGATTGATGTCCTCTGAAAATAGAATATGTCTTAATAGAAGGATACAGAGAAGCCTGGTGGGCTGCCATCCATGGGGTAGCAAAGACTGGGAAGCTACTGAGTACATATAGTCCACACAGTCCTAATTCTGAAATAGCATTGGAAGTGAAACTTTTCATTTATAAGAAAGCAACCAGTTGTTACCTAAATAACCTGATCTGGGGCAAATTACTTTACCTCTCTTCATCGTATTTTCTTTAAAATGGGGATAATAATGGTATTAAAATATAATGTAATGTTCTAAGCACAATTCCTATAACACTGTAATTGTTCAAAAACTGTATCTGTGATAATGATTTTTTAATTGGATTCCTAATGTACCTTTTTATAAAGTAGGGGTATCAAGGTAGATGACATATTCTGTCTGGGTTTTGATAGCTCACTGAGAGAAGAAAGGCCATTACCAGATAAAGTTATGTAAAGAGATTTCCAAAAGCAAAGAGTCTGTTTCTAAGACTTAGCTCATAATCCTTTGTAGAATCCATTCACTGCTAATTAGCTTTTGACATCTGTGCCTCTCCTCTCAATTTAATGTGAATATTCTTTGTCAAATGATTCCACTAAAGTGTCTTGTTAACCCTAAAATAATGCTGAAGTGATTAATTTCCAGGTGCTGAATTGAATAACATTAATCTTTTTTAAAATCATTTGGTATGAATGTGACTGTCCTGTGTATTTTAAAAGACTGAGAACAACTCCCTTCTGATCTGTCTTGTCACTGCTGTTGATGTTTGAGGAGGTGAGGGGTCTGCTACCTCCAGAGGCTTATCTCACATGTTTGACGCCCAGTGATAGCAGTTGTAATTGTAATTGACGTAGAACTTTCAGCTGCTTGTCAAGCAGTTCTCCCAGAGTCCTCCTCCCCATAAACATTGAGATGCATATTCAGAACACAAGATCCAATCTTTCCCTGCTACTGCGTGCATCCTCAGTCACTCAGTCATGTCTGACTCTTTGTGACCCCATAGACTGTAGCCTGCCAGACTCCTCTGTCCTTGGAATTTCCCAGGCAAGAATACTGCAGTGGGTTGCTGTTTCATTCTCCAGGGGGATCTTCCTGACCCAGGGATCGAACCCACATCTCTTGTGTCTCCTGCATTGGCAGGTAGATTCTTGACCAACTGTGCCACCTAACCTCAGGCAACTCCTGGGAGATGCAACTCAAATAATGGGTGTATGTAGCTTATGGTGCTAAATGAGAGGGACTTTCCTGGTGGTTCAGTGGTTAAGAATATGCCTGCCAATGCAGGAGACACAAGTTCAATCCCTTGGTAGGGAAGATCCCCTGGAGAAGGAAATGGCAACCCACTCCAGTATTCTTGCCTGGGAAATCCTATGGACAGAGGATCCTGGCAGGCTACAGTCCATGGGGTTGCAAAAGCGTCAAAAATGAGTTAATGGCTAAACACAACAGCTGAATGTGAAGCAAGATTATCTTTCTGCCTTCAGCCTTAAAGTTCTCTTGGAAAAGCACTTCTGAAAGTTGAAGGATGAGGAAATCACTTATGGAGTATATATTAGGTTATTCTTTTGTATCAGTGCTTATAATAGGTAGCAGGAGCATACAGAGGAGGAAGACATATCCTGTTATCAGGTTCTTCTTAACTAGTAGGGAAATGGAATTAAGTTTTGCCTTATTATGAGCTACATAACTACTGTATCATATGCAAACATTTGAATTAGTTTCCATAAGCATCCAGGTAAGCTAGATATCTTTTTTATTTCAAATTTGGGCAGCTAAGTCTCAATGGGTGTGATATAATTTGTAGTCACTGATGTAACCCAGGAGAAAGATGACAGTGACCTGACTTTGGAGCATGGCAATGGGATCCCAATATATTCTCATTTCAGTTCAGTCGCTCAGTGGTGTCCAACTCTTTGTGATCACATGGACTGCAACTCTCCAGGCTTCTCTGTCCATCACCAACTCCCAGAGCCTACTCAAACTCATGTCCATTGAGTCAGAGAAGCCATCCAACCATCTCGTCCTCTGTTGTCCCCTTCTCCTCCTGCCTTCAATCTTTCCCAGCATCAGGGTCTTTTCAAATGAGTCAGTTCTTCGCATCAGGTGGCCAAAGTATCGGAGTTTCAGCTTCAGCGTCAGTCCTTCCAATGAATATTCAGAACTTATTTCCTTTAGGATGGACTGGTTGGATCTCCTTGCAGTCCAAGGATCTCTCAAGAGTCTTCTCCATCACCACAGTTCAAAAGCATCAATTCTTCGGTGATCAGCTTTCTTTATATATTCTCAATAACTGATAATATGTCATCATTGTCCAGAGTAATCAAGAAAGAATAATTTGAAAAATATTGAACTCCAAAAGTAGGTTATATGTAAATATAATTACAATCATGTAGATGCATCAGGAACCTTGTTTGTATCTCTTTATTAAAGCCTTGAGGATTGAAGGAATATATTACTGTCAGCAGCATTGCAGGTTTGTTGAGTGCTCTGGGATTGTGTTAATTTCCCAATAATCTGTGCTTGACAGCATATTCACTTAGTCATTGAGAAGTAATTATTGAAATGTTTCAGTTATTTTTATTAAAAGATAACAGCCCTCTTACTCTGAGGGCTGAGGTTAACACTTAAATTTCTGACAACCTGAGCAACACCACCAAAAGGAAAAGATCAGAATCCCCATTTTATGAATGAAGACACTGAAGCTCAGGAAGGCTACATAATTTTCCAAGGCTATAGATGTCACAAGTATCAAAGTAAGAAGTAAGTTATATATCTCCTGTTTTACTCCAAAAAGCATTGTTCTTAAACTCTGCCTCCTTTTGAATAGGAATTTGTTTTACATTTAACCCAAAAAACAAAGATTGACTGAAGAGGGTAAGAAGATAACCCTGCCTTAACCCCACCCAAAGGAAAAAGAAATAAGTATACTAAAATTAACTCTCCTGGAATAAGCATTTGCCAGATTGCTGCTGCTAAGTTGCTTCAGTTGTGTCCGACTCTGTGCGACTCCATAGACGGCAGCCCACCAGGCTCCCCCATCCCTGGGATTCTCTAGGCAAGAACACTGGAGTGGGTTGCCATTTCCTTCTCCAATGTGTGAAAGTGAAAAGTGAAAGTGAAGTCTCTCAGTTGTGTCCGACTCTTAGCAACCCATGGACTGCAGCCTACCAGGCTCCTCCGTCCATGGGATTTTCCAGGCAATAGTACTGGAGTGGGTTGCCATTGCCTTGTCCGTGTATATATATACATATATATATTCACAGACATACAACAGAATACTGCTGCTACTGCTAAGTCACTTCAGTCATGTCCGACTCTGAACAACCCCATACACGGCAGCCCACCAGGCTCCCTCTTCCCTGGGATTCTTCAGGCAAGAACACTTGCCAGATTAGGTAGGAAACATAAATAGCCAAATAGCTGTGAATGGCAAAGAGAAACCTTAATTCACCAAACAGTCTTATTAGTCTTGTTTTATACTGGTATTATATGTATTCAGTAATATTGAAGAATCATAGAGGAAAATATTTTTGTTAGCTTGTAACACACCCAGATAAAGATCCTCACATATTGATAAAGGCGCTCAAATGTGGTCATGGCACCTGGAGGACACCTGCATAATCAGGAAATGCTTAAATCTAAGAAGAGAATACTTTAATTGGGGTGGGATATGAAGAAGGTTATAAAAGCTTGAGACTTGTCTTTCACACTGGGAATATGTGTATACACAGAAGAGAAAGACTGAATTTATTCTGTTTATATATAAACAGCAACACATGGAACTCTAGATAGAATGTTGTCAAGGTTTCAGTCTCAACTCAGTGAAACACCTCTGTAATTAAAGCATCCCATCTTGGAGTCTGCCCTTTGGGATCTGGTTTACTCCATCCTGTGAGATTTTCAGTGAGACTATAAGAATTCACTTGCTCAACATGTTAGAGTAACCTAACTAACCTAGACTAACTTAGGCTCCTGACTTCTAAATTTATAGAATTATATTAACCTGTAAAGTAGTTGGAAATATAATGAAGCGATGGAAATCTAGCTTTTCTCATCAGAAAATTATGGTTTTATAGTTTCTGGATAAGCGAGATTGAGAAAGTTATTTAATTTCTCTGAGCCTCCATTTCTTCATCATGTGAAATTAATACCATAGTCCTCACAAGACTGTTGTGAAGAATAAAGAAGAGCATCCATGGGAAGTGCTTATCACATGGTAGTTATTACGTTATAATTAGTATACATGCTTCTTACCTGATGTGTCTAGAATCTTCAGTGTATTGCAGCTAGGGATATAAATATGAAGGGTTAAGCAAGTGTTTAGTTCATGCCTATGGCAAGGTCTAGGCTGTCTTTGAGCTTTGGAGACCTAGAAAGTGTCCGCAAAAAGTATGTACTTTCTTCAGCCATTTGGGTGCTAGGGAGTGGTAAGAAACATGTGGTAACTATAAAATTAGGCCACAAAACTCTGAGGAGCATATTTCTAATGTGGTTTGAAAAGTGTTCTATACAGCATTCTTTAGACTTGGCAGCTGCCTTAAAATATCCCTCAAATTCTAGTTGGATTTGAAGAGCTTGAGTATGTGTCTTGGGTATCACCAGTTAAAACCTAGCTTAATACCTGAAGGACAGTATTATGGGTCTGGATTCTTGATGTAACTTTTACTTTATGAATTAGTAAGCAATGAATAGGGGAACATGTATGGTTGGATAGGCTGTTCCCTGTATATGTTCACTTAACTAAGCAGTTAGACAGGGGCTGAAAACCAAACTATTCTTGGATCATCAATGTGTACACCCTGGCAAAGATATATCGACCCAGGTGCTGGTGGTTTAGTCGCTAAGTCTAGATCAACTCTTTGCGACCCCATGGACTGTAGCCCACCAGTCTCCTCTGCCCATGGAATTCTCCAGGCAAGAATACCCAAGTGGGTTACCATCACCTTCTTCATGGGATATTCCCCACCCAGGGATTGAACTCATGTCTCCTGCATTGCAAGCTATCTCCTGCGTTGCAGGCAATTCTTTATCACTGAGTCACCAGGGATTCCCTATCTACCCAGAGGAAAAAGCTTACTTTTATAATTCACATATAATTGTCATTGAACTAAAATAGATGTTGATGTGACAGCATCTGTCCTTACCTTTCAGGGTCTCTATGTATTTTGAAAGGTACTGAGGCTCAGAGTGGGTTATACACATTAGATGAAAAGATATTTAGGGTAAGGGAATGCCTGTATGCAGAGTGCTTTCCACTCAGTGAACACATGACCATTTGCTCCTGCGTCAAAGAATTGCTCATTAATACCCAGGAAACCATAACTTCAGGTCTGAGGGCCATATCACAGCTTACTCCCCGTTCTGTCCCCAAGGAGTTTACTATCTAGTGAATGTGGTAAAGTAGACTAATAGCTGTACTAGAAAATAGAACATAATGAAAGTATTAAGAGGGGTAAAACAAATGTTACTGAAAATTCTGGGAAGGGCATCTATGCATTATGAGCAAATGGAAGGCTTCAGCCCAAATAGTGAATTAATATCCCAAAGACTCCGCAAATCTTTTCATCTCAGCCTCCTTTAGTTAGCAGATGCTGTTGATACCCTTCTTCACGTTGGCTAGTGTGTTCAGTATAACAAATTAGGAAGCCACTGGATAATACAAAGCAGTCCCTGGGTTATATCCCCCAATATGAGGAGCCTCCTTCTTATGCTTGTTATGCAGATATCCTGAACTTTTGGAGGAGGAACACCCTCAGTGGTATTTTTTTTAACATCACATAAATTCTAAGTAACCATTATTGCTAATTCTGTATGATACTGTTTTCTCTTTATTTATGTTGTATCTTTTTTATTTGGCTAATGTAAAAATATATGCATATATAAGAGATTTCAGTCATAGGTTTGTTTCCAAATACGTGCATATGTTAGTTGCTCAGTCGTGTCTGACTCTTGACGACCCCAGAGACTGTAGCCCAGCAGGTTCCTCTGTCCATGGAATTCTCCAGGCCAGAATACTGGAGTGGGTAGCTTTTCCTTTCTTCGGGTGATCTTCCCAACCCAAGGATCAAACCCAGGTCTCCTGCATTGCAGGCAGATTCTTTACTGAGGCACCGGGGAAGCATTATACCTAAAAGCCAATATATTTTTTATTCTTCAACCCTAAATTTTCGTGTAAAACTTGTTTTTAGAAAATTAGTCCACAGAAAGTATATGGAGAAATATCCATCCTTACAAATTGCTTTTGGTGCTGCTAAGTCGCTTCAGTCATGTCCGACTCTGTGCGACCCCACAGATGGCAGCCCACCAGGCTCCCCTGTCCCTGGGATTTTCCAGGCAAGAACGCTGGAGTGGGTTGCCATTTCCTTCTCCAATGCATGAAAGGGAAAAGGGAAAGTGAAGTCGCTCAGTCATGTCTGACCCTTAGTGACCCCATGGACTACAGCCTACCAGGCTTCTCCATCCATGGGATTTTCCAGGAAAGAGTACTGGAGTGGGGTGCCATTGCCTTATCCATACAAATTGCTAATAAATTCAAATTATGTACGCTCTTCTAAGAGCTTCCCTCATTGCTAAGTCAGTATAGAATCTGCCTGCAATGCAGACAACCCAGGTTCAATCCCTGGGGCGGGAAGATCCCCTGGAGAAGGAAATGGCAACCCACTCCAGTATTCTCTCCTGAAGAATCCCGTGGACAGAAGAGCCTAGCAGGCTACAGTTCATGGGGTTTCAAGAGTTGGACACAACCTAGTGACTAAACCACTACCACCATGGTCTTCTGAGCAACATTAATCATGTTTGATGAAAAGCTGAGGCATGGTGGAAGCCAAGGTCCTGTTTTAAGTGAAATATTACTTTTTTAGAACTTTTAATATTTATTCTCTAAAAAACTTTCAAATGTGTAATAGAGTATTTCTAACCATAGTCACCAGGCTGTGTATTACATCTCTCAATGTACTTTTACGACAAGAAGTTTGTATATTTTGACCCTCTTCACCTTTTTGATCACAATGCACACAGCTTCTGTCTGCCACCAATCTTCCTTGTTTCTATGAGTTTAGTGGCGTTTTTTTTTTTTTATAGGCCAAATATAAATGAAATCATATGGTGTTTGTCTTTCTCTGACTTATTTTCACTTAATAAAATACTCATGAAGTCCTTCTATGTTGACAGAAATGCAGTGTTTTATTACTTTCTATAGCTGAATGATTTTCTGTTGCACGTATATACCATATTTTATCTATTCATCCATCAGTGAACACTTAGGTTCCTTCTATGTCTTGGCTCTTGTAAGTAATGCAGTAAATATATATCTTCTCAAGCTAGAGTCTTGGCTTTCTTCAGATAAATATCTGAAAGGGAAACTGCTGGATCATATGGTAGTTTTCAACTTTTTAAATAACCTCCATACAGTTTTTTGTAATGGCTCTATCAATTTCCATTCCCACCAATATTTCTGCACAATATTTCCTTTTCTCCACACCCTGAAAAACAATTTTTTTCTTTTTGATAGTCTTTCTAATAGGTGTAAGATGATATTTCATTTGTTTTTTAACATGAAGTATACTTTGGCTACCTCATGCGACGAGTTGACTCACTGGAAAAGACTGATGCTGGGAAGGATTGGGGGCGGGAGGAGAAGGGGACGACAGAGAATGAGATGGCTGGATGGCATCACTGACTTGACAGGCATGGGTTTGAGTGATCTCCAGGAATTGGTGATGGACAGGGAGGCCTGGCGTGCTGTGATTCATGGGGTCACAAAGAGTTGGACACGACTGAGCAACTGAACTGAACTGAACTGATAGTTGATTTATAATATTAATATTATAATAATATTATTATAATATTTATAATATTAATTTCAGATGTACAACATAGTGATTCAGTATTTTTATAGTCCATATGGCTGTAATTCCCTGTGCTATGTATCCTTGTTGCTTCTCTATTTTATACATGGTATTTTGTATCTCTGGAAAAGACTCTGATGCTGGGAAAGGTTGGGGGCGGGAGGAGAAGGGGACGACGGAGAATGAGATGGCTGGATGGCATCACCGACTCTGTGGACATGAGTTTGAGTGTACTCCGGGAGTTGGTGATGGACAGGGAGGCCTGGCGTGCTGTAATTCATGGGGTCGCGGAGAGTCGGACACAACTGAGCGACTGAACTGAACTGAACTGAATCACTTACCCCCAAATTGCCCCTCCTACCTTCCCTTTCACCTCTGTAACCATTTGTTTGTTCTTTATATCTGTTAGTCTGTTTCTGCTTTGTCATAAACATTGATTTGTATTTGTTTGTCTTTTAAATTTTTATTTTATCCTGGAATATAGTTGATTTACAATGTTACATTAGAATCATGTGTACAGCAGAGTGATATAGTTGCACATATATATATATATATATATATGTAACTATCATTATTAGATTCTTTTTCATATAGGTTTTTACAGAATATTGAATAGAGTTCCCTGTGCTATATTGTAGGTACTAGTGGATTGCTTTATCTATAGTATATATATGTTAATCCCAACCTCCTAGTTTACCTCTCTCCCCATACTTCCTCTCTGGTAACAGTAAGTTTATTTTCTAAGTCTGTGAATCTGCTTCTGTTCGGTAAATAAGTTCACTTGTATGATATTTGTCCTTCAATTTCTAAATTATTTCACTAAGAATAATATTCTCTAGGTCCATCCATGTTGCTACACACGATAGAGTTTTATTCTTTTTATGGATGAGTAGTAATATTCCATTGTGTGTATGTACCACATCTTTATCCACTCATCTTTTGATGGACACTTGGTTTCCTTCCATATCTTAGCTCTTGTAACTAACGTGGCTATGAACTCTGGAGAGAGGGGAGGCATATATGTTGCTGGATTAGTGTCTGTTTTTCTCTGGACATGTAGTCAGGACAAGAATTGTTGAATCATGGGGATGTCCTTTTTATCATAGGGGACTAGAATGCAAAAGTAGGAAGTCAAGAGATACCTGGGGTAACAGGCAAGTTTGGCCTTGGAGTACAAAAATGAAGCAGGATAAAGGCTTATAGAGTTTTACCAAGAAAATGCACTGGTCATAGCAAACACCCTCTTCCAACAACACAAGAGACTATTCTAAAAATGGACATCACCAGATCGTCAATACCGAAATCAGATTGATTATGTTCTTTGTAGTCGAAGATGGAGAAGCTGTATACAGTCAGCAAAAACAAGACCAGGAGCTGACTATGGCTCAGATCATGAGCTCCTTATTGCCGCATTCAGACTTAAATTGAAGAAAGTAGGGAAAACCAATAGACCATTCAGGTATGACCTAAATCAAATCCCTTACAATTATACAGTGGAAGTGACAAACAGATTCAAGGGATTCGATCTGATAGAGTGCCTGAAGAATTACAGACAGAGGTTCGTGACATTGTAAAGGGGACAGTAATCAAAACCATCCCCAAGAAAAAGAAATTCAAAAAGCCAAAATGGTTTTGTGAGGAGGCCTTACAAATAGCTGAAAAGAAGTGAAGCGAAAGGCAAAGGAGGAAAGGAAAGATATACCCATCTGAACACAGAGTTCCAGAGAATAGCAAGGAGAGATCAGAAAGCCTTTATAAATAATGAACAATGCTGAACAATGCAAAGAAACAGAGGAAGACATAGAATGGAAAAGAATAGAGACTGCTTCAAGAAAATTAGAGATACCAAGGGAACATTTCATGCAAAGATGGTCACAATAAAGGACAGAAATGGTATGGACATAACAGAAGCAGAAGATATTAAGAAGAGGTGGCAAGAATACACAGAAGAACTATACGAAAATGATCTTAATGACCTGAATAACCACAATGCTGTGATCAGTCATATAGAGCCACACATCCTGGCATGTGAAATCAAGTGGGCCTTAGGAAGTATCACTATGAACAAAGCTAGTGGAAGTGATGGAATTCCAGTTGAGCTATTTCAAATCTTAAAGATGATACTATGAAAGTGCTACACTCAAAATGCCAGCAAATTTGGAAATCTCAGCAGTGCTCACAGGACTGGAAAAGGTCAGTTTTCATTCCAATCCCAAAGAAGGCCAATGCAAAAGAGTGTTCCGAGTTCTGCACAACTGTACTCATTTCACATGCTAACAAAGTAATGCTCAAAATCCTTCAAGCCAGGCTACAAGAGTACATGAACTGTGTATTTCCAGACGTCCAAGCTGGATTTAGAAAAGTCAGAGGAACCAGAGATCAAACTTCCAGCATTTCTGGATCACAGAAAAAGCAAGGGAATTCCAGAAAAACATATACTTCTGCTTCATTGACTATACTAAAGCCTTTGACTTGTAGATGACGACAGACTATAGAAAATTCTTAAAGAGATGGGAATACCAGACCACCTTACGTGCCTCACTCAAAACCTGTTTGCAGGTCAGGAAGCGACAGTTAGAATGGGACATGGGAAAACGGACTGGTTCCAAATTGGAAAAGGAGTATTTCAAGGCTGTATATTGTCACCTTACTTATTTAACTTTTTTGCAGAGTGCTGTACTATGCTTAGTCACTTAGTTGTGTCTGCCTGTTTGCAACCCCAAGGACTGTAGCCCGCCAGGCTCCTCTGTCCATGGGAATTCTCCAGGCAAGCATACTGGATTGGATTGCCATGTCCTCCTCCAGGGAATTTTCCCAAACCAGCGATTGAACCCAGGTCTCCTGCATTGCAGGTGGACTCTTTACCATCTGAGCTATGATAAAGCCCAAGCTGCAATCAAGATTGCCAGGAGAAATATCAATAAACTCAGATATGCAGATGACACCACTCTTATGGCAGAAAGCAAAGAGGAACTGAAGAGCATCTTGATGAAGGTGAAAAAGGAGAGTGAAAAAGCTGACTTAAAACTCGGCATTCAAAAAATGAAGAATATGGCATCCAGTTTCATCACTTCATGGCAAACAGATGGAGAAACAGTGAGAAACTTTATTTTCTTGGGCTCCAAAATCAGTGTGGATGATGACTGCAGCCATGAAATTAAACGATGCTTGCTCCCTTGAAGAAAAGCAATGACAAACTTTGACAAACAATGACAAACCTCCCTTGAAGAAAAGCAATGACAGCATATTGGAAGACAGCATATTAAAAAGCAGAGACATTACTTTGCCTTCAAAGGTCTGTATTGTCAAAGCCATGGTTTTGCCAGTAGTCATGTACAGATGTGAGGGCTGGACAATAAAAATGGCTGAGCCCTAAAGAATTGATTCCTTCAAATTGTGATGCTGGAGAAGACTCTTGAGAGTCCCTTGGACTGCAAGGAGATCAAACCCATCAGTCCTAAAGGAAATCAACCGTGAATATTCACTGGAGGGACTGATGTTGAATCTCCAATATTTTGGCCACCTGATGTGAAGGATCAGCTCGTTAGTAAAGACCCTGATGATGGAAAAGATTGAAGACAGGAAGAGAAGGGGATGACAGAGGATGAGATGGCTGGATGGTATCACTGACTTAATGGACATGAGTTTGAACAAGCTCCAGGAGATGGTGAAGGACAGGGAAGCCTGGCATGCTGCGGTCCGTGGGGTCACAAAGAGTCGGACATGACTGAGTGACTGAACAGCAAAGGGTAATTGTATTTTTAGTTTTTTTGAGGTACCTCCATACTGTTTTCCATTGTGACTGCAACAGTGTACACTCCCATAATCAGTGTACAAGGATTCCCTTTTCTTCACATTTTCTCTGACATTTGTTAACTTGTAGACATTTTGTTGATAGCCATTCTGACATGTGAGGTGATTTCTCATTGTTTTTATTTGTACTTCTCTAATTAGTAGAGATATTGATCATATTTACATGTACTCATTGGCTATATGAATGTCTTCTCTGGAAAAATACTCAGATCTCTACCTAAGTTTAATCAGATTGTTTTAATGCTATTGAATTCTATGAGTTATTTATTTTGGATATTAGCTCCTTATCAGATATATGATTTGTAAATATTTTCTCCCATTCAATAGGTTGCCTTTTCATTTTGCTGACGGTTTCCTTTGCTGTGCAGAAGCATTTTAGTAAAAGCAAAGGAAACCGGCATCAAAATGAAAAGATAGTGGTCCAGTTTTTTTAAACTTTTTATTTCATATTGGAGTATAGCCAGTTAAAAGCATGATAGTTGCAGGTGCACAGCAGAGGAACTCAGCTATACATACACAAGTATTAGAGAAGTTAAATAGAAGTAATCTTGTTCAGGCTTCAGAAACAAGAAAGCAGAGCAGGCCTCTGACCTTGCTTCTGACCTGCCTGAACACTGCCCTGACTGAGTGCCTGCTGTGAGTGCAAGCTGAGCAGCACTATAGATAAATTAGTGGGCAGATCTTGGAATTGTTGAGCCCCTGGAGGAGGTCTGGCCAATCAAGCCCAGGGCTTAATAGTGTTCCTAGATTGGAAGACAAAACAAACAGCATTGTAAGAAAAGATGAACATAAAATCAGAGCTGTGGTTTGCTGGCGAACTGATGGTGCTAGCAGTTTGCAGCCTGGGGTTATAAGTGGGAACCCTCAAGCTGTGATTCTGAAGTCTCGCTCCTGAAGTGAGCGCAGTACCCCACGGCCTGTTCCATGAGACTTCCCAGTGCCTTTTGTGTCTGAATGTCGGTCAGGCCGATTCAGTCATGTGTGTGCTGTTACTCTCCTTCACCATTTCTGTTTATCTTTTTGTTTAGAGATTATATTTTGAAAGTAAATTGGATAATTCTTCATTAAATAGTGAAATTGTTTATTTGTGGATAACAAGCAGTTTCTTTTGTTAATTGTTTGTGTAAAACAAGTGGTAACTTTTGTTAGCAAGTCCTTCAAATCTGAAATGAAAGTTAGAACTTCCAGCAAAACAGTGCCCATTCTCCCCAGCTGCTCTCCCATCCAGGTTGCCACATAGCATTGAGCAGTGTTCCCTGTGTTAAACAGCATGTCCTTGTTGGTTACCCATTTTCCACGTGGCAGTGTGTACATGTCGATCCCAAACTCCCTAACTGTCCCTTCCCCTTGGCCATTATTAGTTCATTCTCTAAGTCTGCGAGTCTCTATTTTGTCAGTATGCTCATTCGCACCCTTTCTTTTTAGATTGCACATATAAGGAATGCCATACGATATTTCTCCCTTTCTATCTGACTTGCTTCACTCACTATGACAATCTCTAGATCGATCCATATTTCTTCAAATGGCATTATTTCATTCTTCTTAACGACTAATTAATATTCCGGTGTATATTTATACCACATCTTCTTTATCTAATCCTCTGTCAGTGGACATTTAGGTTGCTCCCATGTCTTGGCTTTTGTAAATGGTGCCGCAATGAACACTGGGGTGCATGTATGCTTTTGGATCATGTTTTTCTCCAGATATAGGTCCAGGAGTGAGATTGCAGGGTCATATAGTAGCTCCAATTTTAGTTTTCTAAGGAACCGCCATACTCTTCATCATGGTTGTACCAAAGAAGACATAAAAATGGCCAAGAAGCACATGAACAGATGCTCACCATCACTAATTATTAGAGAAAACCAAACCCAAACCACAATGAGGTATCACCTCACACCAGTCAAAATGGTTATCATCAAAAAATCCACACCCTCATTATTTGTGGATTTTTTGATGATAACCATTTTGACTGGTGTGAGGTGATACCTCATTGTGGTTTGGGTTTGGTTTTCTCTAATAATTAGTGATGGTGAGCATCTGTTCATGTGCTTCTTGGACATCTTTATGTCTTCTTTGGATAAATGTTTATTTAGGTCTTCTGCTCATTTTTTTATTGGGTTGTTTCAATGATGTTAAGCCTCGTGAGCCATTTGTAGATTTGGAGACTAATCTCTTGTCTGTCTTATCATTTGCAAATATTTTCTTCCAATCGATGGGTCATCTTTTCATTCTGTTTATTGTTTCTTTTGCTGTGCAAATGTTTTTGAGTTTAAATAGATCCCTTTCACTTATTTTTATTTCTGTTATTCTGGGAGATGAATTGAAAAAGATACTGCTGCAAGTTATGTCAGATAATGCTTTGCCTATGTTTTCCTCTAGGAGTTTTATAATGTCTGACCTCACATTTTAAGTCTTTAATCCATTTTGAGCTTATTTTTATGTATAGTGTTAAAGAATGATGCAATTTAATTTTTTTTACATGTAGCTGTCCAATTTTCCCAGCATCATTTGTTGAAGAGACTCTTTCTAACATTGTTTAGTCTTGTCTCCTTTGTCATAAATGAATTGACCATAGGTGTGTGGGTTGATTTCTGGGCTTTCTGTCCTATTCCATTGATCTATATTTCTGTTTTTGTGCCAGTACCATACTATTTTGATGACTTCATTTTTATCCTTTTGCATGTGGCTATCCCATTTTCCCAACACCATTTACTGAAAAGATCATTCTTTACCTATTGTATATTTTTGGCAAGTTTGTAATTAATTGACCATATATGTGTGGGTTTATTTTGGGAGTTTCTATTCTGTTCTATTGATGTTTGTCTGTGTTTATGTCAATACCATGCTGTTTTTATTACCATAGCTTTATAATATAGCTAGAAATCAAAGTGTATGATGCCTCCAGGTTTGTTCTTTTCTCTTAAGATTGTTTTGGCTATTTAGGATCTATATGGTTCTATACAAATTTAGGATATGTCATTCAGTGAAATGCTGTTTTGAGTATCTAGAATATACTCTAAAACATCTGTACCATCCAGTATCATACTGATTTTTCTTTTCTGTACTCCAGAGAAAAATTCTAGAAGTTATCAATTTTATGAAGACATAGGTTGGTGTTATAGGTTCACTCTGAAGAATGTGTTGGTTAACAGCAAATTGATTTTACTGGCACAACTGCAAGTATGGAAGTTTCTTTAATAGCTTATCTATAAGATATGGCAACAGAATTAAGAAGCCAGGTCTAAGAGAGTAAAGGATAATAAAAGAAGGATGGAAAGGAGTCACACAAGAATGACATGTGGGTGCCCCCAAAGAGGCAGGCATGGCAGGGACAAAAAAAGGCAGACTTGAAAGAAGAGTAAAGGAATATTTAAATCTCGTCTGGATTTTGTCTATCCCAAAGAGTACTCACATAGGTGAAATATAGAGCTGTTTTCAGTAATGGATTAAGCACAATATCTTTCTAGCTGTTACAGGGGCATGATGGTAGAGCATCCCCTCATAGGGTAGAGTTGAATACAGAAAGAAAATCAGACCAGATTTATTCAGCATTGTTGGCTGCCCCTACGGGCTTTGTTCCAGTCTTACTCAATTCACTCCATGTCCCATTGGGACCTTGGGCTGCCAGAGCAACATTAAACGGGCTTGCAGAAAAGCCTTCATTGTGAAGTCTAGCAATTCTGTCTAGAATTTCCTCTTGAATGTTAGAAAAGTGGAAATAGCTTTTACAGTCATAAAGTGCAGAAATGATGTAGCTTGCCCTAAACAGGCAGAAACAGAGATAGGTAGCCTTCTAGGAGAGTCAAGATGCAGGTGCTTTGATTCCTTCTACTACAATGCACTCTGCTAGAAGAAAAATTACTAATAAAGTCTAAGCCTAACATGGGCAACAAAATTAAATCACTGAAATGTAGGCTGGTGTGTTAAATATTTAATATCTCTTGAATTGCTTTTGATCTCCCTATCACACTGGCTAGTGAACTGTTTGACACCATCTTTTAGCTTTTTTTTCTAGATTTTATTAACATCTCTCTTATTTTCTGATAAAAATATGTCCCATACACAATAAAACTTGTGACAATATTAATAAATATAATAAAAACCCAAATCATCCATAATTCTTTTTGAGGTAAGGAGTGTTAAATTTGATACAATTTTTCTTTCTAGTTTCTAACCATGTATTTTTTAATCACACTTGTTATCTTGAATATGAAATTTTATATCCTGTATTTATATCAGGTTACTTAGATGATGAGGATTTTCCCGCCTTTCAAAGCCATACATTAATACCTGGAAACCATATGTTAATGTCTGGGCTTCCTTGGTAACTCAGCTGGTTAAAGAATCTGCCGGCAATGTAGGAGGCCCCAGTTTGATTCCTGGATTAGGAAGATCCCCTGGAGAAGGGTTAGGCTACCTACTCCAGTATTCTTGGGCTTCCCTGGTGGCTCAAATGTTAAAGAATCCACCTGCAATGCAGGAGACCTGGGTTTGATCAGCAGGTTGGGAAGATCCCCTGGAGAAGGGAACAGCTACCCACTCTAGTATTCTTGCCTAGAGAATTCCATGGACAGATGAGCCTGGCAGGCTACAGCTCATGGGATCACAAAGAGTCAGACACAAGTGAGCAACTTTCACAAACTCACTAATGTCTGGAAAATATCTCATGACACCATTTACCATAAATGATCTAAAACTTTGCTTATGTTTCGAAACACTTAGGTTGTTTCCAAATTGTTATAATTTTGAGTTACATTGAAATAATTCTTCCTCATACATAAATTTATGAACTCACCTCTGAATAATTTTTTACAATAAACTCCTAAACTGGGACTACAGTTTCAGAGTATGGCCTTGCTTCAGTTCAGTTCTGTTCAGTTCAGTCTCTCAGTCGTGTCCGACTCTCCGCGACCCCATGAATCACAGCACGCCAGGCCTCCCTGTCCATCACCAACTCCCGGAGTTCACTCAAACTCATGGCCACAGAGTCGGTGATGCCATCCAGCCATCTCATTCTCGGTCGTCCCCTTCTCCTCCCGCCCCCAACCTTCCCAGCATCAGAGTCTTTTCCAGTGAGTCAACTCGCCGCATGAGGTGGCCAAAGTATTGCAGTTTCTTCAGCTTTAGCATCAGTCCTTCCAATGAACACCCAGGATTGATCTCCTTTAGAATGGACTGGTTGGATCTCCTTGCAGTCCAAGGGACTCTCAAGAGTCTTCTCCAACACCACAGTTCAAAAGCATCAATTCTTCGGCGATCAGCTTTCTTCACAGTCCAACTCTCACATCCATAATATATTGTGTTCCCTATGTTGTCCAATATATCCTTATAGCTTATCTTATACACACTAGCTCATGCCATTTAATCCCATATCCCTATATTGTCCCTCCCTCCTTCCATCTCCCCACTGGTAACCTCTAGTTTGTTCTTTAAACCTGTGAATTTGCTTTTTTTTTAATATTCGCTAGTTGTCTATTTTTAGATTCCACCTATACATGACATTATACCGTATTTGTCATTCTCTAAAATCCCATGGATGGAGGAGCCTGGTAGGCTGCAGTCCGTGGGGTCGCTAAGGGTCGGACACAACTGAGCGATTTCACTTTCACTTTTCATTTTCACACATTGGAGAAGGAAATGGCAACCCACTGCAGTGTTCTTGCCTGGAGAATCCCAGGGATGGGGGAACCTGGTGGGCTTCCGCCTATGGGGTCACACAGAATCGGATACGACTGAAGTGACTTAGCAGCAGCAGCAGCAGCATCTGGCCTATTTCACTTAGCAAAATACCCTCCATGTCCATGCATGTTGCTGCAAATGGTAAAATTCCATTTTTATGACTGAGTAGTATTCCAGTGTGTGTATGTGTATACACACCATCTTTATCCCTTCATCTTTATTCATTCACCTGCTGATGGACACTTAAGTTGCTTCTATATCTTGGCAATTATAAGTAATGCTGCTATAAACTTTGGGGTGCATATATCTTTTCCAGTTAGTGTTTCTGATTTATTTTAGGATAAATGCCAGGGAATGGAGTTGCTGAGTCATATGATAGTTCTGTTTTTAGGTTTCTGAGAAACCTCCATATGGTGTGCCACAGTGGCTGCACCAGTTTACATTCCCAGCAGCAGTGTGCAGTGTTTCCCTGTTCTCCATATACTCACCAACATTTGTTATTTGTGTTCTTTTTTAAAAACATTTATTTTTATAGTGGTACTAGTGGTAAAGAACCCACCTGCCAGTGCGGCAGATGTAAGAGATGAGTGTTCATTCCCTGGGTTGAGAAGATCCCCTGGATTAGGAAATGGCAACCCAGTCCAGTATTCTTGCATGGAAAACTCCATGGACAGAGGAGCCTGATGGGCTACAGTCCATGGGGTCAGAAAGAGACATGACTGAACACTAATACTTTATTTAATTTATTTGACTGCCCCAGCCCTTAATTGTGGCATATGGGGTCTTACATCTTCATTGCATTCATCAAGATGTGGTATCTTTAGTTATGGCATGCAAACTCTTAGTTGCAGCATGTAGCACCTAGTTCCCTAACTAGGGATTGAACCCAGGCCCTCTGCATTGGAAGCATGGAGTCTTAGCCACTGGATCACCAGGGAAGTCCCTATTTGTGTTCTTTTTGGTAATAGCCATTCTGAATGGTGTGAGGTGACATCTCTCTGTGGTTTGAGTTTCCCTGATACTTAACAGTGTTGAACATCTTTTCATGGAGTGCACATTTTTTTAACATTTATATGACACCCTTGAAAGTGTACATACACTCTGCGTACTGAGGTGTGATGGTTTTATTGAGAGAAAGCTCTGGTAAAATTGTTCCTGTTGCCTGCTAAACTAGCCCCTTTTCTTATAAAACAGCATTTTTAAAATTAATTTATTTTAATTGCAGGCTAATTACTTTACAATATTGTAGTGGTTTTTGCCATACATTGACATGAATAGAGCATTTTTACTTGAAAGAAAAATAGACCAACTGTGATCATTCATCACTGGGTATTTGACAGATGTTTTCTAAGAAAACAAAACAAAAAACAAACTCAGCCAGTCATCTCAAGGAAGAAATTATTAATAACACCATTTGTTGCCAATTATAGAATTTGAATTTAAAGAAAAATTTCGAATATTGGAAAACCCCCACACTGTGAGCTTGACGACTTCCCAGTACTTACCGACTATTCTGATGAGTTTAGTTTCAGTATCCACAGTTGTGGATTTCTGAAATCATATAATGAAATGTGTCAGTCTTTGGAAGATAGTGATAAAGACTTTCTCTTTAACCAGCACTAGTGAGGACCCTCTTAGCCCTCTTCTCAGCTAGGCTTGACCTTAGTCCTCATCCTTGTTGGAATTATATAGCTCAGTTTGTCAAGGATCCTTCTAAATCATCTTTATCAAGAATTCCCACACCCTCCACATCTGATCACCCTCAATATCTGATCAAGTTCGCCCTCCCCCAGCTTTGATACTAAGTCCTTACTTTGTCTTCAGCAGGAGTCATATGAAGTTGGAGAAGCACGAACCCCCCACCTTTGCTGTCTTTTCTCAGTACTTTTTCCTCCACTGACACCCTGCCCCCCACCCCTGTTCATTGGCTGTACTTCCCCAGCTGTCTTGGCTGTATTTCAACTTGAGCCTGATCTCTCTCCACTCTTGCTATAGTCTTGACACCTATTACAACAGTCCTTATTAAAGCCTTCCCTTATCATTTTAACAAATGTAAGAAGAATATTTTTCTTTACCAGTATACATAACAAAATGAACCTATATTGTCCAAAAGACTAATGCAGGATATTTAAAAAATCATGTGCAGCTAAAAGAACCATTCATAATATGAGAGAAATCAAAGAACATTAATGAAACAGAGCCTCGCAAAGTTTATTGATAGGATTTCAGATTCCACATTGCAACTAACCTTTAAGAAACTACCATTTGTTAAGCTCTGTTGTAATATCAAAGATGCTTATCCACAATTTTCTCTGGATGGGATATTAAAATACTCTTTTCCCTTGTCTAATTGTCTATGTATATGAGGCAAGATTTTCTTCATTTGTTACAACCAAAAGAACATACTGAAACCAATAGAAGGCAGGAGTGAATATGAATCAAGCTGAGATTCACAAATATATGAAACAATGCCACTCTTCTAATTGTTTGCTTTAGAATATAGTCTTATTTTTCATATAACTATGTTGTTTTTAACATGTAATGAATTCAAAAGAATTAATACGTATATAATTTGATGTTTTAACCTGGTTTAATTTCAGTTTGGTAAATACCAGTAGGTATGCATGCTTAATCGCTTCAGTCATGTCCGACCCTATGGGGCATAGCCCGCGAGGCTCCTCTGTCCAAAGGATTCTCCAGGCAAGAATACTAGAGTGGGTTGCCATGCTCTCCTCCAGGGGATCTTCCCAAACTAGGGATAGAACCCATGTCTCTTAAGGCTCCCCTGGCAGGCAGGTTCTTTACCACTTGCACCACCTGGGAAGCCCAGCCAATAGGTATAGGTATAACTCACATGAACTCGAGCTCTTTAGAGCATTCAGTGATTTTTAGAGGTCTCAAAGCATTTTTGTGAACAAACCACCTGGGAACAGTCTGTTTGAGTGTGTCAGAGGTTCAGCTTTCTCTTGTAGTGATGTAATAGATGGTTGGATGGCATCACTGACTCAATGGACATGAGTTTGAATAAATTCAGGGAGTTGGCGATGGACAGGGAGGCCTGGCGTGCTGCAGTCCATGGGCTCGCAGAGTCAGACATGACTGAGCAAATGAACTGATGTAAGAGATGTTTGAAAGTTTGAAAGTAATGAAGTGACAAATCAGGTCATTGATACAATGCTGAAGTTGGTGGCACTAGGCAAACATGTTCATGAGTATAATTAGATTCCTAGAAGCAAAGAAAACTATCAAGCTATCAAAAGGAGGAGGCAAAGGGGTAAAATGTACAAAGAAAAATAAACCTGGCCTTGAGAAATCTAATCACCAAATCAAATTGGATTCACTTGGTCTTATTAAACTACCACCCCCACCCTGGACATAAAAGTGTTACTGTTTTTCAAATTGAAGATAATAAAGTTAATTTGAATTGGAGTTAGTACTGGCATGAATTTATTGTGGCTAGAAAATATACTAGTTACCAGAATTATATTTCAAGAGACTGCTCTCATGTTAATAAAATATACTGTTGACATTTCTAGAGCTTTTTAAGAAACCTCAAACAATAGCAAAGCTCAGTCACTTTCTCTCACTGAGCATAAAAACTTACCCTGTGCTTTTTCCAAAAATGGTATACTGTGTGAACTCTTAACAGGATTCTGTGATTTTACATGTGCAATAAGCCATGTAAATGGTGAATGTCTCCATCTCTGGATAAAAAATAATCATCTCTCTGGGCTCAGGTTTCAGAAAGACCTGAGGATTCCAAAGGATAAAAACATAATTCTGAAGCATAAAAGAGAGACATGGCCAAAGATCAGTGTGGATGATTAAAAGATGACTTTTGTTTGGGATCATGGTTTCCTGAACTGTATCTTAGTGCAACCTGTTCAGGAGACTGCTTTCTTGGCTTCTATAGTTCTGTAGTTGGATTCCATGGTACAAAGTCAGCTTTAAGAGTATAAAATACAGAGTTGGTATAACTAAAGAGCATCAGCTGAACTACTTTCTGTTGTGGTCTATCTTAGTATTAAAAAATGCAGGTCCAGTAGTTAAGACTCTGCCTTCCAATGCAAGGGGTGCAGGTTTGACCCCTGGTCAGGTAGCTAAGATCCCACATGCTGCATGGTGAGGCCCCCCCAAAAAAGAAACGTTAAACATTATTTTTAAAATGTACTAGAACCTTTCAGCATTTAACATGTATCTATTGAAGTATATATATCATTGTGAATTATAAAAGCATTTTCAAATATTTGTCTATATTATTGATATAGCCAGACCCCAAATAATCAACATATAGTTGTTAGCTTGCTGGGGAAAGTTGAAAGGGGAGATGAGAAAGTCAGTGATGTTCAATGCATGGGTTGCTCTTTAGCATGAGGTTCAAATGTACTCACTTTGGCCTGCTTTGGTCTGTGTTTAAAACAAAAGACTTATACTTGGCTAGGTTGAGGCAATGCTCAAATTAGTCATCAAACATCTCTGTAGTTTATAATAGCAGAAACTGGTAGCATCTGAAATGTCTAACATAGGGAAATAATTAAGTAAATGGCAGTAAAACTATGAAATAGGATGTAGTTAATAAAAATAATGCTTGTAAAATATTTAAATAATCTCAGATAAATTTATTTCACAACATTAAATGAAAGAGTAGGCAGAAAATGGCACAAATGAAGATCTAAAATTTATAAAAATTACACAATTAGTGTTCTGGGTTTTTCTTTTTGTATATGTAACCAGGAGTGAAACTGCTAGGTCGTGTGGTACTTTTGTTTTTAGTTTCTTGAGGAACCTCCATATTGTTTTGTCAGAAACTCTGATTCCTCCAGCTTTGTTTTCCTTTCTTAAGATTGCTTTGACTATTCAAGGTCTTTTGTGTCTCCATACAGATTTTGAGATTTTTTTTTGTTCTGTGCTGTGCTGTGCTTAGTTGCTCAGTCATGTCTGACTCTTTGCGACCCCATGGACTGTGCCCACCAGGCTCGTCTGTCCATGGGGATTCTCCAGGCAAGAACACTGGCGTGGGTTGCATTCCTTTTACCTGGGGATCTTCCCAACCCAGGGATCAAACCCAGGCCTCCTGCATTGCATGCGGATTCTTTACCATCTGAGCCACCAGGGAAGCCGTAGTTCTATGAAAAAATGCCATTGGTCATTTGATCAGGATTGCATTGCATCCGTAGACTGCTTTGGGTAGTATATTCATTTTGACAATATTAATTTTTCCAGTCCGTGAACATGATATATCTTTTCATCTGTTTGTGTCTTCTTTAGTTTCCTTCATTGACTCCTTATAATTTTCAGAGTATAGGTCTTTAGTCTCCTTAGGTAGGTTTATCCTTTTGATATGATGGTAAATGGTATTGTTTCTTGAATTTCTCTTTCTGATCTTTCGATATTATTGTATAGAAATGCAACAGTTTTTTTGTGTGTGTGTATTCATTGTGTAACCTGCAACTTTACTAGATTCACTGATAAGATTTAATAGTTTGTAGCAATGGCAAGCCACTCCAGTACTCTTGCCTGGAGAATCCCATGGATGGAGGAGCCTGGTGGGTTGCAGTCCATGGGGTTGCTAAGGGTCAGACGCGACTGAACGACTTCACTTTCACTTTTCACTTTCACACATTGGAGAAGGAAATGGCAACCCACTCCAGTGTTCTTGCCTGGAGAATCCCATGGAAGGGGAAGCCTGGTGGGCTTCCGTCTATGGGGTCACACAGAGTCGAACACAACTGAAGTGACTTAGCAGTAGCAGTGACTGCACCAATTTAATTTCCACCAACAGTGTTCAAGGGTCCCCTTTATTCCACATCTTTGCCAACATTTGTTGTTGTCTTTTTTTTAACATTTTTAAATTTATTTGGCTGATCCAGGTTTTGGTAGCAGCCTGTGGGATCTTGAATGTTCGTTGCATTCATTGTGGCATGCAAACACTTAGTTACATCATGTGAACTCTTAATTGCATCATTTTGAATCTAGTTCCCTGACCTGGGATCGAACCTGGGCCCCCTTCAATGGGAGCCTGGAGTCTTAGCCACTGGACCACCAGGGAAGTCCCTATTTGTGTTCTTTTTGTTGATAGGCATTCTGACTGGTGTGAGGTGATATCCCATTGTGTTTTTTGTTTCTTTTTTTTCTCCCAGGCAAGGTTTTATTGAGCCCCCTGATGCAGCAGGGGGCAGTGAGAACAAGCAACAGGTTCCCTTGCTTGCTCATTCTTTGAGGGGGCTGCGAGCATGTTCCTTTTATGGGGTGAGGGTAGGGATGTGTCAAGAAGTTGGGCTGGAGTGATAGCTTCGGTGGTTTGCCTACCCATTAGGTGATGTTGTATGTAGGGGGCATAAACAGTACCCTGCTTTTACTCTGGGCTCTTCAAAAGTGGCTCTTGCCTAGAAAATCCCATGGATGGTGGAGCCTGGTAGGCTGCAGTCCGTGGGGTGCTAAGGGTCGGACATGACTGAGTGACTTCACTTTCACTTTTCACTTTCACACATTGGAGAAGGAAATGGCAGCCCGCTCTGGTGTTCTTGCCTGGAGAATCCCAGGGACAGGGGAACCTGGTGGGCTTCCGTCTATGGGGTCATACAGAGTCAGACACGACTGAAGTGACTTAGCAGCAGCAGCAGCTTCAAAAGTGGTAGTTGGGTTTCTTGGTCTCTTTTTGTATCTTCTGTCCAGAATTTTTCCTAACTGTACATGCATGCAGTTATTTTTAGTCCCTTGTAGTTCAATGTATTTTGTTGATCAAGGAGAGGTATGTCCTGAGTCTCTTCCTAGCCCAGGGATCCAACCAGCGTCTCCTTGGCAGGCAGATTCTTTCTGCTGAGCCACCTGGGAAGCCCCTGGATAGGTGTACCCAACTAGATATCCCTTGCAATTTGACAGCAGTGGGAGTGATTAATATTACTTTATAGGGATCCTTCTATCTTGACAACCAGTGATATTGAGGGGAACCCCCTTTCCAGGTTTTAAGAAGAACTCGGTCCCCAGGGTTTATTGGTGAAGGGACTGCTCCTCCCTCTGTATTTTCACTGGGTGCTGGTATAGTGCCTTGTGGGCATAGTCCTGGACTGCCTTCTGGACTTACTGCCAAGATCCTGGCCTCTGTTCTCCAGTGTGGAATAGAAATATGGAGACAGAGTTTTGGGTGTAGAATAGAAAAGAGTAGCTTTTATTGCTTTGCCAGCCTAAGGAGGTCACCATAGGCAAGCACCCTCAAGACTGTGCTCTCCCTTGGGAAAAATAGGAAGGAGGGGAAGGGAGTGCCACAGGTGAAGTGTATGCAAGCTTGCATTCTTCTTTCCTCTCGGAAAACTTCTACATCATCAGAGTTGGTGCCAGGCAGCCTTGGGAGAACCACTATGGTCCTTAAGGCTGTCATGCTGTGACTGTCTTTCTGGAATAAAGAATGCTCAGAAAAGAAGGGAGTGTTAGGGAGCGCTTCCTCAGGAAGCAAGCACCATGTGCATTGTACAGCTCTGATTAGAAAATAATCATTCTCAAATGTGATTAACAAAGAAAGACAAACATTTCTGAGAAAATGGCTTGAGTGGGCTAAAAGAATAAGGCCTAGAATATTGGAAGCAGCCATAACCAACTTCTGTTGTAACAAACTTGTCCTGGATTAACAATACACATCAGGGCCTTGTTCTCCTGTCATCCAGTAGAATGTCAGTAGTAAGAAAAGGTCACTCATAGGTCATTTCAGATGGGCTAATAAGTCTCAGACCACTCCTAGGGGCTACATGAACCCCAAGGAGTGGAGTGGGAAGCAAGCTTGTCCAGGGAGCATGAGCCTCTTGGCAAAGCTTTGCTAAGGTTTTCTTTAAAGTATGGTTCATTTTCTTTACCTTCCCTAAAGACGGGATGCCAAGAGATGTGTAGCTTGTAGTCTATCCCTAGGGCTCTTGTGAGCCCTGTGTGATTTTAACTGTGAAAGAGAGCCTGTTATCACACTGGAATAACTTCAGAAGTCCAAACCAAGGCATTATTATATTAAAAGGAACTTACAGACGTCCATGGCCTGTCAGTCCATCCTATGAAAGTATTGAAAAACACTGGAAGATATGTATATATTGATCGTGAGGGAATTGGGTGAAATCTAACTGCCAGTCTTCCTCCAGATATGTTCCTTGGTGTTGAAATGAACTGAGTAATGAAGAGGGGGTTGGATGCATCTGTGGCTTATTCAGTTCAGTCTCTCAGTTGTGTCCAACTCTTTGTAACCCCATGAATCACAGTACACCAGGCCTCCCTGTCCATTACCAACTCCTGGAGTTCACTCAGACTCATGTCCTTCGAGTCGGTTCTACCATCCAGCCATCTCATTCTCTGTCGTCCCCTTCTCCTCCCGCCCCCAATCCCTCCCAGCATCAGAGTCTTTTCCAGTGAGTCAACTCATTGCATCAGATTGCCAAAGTATTGGAATTTCAGCTTTAGCATCAGTCCTTCCAATGAACACCCGGGATGGATCTCCTTTAGAATGGACTGGTTGGATCTCCTTGCAGTCTTAGGATGGAGACTAAAGGTCTCCTAAGACCTAAAGGTCCTTAGCAAGGACCTTTGTTCCTTCCAAGGAATAAGCGTCTTTTAATTTCATGGTTGCAATCAGCATCTGCAGTGATTTTGATGCCCAAGAAAATAAAGTCTAACACTGTTTCCATTGTTTCTCCATCTATTTCCCATGAAGTGATGGGACCAGATGCCATGATCTTTGTTTTCTGAATGTTGAGCTTTAAGCCAACTTTTTCACTCTCCTCTTTCACTTTCATCAAGAAGCTTTTTAGTTCCTCTTCACTTTCTGCCATAAGGGTGGTGTCATCTGCCTAACTGAGGTTATTGATATTTCTCCTGGCAATCTTGATTCCAGCTTGTGCTTCTTCCAGCCCAGCATTCCTCATGGTGTCCTCTGCATATAAGTTAAATAAACAGGGTGACAATATACAGCCTTGACGTACTCCTTTTCCTATCTGGAACCAGTCTGTTGTTCCATGTCCAGTTCTAACTTTTGCTTCTTGACCTGCATATAGGTTTCTCAAGAGGCAGGTCAGGTGGTCTGGTATTCCCATCCCTTTCAGAATTTTCCACAGCTTATTGTGATCCACACAGTCAAAGGCTTTGGCATAGTCTATAAAGCAGAAATAGATGTTTTTCTGGAACACTCTTGCTTTTTTGATGATCCAGTGTATGTTGGCAATTTGATCTCTGGTTCCTCTGCCTTTTCTAAAACCTGCCCAAACATCTGGAAGTTCATAGTTCACATATTGCTAAAGCCTGATTTGGAGAATTTTGAGCATTACTTTACTAGCGTGTGAGATGAGTGCAATTGTGCTATAGTTTAAGCATTCTTTGGCATTACCTTTCCTTAGGATTGGAATGAAGACTGACCTTTTCCAGTCCTGTGGCCACTGCTGAGTTTTCCAAATTCACTGGCATATTGAGTGCAGCACTTGCACAGCATCATCTTTCAGGATTTGAAATAGCTCAACTGGAATTCCATCACCTCCACTAGCTTTGTTCCAAGTGATGCTTCTAAGGCCCACTTGACTTCACATTCCAAGATGTCTGGCTCTAGGTCAGTGATCACACCATCGTGATTATCTTGGTCATGAAGATCTTCTTTGTACAGTTCTCCTGTGTATTCTTGCCACCTCTTCTTAATATCTTCTGCTTCTGTTGGGTCCATACCATTTCTGTCCTTTATCGAGCCTATCTTTGCATGAAATGTTCCCTTGGTATCTCTCATTTTCTTGAAGAGATCTCTTGTTTTTCCTATTCTGTTGTTTTCCTCTATTTCTTTGCATTGATCGCTGAGGAAGGCTTTCTTATCTCTCCTTGCTATTCTTTGGAACTCTGCATTCAGATGTTTATATCTTTCCTTTTCTCCTTTGCTTTTTGCTTCTCTTCTTTTCACAGCTATTTCTAAGGCCTCCTCAGACAGCCATTTTGCTTTTTTGCATTTCTTTTCCATGGGGATGGTCTTGATCCCTGTCTCCTGTACAATGTCATGAACCTCCATCCATAGTTCATCAGGCACTCTTATCTATCAGATCTAGTTCCTTAAATCTATTTCTCATTTCCACTGTATAACCATAAAGGATTTGATTTAGGTCATACCTGAATGGTCATGTGGTTTTCCCTACTTTCTTCAATTTAAGTCTGAATTTGGAAATAAGGAGATCATGATCTGAGCCACAGTCAGCTCCTGGTCTTGTTTTCGCTAACTGTATACAGCTTCTCCATCTTTGGCTGCAAAGAATATAATCAGTCTGATTTCAGTGTTGACCATCTGGTGATGTCCATGTGTAGAGTCTTCTCTTGTGTTGTTGGAAGAGGGTGTTTACTATGACCAATGCGTTCTCTTGGCAAAACTCTATTAGCCTTTGCCCTGCTTCATTCCATGCTCCAAGGCCAAATTTGCCTGGTACTCCAGGTGTTTCTTGCCTTCCTACTTTTGCATTCCAGTCCCCTATAATGAAAAGGACATCTTTTTTGGGTGTTAGTTCTAAAAGGTCTTGTAGGTCTTCATAGAACCATTCAACTTCGGCTTCTTCAGCGTTACTGGTTGGGGCATAGGCTTGGATTACTGTAATATTGAATGGTTTGCCTTGGAAATGAACAGAAATCATTCTGTCATGTTTAAGATTGCATCCAAGTACTGCATTTTGGACTCTTTTGTTGACCATGATAGCTACTCCATTTCTTCTAAGGGATTCCTGCCCACAGTAGTAGATATAATGGTCATCTAAGTTAAATTCACCCATTCCAGTCCATTTTAGTTCACTGATTCCTCGAATGTCGACATTCACTCTTGCCATCTCTGTTTGACCACTTCCAATTTGCCTTGATTCATGGACCTAACATTCCAGGTTCCTATGCAATATTGCTCTTTAAAGCATTGGACCTTGCTTCTATCACCAGTCACATCCAGAACTGGGTATTGTTTTTGCTTTGGCTCCATCCCTTCATTTTTTCTGGATTTATTTCTCTACTGATCTCCAGTAGCATATTGGGTACCTACCAACCTGGGGAGTTCCTCATTCAGTATCCTATCATTTTGCCTTTTCATACTGTTCATGGGGTTCTCAAGGCATATACTGAAGTGGTTTGCCATTCCCTTCTCCAGTAGACCACATTCTGTCCCTTTTCCAGTGGACCACATTCTGTGGCTTATTATGAGTGCATAAATCACAGGCAGCCGTTACTTGTTTTACTATTCTTTTAAGCCCCTTCCCTGGAAAAAGCCTTCTGCATCAAGGCCCATAGTGCATCCCCCCCATAGAGGGTGACGTCATGTAACCTCTCAGGGAGTTTACATTGTTGGGCCTCAGGGATTAGAACCTTATCCTCCTGTTTATACCAGCCTGTGCGTCACTTCTCATAGCCCCATTTCTCAGCACGTTCTTGTTTCCTGTGGGGAACATTGGGAAAGCCTCGGGAGTTCAGGGGGAGCCAGTCACTGGAGCCATAACTTGTTCAGGTTACTGCAGTCAGGCTGTCTGTTTTGCCCTTTGATCAGCTTTGCTGTTCCCTTGGCTCACAAAAGAACCCTCCCTCTGGCCCCTATAGTGGATTACAGCTGTCTGGGTCAGGACCTGCACTGCTTCTAAAAGAACCAGAATCAAATCTTCATGTTTTATGGGAGAATTGCTAGCAGTTAACATTTCTTTTTCTTTCTTTTTTTTTTCTTTTTTTTTCCTTCTTTTTCTTTCTAAATGGCAGCATGAATGTGTAGCATGTGGAACCCACATTTAGAGTCAGTAAAAGTATTTAATTTCTTATCCTTCTCTAATTGCAAAGCTCTCATTAATGTGATTCGTTCACATTTCCGGGCTCACGTCTAGGGTTGCTGGGCCTTGGCTTATGTGATTTCATCTAGACTAACTGTGGCGTACCCTGCCTTTTGGGTTCCCACTTCTACAGAACTGTTCCCATCAGTAAACCATTCAACTTCAGGGCTCTCAAGAAGTTCATCTAGTTCAGACCTGCTGGAGTAAGTTCTTCTAAGATTTCTCTGTACACTGAAGCAACAAATCTCTACTCTCGACCACTGGAAGCAGAGTTGCTGGGTTCAGGGTTTGGCTTACCTTTAAGTGATGTTGGGGATGCCTGTTAGGAAGGCCTGATATCTTGTTAACCTTCCTCCAGTCAACCAATGATGACCTTTGACTTC
The DNA here is from genome assembly GCF_049115385.1 of Moschus berezovskii. Taxonomy (NCBI): domain Eukaryota; kingdom Metazoa; phylum Chordata; class Mammalia; order Artiodactyla; family Moschidae; genus Moschus; species Moschus berezovskii. The sequence goes on along the minus strand of NC_142483.1, from coordinate 40,712,513 downwards.
CAGCACAGACTGTACCTGATAAGGGATTAATGCATCTACATCTTGTCCCAGGGTGAGCTTGTTTCACCAACCGGGCTACCTGCTTCTACCCACAGGAAGCTTGGCCATCCCAGGGCCACTGAGTCCAGTTGGACTGGATCTGTTTTCACCACAGAGGCCCAAGTCCTGGAAAATAGACTGAAGAGCAACTGTTCTCTGATCAGTTTCAATAAGTCAACATACTGTAGCAGAGTTTCCTTCACAAGGCTTAGTTCCCTTGTGACTGCCTTTCCAAAAAGACGAGGGCTATCCCCCAAATCCTGCAGAAGCAATGTCCATGTATATTGGGTAGCCTCCAGGATGTTAGGGTCCCTCCATTCAAAGACAGAGATATTCAGAGTCTGGATATAGGGGAATCCAGAAAAAATTCATCTTAGAGGTCCAAAATAAAGAAATACTGGGCCCTTTCCAGGACTTGGGTGAGGAGGGTGGGTTTGACACCAGTGAGAGTAATAGGGATGACTGCCTAACTCACTGCTCATAAGTCTTGGACAGACTGATTTCCCCCTTAGGCTTCTGAACAGGGACAGTCTGGGTTGCTAGGAGATTGGCAGGACCTAATGAGTCAATGTTTTAGGGATTTGCTAAGCATCAGTTGAACTCCCTTCAGGGCCTCAGGCTTTAAAGGCCATTGTCTCTTCCAGGGATATTTCCCCCCAGGCCATAAGCTTATTTATTTTTTGGAGGTGGGGGGACACATGTGGCCCAAATTGGCACCAAGATATCCCAGACTGCAGGATCTGCTTGTTCTCTAATTTTTGGGGGGTTATTTTGGAGAGTATTTTGATACCCAACAGGTGGGTCATCTGGTTCTACTAATGGATGCATTCTCTGTTTGGATTCTTTACCTCCTTGGACTTCACCCTGTCTTAGGAATGTACTAGATTCTAACTTATTTAGCAAATCTCTTGCAAAGAAGGGGAAGGGCATTTTGGCATGTACAAAAAAGGAGTGAGAATAATAGACCCGATTACGCAGGCAAGGGGAGACATAAATTGCCCCGCCTTTGGCCGTCCATCAACTCCAGTAACAGTACAGTCAGATTGGAGAGGTGGCCAGCTGGTCAAGGCAGAACAGAGCAGGCAGCTCTAGTGTCTACAAGAAATTCAGTCTCCTATCTACCACACTCAGGGTGACCCGAGGCTCCACTGGAGTAATGAGGATGGATCAAGTGGCTTCCGGAGCCGAAACAGGCACTCAGACCCCATTAGTTGGTGTATGGAAATCTCTTATCCAAGAGGTCTGCAAGGAACTGGGTGCAGTCGGGGTTCCCCCTTGGCTGTCCCATGGTGGGTACTCAGGACATTTGCTCTTCCAGTGCCACCTTTCCGACAAAAAAGTCACACTGGTTCAGGCCCAGTCAGCTTCTTGGTGGTCTCTCTAGCCTTTTCATCCCTCCAGGGTCCCCTCGAGGCGGTGGGTGAATCAGAGCAGACAAAAACTGCATTTCCTTTATTAGCCCCTTTTCCTTATTGGACCCCTGCCATTAAGTTAAAGACCTTGAAGGCCCCCTCTACCAAGGTTGACAATGGGCTTTGGCATTCAGCCTCAAGCCTTTATAAGTTTTTTCCAGGTATCAGGAGGAACCTGGGTGATAAAATGCATAGCCAGAAGCGTCCTCTTTTCAGTGGACTCAGAGTCTATACCCATGTTCTTCCCAAATGCCTCTAACACCTGGCTCAGAAAGACTGCTGGGTTTTCATCTCTTTTCCTGTGTAACCTCTTATATAAATCTTATCATGACTTATACACTTCAGCAAACACCTTTTCATTCTTTCTGAAAGACAAGTAATGTAACGTCTTACCCTAGCTTGGCCTATAGGATCTTCATAGTACGGGTCATGTTCTGGGATTGCGTCCCCACCTGATGAAGTTAATGGTGTGGATTGGTGGCCAGTAGGCCATCTGCATGTTCCCTGACCTTTCTCAACATATGCCTTTTTCATCCAGGGTGCAAAAGGGAGCGAGAATAACTGTGGTGTCCTGTCAAGTGAGAGAATGGCAGCTCCATCCTGACAAATTCTTCCCTAAACTTGTCAAGGTTCTCTGAGAATGTGGCAAAACTCTCTTTATGTATTAACCCAATTAGTTTAGGATCTCTCTTTGGAATGTTCCAGGGGCCCTTGAAGCACCCCAAAGTTAACCAGAAGTCAAGAGAATTTCAATTAGAATTTGATATTTGCGAAATCTGTCAATTTTAAAAAGTTTCAAAACACCTGATCAGGTAGGATCATAGGTTTCTATGAAACAATGCACATCCCTTGAGCTATGGTGCGAGAAAAATCTAAAGTAAATACAGATCACTTACAGGCATAGGAACTCACACAATGTATTGTTGACAAAAGAAGCATCCAGGACAACTTTGTTATCCTACTAGAGAGAGAGATACCAAATCCAGCCCTGTACCAGCCTACTCTTAATAAAATCCATTTCCTTAATTAAATTCAGTCCAACCCTAGAAAATCCTGAGCACATACGAAATTCTTTTCTCAATGTTCCTTTTCCGCAAACCTTCTGCAACTTTCTATAACCACACTTTGTCCCTCATTCTTTCCCCCATTCAGAAATAGGCAGCTCTCGCTAAGGGTCGGACACGACTGAGCGACTTCACTTTCCCTTTTCACTTTCACACATTGGAGAAGGAAATGGTAACCCACTCCACTGTTCTTGCCTGGAGAATCCCAGGGACGGGGGAGCCTGGTGGGCTTCCGTCTATGGGGTCACACAGAGTCGGACACGACTGAAGTGACTTAGCAGCAGCAGGACAAAGTCACCCTTTTTCCTTTCAACAGAATATGTTTCTGTTCTTCATACCTTCTTTTCTGAAAACATACATTCTGCTTTCCTTGAGCAGCCATGGATGCCCTTTGCATTTGTTGTTGTTTAGTTGTTCAGTCGTTTCCAACTCTTCTGTGACCCCGCATACTGCAACCTGCCAAACTCCTCTGTCAATGGGATTTCCCAGGCGAGAATACTGGAGTGGGTTGCCACTTCCTACACCAGGGGGTCTTCCCAACCCAAGGATGGAACCTGTGTCTCCTGCTTAGCCGGCAGATGCTTTAGCACTGAGTACCTGGGGAGCTGGTCCTTTACATTAGCATTCCATACATTGACAGAGAACATGTCAGAGTGGCACCAAACATCTTTAGTTTCTCTCTCACAAGAAGGCAAAAGTAGGTAAGTTTAGACCTGTGTAGCAGTTAATGTTCCAGTATTTTACCTTACTTGAAATGGCCTGAATATTCCAATTAATTCCTATCATTTAACTTAATTGTTTCAAATTTACCAAAATTTGGAGAGACTAAATTAGATAGATGTTTCCAAACTATTATTATTCCTATAGTGTTTACCAAAATATTCTTATCCCAGTTATACTTACTGAAAGATTTAATCATATCAGGTTATTTTCCCTGTTGACAGATTTAATAACAGAAACAGTATTCGCTAATTGACTTCCAGTAACCCAGGGCCCATGAAAGTATTATACTTAACAGTGATGTCTCTAAAAACAGGTCTCTATTAGTTAAACCCGCAAGTTTAAGCTAGACAAGTTAATTTCTAAGAACTGTACCTCTTATAGGTTTGCCGCTTGAGTGTGAAATGGCCCTCTTTTTTCCCTCAGTCCGGAGGACTACAGATGAATCAGGTAGCTCCTCAGTGCCTGCAAATCAGAGGAGAGAGATGCAAGCTCTTTGAGCTTGGGCAAGAAGAGTTACATTGAAAGAGGAGGGAAAAACACAAGCTCCTATCTTTTCTTTTTGTTCTTTAAAATCCACTAAGTAACCCAAGGCTGAAGTCTCAGGCAACATGAGCTGTGTTTGTCTTTCAAGGCTTAAGTGTTCCACCATGCCCATGATGTCTGCAAAGACTAGCAGGAGCAGTTGGACAGACAAAACTACATCACAAACAAATATACCCATCACAGAACTTAAAGACACAAGCAAGAAGTTTTCAGGATAAAGGGGACTGGAGTTGTGAGGACCAAGGGAGAAGTAAAGAGAGGAGAAACAGAAAAAGAGAGATTGCACTTTGAACCCACCACCTATGGGTGTGTATTCAGGCATCAAGCTGCTTGCTTCCAGAAAGGAGCTGTGAAGCAGGGAGCATCCTGTCCACTGCCAGCCAGGGTGATCAAGCCTGGAAACCAGTCAGTTGTACATCGTCTGTGGGACTGCATCCACAGGTGGGACTGCCACCCACAGGTATACCAGTATATAGACATCTGCTGCTTTAGCTTGTTCCCAACAGGATTTCTCTCAGTGACAGGAAAATAAAGGTAAGAAGATTGGGACAATCACATTTCCAGCCACTACATGATATGAGATTTGAACCTCTGTCACTCTCATAAATCTCCAGTCAGGGAGTGCCTGCTGGACCACAGTCTGCACGGTGTGAGGCATGCCTCTCCCACCAGTGCTTGTCACCCATGAAGGTGAGCCGTTGCCAGCCAGAGGGACATGGAATCACAGGCTGAGAGGAGTGATGCTGTAGCTGCCGGATGCCCACTCTGTTGGAAGGACAGGACAGAGAGACGACAGGACAGACAGAGAAGTAAGATATTTCAGGAGAGGGAAAGGGGAAAGGTGAAGGAAAAGGACAAAGAGGAAGGGGAGACCACTGCTTGAATAAGGGTATTGAGGCCCCAGGGACCAGGAAGGCAGACTTACCAAACATGGTAATGATGAAACAGAGGCAGCTGCCAGTCACCTATAGGGAAGCTGTGTTTGGTGCTCCAAGAGGTACCCAGATCCCCTCCCCAGAAGGGACCAAGCTCCATATTGGACGCCACAAAATATGTTACTAACCAGAATTGTTGGCCTCCTTAATCAAAGGAAATTGGTCAGAGGCCAGATGAGAAATTCAGGCAAGACTTTATTGGGGCCCCTGCCACAGCAATGGAAAGCAAGAACAAACAACAGGGTCCTTGCTTGCTCACATCCTAGTGGTTTTAATTTGCATTTCCCTAATAAATTAGTGATGTTGAGTATCTTTTCATGTGTCTGTTGGCCATCTCCAGGTCCTCGTTGGGAAAATATCTATTCAGTTCTGCCCATTTTTAATTGGGTTGTTTGGTTTTTTATTGTTGAGATATATAAGTTGTCTATATATGTTGGGTATTAACCCCTTATCCACAATAGCATTTGCAAGTATCTTTCCCCCTTCAGTAGATTTTTTTTTCATTTTCTCAGTGATTTTCTTTGCTGTATAATAGCTTTTAAGTTTAATTAGGTTCCATTTGTTTATTTTTTCGCTTATTTGCTTTAGGAGACAGATCCAAAAAATAAATATTGCTGTGATTTATGTCAAAGTATGTTCTGCCTATATTTATTTCCTCTAGGAGTTTTATAGTATCTTGTCTTACATTTAGGTCTTTAGTAGAGAATATTCAGAGTCAACTGATACACAAAGAAATGTTAGTATTGATACGTCATTGCGGGCCCTTTGGTTATAAGCATTAGAAACCAATCCTCTTATAAATGCAAATGAATGTGTTAAACAAAACTAGATAGCTCATCAAGCCTAAGATAGAAATATAGTCTAAACATTTTCTATTCTTAAGATACAGTACTTGTAGGGAGGTTGTAACTTAAATTTGCGTGGGTCAAGCATCTGCTTCCTCGCCAGAGAAGAAGCGGCAACTTGATTGACAGCTACCAACATTAAACGAGGGAAGAAGTGAATTAAGAAAATAAGCATGCTGTCTAATACAAGAAAGAACTTATTGAGCAGGTTAAAACTATGTGTCCTGCATATATATATATGATGATCCTAATAACAGTAACTACCCTTAGTTGAGGAACTTCTCAGGCAGCACAGTGGTAAAGAATTTGCATGTCAATTCAGGAGACATAAGAGATTTGGGTTCAATCCATGGGTCAGGGAGATCCCCTGGAGTAGGAAATGGCAGACCACTCCAGTATTCTTGCCTGGAGAATTCCGTGGACAGAGGAGCCTGGTGGGCTACAGTCCATAGGGCTGCAAAGAGTCGGACATGACTGAGCACAGCACAGCAACCCTTAGTTGAACACTTACTATATTCTTAATGCTAATCTGTTTTCTTTGTTGGCAAGGGTGCACTCCTTTGGACCTCTCAATATCTAAAGATGGATTGTAATACTAACTCCAATTTACATAGGTGGAAACTGACACTCAGAAAGGTTAAATTGCCTAATGTCATACAATGAGAACATGGTGAGTATAGAATTTAACCTGTGGCTGAATAGTCCATGAATTTATCTGCCAGAATACATTGTAGATAACAGTATATTTTGATCATGACCACTGTTTTAATTTCTCTCAGTGCCAGTAATCTAAAACAAATGATGGACTAAATATTAGAGCCTAATGTCTGTTTCACTAAAGCAATACTTGCGTAATCCCTCACCACCATCAACCCCCATCCAAATGGGTTTTTCTCTAAATTTAGATAGTTCTAAAATCTCCTTGCTAGATTATTTCTATCTACACTAGAATAGTTGGACATTAGCTTTAAAAGTGTGAATCCAGCACATTTCTACTATTTTATTGGGATGAAAGATTAGAGTTACATGTCACACCACATTTCAGTTAGTCATGAAGAGTAACCACAGAATACTAGTGATAAATGAGTGTTTCATTCCCCCAGAAGAGTTAATAGCTTCAAAACCAATTGCATCCTCAGAGCTCTAACTAGAATAAGAAATAATGTAACTTTTTCACTCCAATAGTCTGAGGCAGGTACAGTGCCCTGCACATTTAAACCCTTAGCTCCCAGATTGATTTCTAGGTCCTCAGTACCAGCTTTATTTCACTGAGTTTAAACTACTGGAGATCTCAGAATTCCTCCAAGTTCAAACATTAAAATTCTCTTCAAATGTCTCCAATGTTTATTACTGAAATCTCAAACAGTAGCTTGTGTAAGAATTCTTTGGTGAGCTTCTTTATTTTTCTTATTGAGTTACAATTGACATTACAGCCCTACATTAGTTTCAGGTATACAATATAATGATTTGATATCTATATATATTGCAGATGTTCAGCGTAATAAATCTAGTTATCATCTGTCATCCTACTCAGTTACCAAATAATTTTTTTTTCTTGAGATGAGAACTTGTAAGAGCTTTCTTAGCAACTTTCAAATACGCCAAACAGTACTGTTTATTAACTGTATACACCGTGTGGTACATTACATCCCCATGACTTATTTTGTAACTTAAAGTTTGTACATGTTGATCCCCTTTACCTGCTTCACTTCACCCACCATCCAGCCCCTGCCTTTTGGCAGCCACCACTCTATTCTCTGTATCTATGAGCTTGTTGGAGTTTGTGTTTGTTTTGGTTTTTAATTTCACATTGAGATTATACAGTGTTTGTCTCTCTATGCCTGATTTACTTTATTTAGCATAATGTCCACCAGGTTGATCCATGTTGTGGCAAGTGACAAGATATTTTTCTTTTTATGGTTAAAATACATACATACATATATATATATATATATGCACATGCGTGCTAAGTCACTTCAGTCATGTCCAACTTTTGCAGCCCCGTGAAAGGTAGCCCACCGAGCTCCACTGTCTATCAGATTTTTCAGGCAAGAATACTGGAGTGGGTAGTCATTTCCTTCTGGAGGGGAGCTTCCTGACCCAGGGATCAAAGTCAGTTCTTCCACATTACAGGCAGATTATTTTCCATCTGAGCCATCTTCACAATAATAATAATTAGTAATAATTTATATATAATAATACTTTGACATAATTTATATTTTCTTAAGTTGTTTCCTTATCTTGCCTATTGTAAATAATGTGGTTATGAATATGATAGTACATGTATCTTTTGATTTACATTTTCATCAATAGTGTGCAAGGATTCCTTTTTCTCTGTATCCTTGCCAGGACTTGTTATCTCTTGTCTTACTGGTAATAACATTTTAAGAGATATGAAGTGCTATCTCACAGCGGTGTTGATTTGCATGGGGTCACAAAGAGTCGGACACAACTGAGCGACTGAACGACTGAACTGAACTGAACTGAATGCATTTTGAGTTTGTTTTTATGTGTGGTATAAAATAGTAGTCCAGTTCATTTCGTTTTGTAGGTGGCTATCCAGTTTTCTCAACACCATTTATTGAAGAGACCATCCTTTCCCTTTTGTATGTTCTTGTCTCCTTTGTAATTAATTAACTGACCATATACTTATGAGTTTATTTCTCTCCATTGACTTATGTGTCTGGTTTTCTGACAGGACCATCCTGCTTTAATTATTATAGCTTTATAATATAGTTTGAAATCAGGACATGAAATGCCCTCCATTTTTCTTCTTTTTTCTCAAAATGACTTTGGCTTTTCAGATATTCTGTGGTTCTATACAAATTTTAGGATTATTTGTTCTATTTCTGTTGAAAGTTTCCATAGGGATTTTGAAAGGGATTGCATTGATTCTGTAGATTGCTTTCAGTAGTTCAGTTCAGTTCAGTCGCTCAGTCGTGTTTGACTCTTTGCAACCCCATGAATCACAGCAGGCCAGGCCTCCCTGTCCATCACCAACTCCCGGAGATCACTCAAACTCATGTCCATCGAGTCGGTGATGCCATCCAGCCATCTCATTCTCTGTCGTCCCCGTCTCCTCCCACCCCCAATCCCTCCCACCATCAGAGTCTTTTCCAGTGAGTCAACTCGTCGCATGAGGTGGCCAAAGTATTGCAGTTTCAGCTTTAGCATCAGTCCTTCCAGTGAACACCCAGGATTGATGTCCTTTAGAATGGACTGGTTGGATCTCCTTGCAGTCCAAGGGACTCTCAAGAGTCTTCTCCAACACCACAGTTCAAAAGCATCAATTCTTCGACGATCAGCTTTCTTCACAGTCCAACTCTCACATCCATACATGACCACGGGAAAAGCCATATCCTTGACTAGACGGACCTTTGTTGGCAAAGTAATGTCTCTGCTTTTTAATATGCTGTCTAGGTTGGTCATAACTTTTCTTCCAAGGAGTAAGCGTCTTTTAATTTCCTAGCTGCAATCAGCATCTGCAGTGGTTTTGGAGCCCAAAAAAATATTAATTTTTTTCAATCCTTGAGTATGGAATATCTTTCAGTTTGTTTCTTCAGGTTTTTTTTTCATCAACATTTATATTTTTCAGTGTGTAGACCTTTCACCTGAATTTATTCCAAGGTTTTTTATTGAATTTATTCCTGGAATTTTTTAATTTTATTTTTAGTTTATTTATTTTAATTGGAGGCTAATTACTTTACAATATTGTATCGGTTTTGCCATACATTGACATGAATCTGCCCCAGGTGTACATGTGTTCCCTATCTTGAACCCCCCTCCCACCTCCCTCTCCATCCCATCCCTCTGGGTCATCCCAGTGCACCAGCCATGAGCATCCTGTATCATGCATCGAACCTGGACTGGCGATTTGTTTCGCATATGATAATATACATGTTTCAATGCCATTCTCCCAAATCATCCCACCCTCACCCTTCCCACAGAGTCCAAAAGACTGTTCTATACACCTGTGTCTCTTTTGCTGTCTTGTATACAGGGTTGTTGTTACCATCTTTCTAAATTCCATATATATGCGTTAGTATACTGTATTGGCATTTTTGTTTCTGGCTTACTTCACTCTGTATAATAGGCTCCAGTTTTATCCACCTTGTTAGAACTGATTCAAATGTATTCTTTTTAATTGCTGAGTAATACTCCATTGTGTATATGTACCACAGCTTTCTTATCCATTCGTCTGCAGATGGACATCTAGGTTGCTTCTATGTCCTGGCTATTCTAAACAGTGCTGTGGTGAACATTGGAGTACATGTGTCTCTTTCAATTCTGGTTTCCTCGGTGTGTACGCCCAGGAGTGTGGTTGTTGGGTTGTATGGCAGTTCTTTATTTTTGATGGAATTATAAATGGGTTTTTTCTTAAAATTTCTTTCTGCTAGTATATAGAAACACGATAGATTTTTGCATATTAATTTTGTATCCTGCAACTTACCTTCTAAGTTGTTTATTAGTTCTTAGAGATTTTGGTGACATCTTTAGGATTTTATATGTATAATAAGTCATTTGCAGTTAGTGACATGTTACCATCTCTGCTCTGACTTGGATGCCGTTTACTTCTTTTTCTTCTGGCAAAGAATTTCAATACTATGTTGAATAAGAGTGGTGAGAGTGGGCATCTTTGTCTTGTTTTTCATCTTAGAGGGAAAGTTTTTCCCTGCTAACTGTGATGTTCGCTGTGGGCTTGGCATAAATGATCTCTATCGTGTTGAAATATGTTTGCTCATTGCAATGGATATAGAAAAGTATTTTAGAGCACTTACTGCTTACTTTGTTGAGATTTTTATCATAAATGGGTTTAAGTGCTCTAAAATACTTTTCTATATCCATTGCAATGAGCATATGATTTTTATTCATTTTCCTAATGTGGTATATCACTTTGATTGATTTGCAGATGTTGAACTATTCTTGCATTCCTGTAATAAAATCTACTTGATTGTGGTATATGATCCTTTTACTGTATTGTTGAATTTGGTTTACTAATATTTTGTCAAGGACTTTTGCATCTATGTTAAACAGGAATATTGTCTGGTAATTTTCTTTCTTGCGTTATCCTCTGATTTTGGTATCAAGGTAATGCTAGCCTTGCGAGATGAGTTTGGAATTGTTCCCTCTTGTTCCATTATTAGAAGAATTTGAGATGAAATGGTATTCATTCTTCTTTAAACTTTGGGTATAATTTGCCAGTGAAGCTGTCTAATCATGAGCTTTGTTTGTTGGGAGGTTTTTAAATTACCTATTCAATATCCATGCTAATAATTGGTCTATTCAGATTTTATGTTTCTGCATGATTCAGTTTTGATGTAGACCCCATGTTTCTAGGAATTTCTTCAAGATAAAGCAATTATCCTTTTTTTTTTGGATACAAGAGATATGGATTTATTTAACTTATTTATAGAATTACGCTCATGTGTAGCCTCTGAGAAGTCTGAATAATGAAACAAGATATAAAACAACAAAAATGTAAAAAGGGAAAGCTCCGATTTCGTCACTGGTTAAAAAGAACTTATAATCCTATCTGATACTAAACTAATTAAATGGCTATTCCCTGAGTTACATGGTCTTTTTTTTTTTTTCCAATGTTATTTATTTATTTTTTTCAAGTTGAACAGACTAAATTTCTTTAAACAAACTTACTTATACTCCAGAGTCCTTTAAAAACTTAATAGCATTTATACATTGAAGGTATTTGATTTTCTTGTAACTAGCACTTCAAATGCAACAAGCATTTGAAGCAACAAGCATTTGACCCAACAAGTAAAACTTTCTACAATTCATAACTTTTATAAATAAAATAAATTAAATGTACAGTGAATAAGTTCTCTGAAATATTTCAATATTTCTGCAGGTTTAGTAACATCATAAAATACATTTCAACTAAAATTCACAAATCTAAAAACCTGTTAGGCATTTTTAGGCTTTTTAAGTTGGAAATGAAGACCAATGTTACATCGTAATATGCCAATTACAAATAGTACTTCAAATAGCAAATACTACAGTTTGTCCCAAACTTTAAAAACTATTCATGAACTCAACACTGAACTATTGATGGCTATGAGAATTGTTTCTAGCCTTTTTGAAAATTTCAACCCATTTACGTTTAAGGTAATTATTGATAAGTAAGATCCCCTAGCCATTTTCTTTATTGCTTTGGGTTCAAGTTTATACACTCTTTCTGTGTTTCCTGTCTATAGAAGATCCTTTAGCATTTGTTGGAGAGCTGGTTTGGTGATGCTGAATTCCCTCAGCTTTTGCTTGTCTGTAAAGCTTTTGATTTCTCCTTCATATTTGAATGAGATCCTTGCTGGGTATAGTAATCTGGGCTGTAGGGTATTTTCTTTCATCACTTTAAGTATGTCTTGCCACTCCCTTCTGGCCTGAAGAGTTTCTGTTGAAAGATCAGCTGTTATCCTTATGGGAATCCCCTTATGTGTTATTTGCTGCTTTTCCCTTGCTGCTTTTAATATTTGTTCTTTGTGTTTGATCTTTGTTAATTTGATTAATATGTGTCTTGGAGTATTTCGCCTTGGGTTTATCCTGTTGGGGACTCTCTGGGTTTCTTGGACTTGGGTGATTATTTCTTTCCCCATTTTAGGGAAGTTTTCAACTATTATCTCCTCAAGTATTCTCTTATGGTCTTTCTTTTTGTCTTCTTCTTCTGGGACTCCTATGATTCGAATGTTGGAGCGTTTAACATTGTCCCAGAGGTCTCTAATATTGTCCTCATCTCTTTTAATTCATTTTTCTTTTTTCCTCTCTGTTTCATTTATTTCTACAATTCTATCTTCTAGCTCGCTTATCCTGTCTTCTGCCTCTGTTATTCTACCGTTTGTTCCCTCCAGAGTGTTTCTGATCTCATCTATTGCATTATTCATTGTATATTGACTCTTTTTTATTTCTTCTAAGTCCTTATTAAATCTTTCTTCCATCTTCTCAATCCTTTTCTCCAGCTTATTTATCTGTAACTCCATTTTGCTTTCAAGATTTTGAATCATTTTCACCATCAAAATTTGAAATTCTTTATCAGGTAAATTCCCTATATCTTCTTCTTTTGTTTGTGTTGGTGGGCAATTATCTTGTTCCTTTACTTGCTGGGTATTTCTCTGCCTCTTCATCTTGCTTATATTGCTTTGCTTAGGGTGGCCTTTCCCTCTTCTTGCAGTTTGTGGAGTTCTCTTTAGTACGTAGTTTCTTCGCTGTGTGTGGGGTTGGACGGGTGACTTGTCCGGGTTCCCTAGTTAGGGAAGCATGTGTCGGTGTTCTGGTGGGTGGAGCTGGATTTCTTCTCTCTCCTTTAGAAGACAATGGGCTGCTTTTCTGGGAGCCTGATGTCCTCTGCCAGTATTCAGAAGTTGTTTTGTGGACTTTACTCCGCGTTCAAATGTTCTTTTGATGAATTTGTGGGTGAGAAAGTGGTCTTGCCATCTTATCCCTCCGCCATCTTGTTCCTTCCTCCCCAGAACACTGGATTCTTATATTCCACTTGGTCGTGGAGTATCTCTTCCCAGCTGCTCCAGCAAGGCGCAGCCGCTGTACCTTACCTCGGAGGAGGGGTATCTCCTCAAGGCCGCACCTCCTGCTTTGAATGTAGATCAGCTCCTCTCGACCCTCCGGTGCCCAAGCAGCCACCGCCTCCTGGACGTGGTACAGCTCCTCTCGGCCACCGCCCTAACCCTGGGCGCGGGGTAGCTCATCTCAGCCACGATTCTGCACGTGGTCGGTTGCGCCGGAGCCGGGCGTCTCCCGCGCCTGCGCCACCGGAGCCGGGCGTCTCCCAGCAATTATCCTTCAATTAAAAAATAAATTTAAAAAAAAAGCCTAGGCAAAGCCTAGTGAAAGTATTATAATTAATGTTGATGACTCTTAGCTTAATTTCTCTTGTACTTAGAATTTGTTTTTGTATTTGTATTCTGAATTTGTATTTAGAATTTGTTTGATTTGTAAGCATTTACTGTTCTTTGTTATTGTTATTTAGTTGCTAAATCATGTCCGATTCTTTGTGACCCCATGGACTGCAAAGGCTTCCCTGTCCTTCAGAGTCCTGGAGTTTGCTCAAATTCATGTCCATTGAATTCGGTGATGCTGTATAACCATCTCATCCCCTTCTCCTCCTGCCTTCAATCTTTCCCAGCATCAGAGTCTTTTCCAGTGAGTCAGCTCTTTGCATCAGGTGGCCAAAGTTTTGGAGCTTCAGCTTCAGCAAGAATCCTTCCAGAGAATATTCAGGGTTGATTTCCTTCAGGATTGACTGATTTGATCTCCTTGCAGTCCAAGGGGCTCTCAAGGATCTTCCCAGCACCACAGTTTGAAAGCATCAGTTCTTCGGTGCTCAGCCTTTGTCATGGCACAATTCTCACATCCATACAATACTTTCATTGTGCCATCCAAACGTAGGCAAAACCAGGTTTTCCTACTGGAAAAACCATAGCTTTGACTATATGGACTTTTGTAGGCAAAGTGATTTCTCTGCTTTTTAATACACTGCCAAGGTTTGTCATAGATTTCCTTCCAAGTAGCAAGCGTCTTTTAATTTCATGGCTGCAGTCACTGTCCACAGTGGTTTTAAAGTCTGAGAAGATGAAATCTGTCACTGCTTTTACATTTTCCCCTTCTGTTTGCCATGAAGTGGTGGGACCAGATGCTATAATCTTAGTTTTTTTGAATGTTGAGTTTTAAGCCAGTGTGTTCATTCTTTTCTCTCACCCTTATGTAGAGGTTTTTTAGTTCCTCTTCACTTTCTGTCACTAGAGTGGTATCATCTGCATATTTGAGGTTGTTGATATTTCTCCCAGCAGTCTTATTCTAGTTTGTGATTATCTGACCAGGTATTTCTCATCGTCTACTCTACATATAAGTTAAATAAGCAGAGTGACAATATACAGCTTTATCTTACTTATTTCCTAATTTTGAACCAGTCAGTTTTTCCATATTCAGGTCTAACTGTTGCTTCTTGACCTGCATATGGGTTTTTCAGGAGGCAGGTAAGGGGATCTCACACCTCTATCTCTTTAAGAATGTTACTCAGTGTGTTGTGATCCACACTGGCAAAGGTTTTAGCGTAGTCCGTGAGGCAGAAGTAGATGTTTTTCTGGAACTCCCTTGCTTCCTCCATGATCCAACAAATGTTGGCAATTTGATCTCTGCTTCCTCCACCTCTTTGAAACCAAGCTTGTACATCTGGAAGTTCTCAGTTCACATATTCCTAAAGCCTAACTTGAAGAATTTTGAGCCTAGCCTTGCTAGCATGTGAAATGAGTGCAATTGTACACTAGTTGGAATATTCTTGGCATTGACCTTCTTGGGGATTGTAATTAAAAGTGACACAAAGTCCTGTGGCCATTGTTAAGTTTTCCAAATTTGCTGGCATATTGAGTGCAGCAATTTAACAGCCTCAGCTTTTAAGATTTTAAACAGCTCAACTAGAATTCCATCACCTCCTCAAGCTTTGGTTTTAGTCATTTTTCCTAAGGCCTACTTGACTTCACACTCTAGAATGTCTGGCTCTAGGTGAGTGACCACACCATTGTGATTATTTGGATCATTAAGACCTTTCTTGTTTAGTTCTTCTATGTACTCTTGCCACATCTTCTTAATATCTTCTGCTTCTGTTAGGTCCATACTGTTTCTGTCCTTTATCTTGCCCATCCTTGCATGTAATGTTCCCTTGATATCTCTTATTTTCTTGAAGATCTCTAGTCTTTCCCATTCTATTGTTTTCCTCTATTTCTTTGCATTGTTCACTTATGAAGGCCTTCTTATTTCTCCTTGCTACTCTCTAAAACTCTGTGTTCAGTTGGATATATCTTTCCCTTTCTTCCTTGCCTTGTACTGCTCTTCTTTCCTCAGCTATTTCTAAAGCCTGCTCAAACAACCTCTTTGCCTTTCTTTCATTTCTGCTTCTTTGGGGTAGTTTTGGTCACTGCCTCCTGAACGGTGTTAGGAGTCTCTGTCCATAGTTTCTCAGGTGCTCTGTCTACCAGACCTAATCCCTTGAATCTATGCAGCATCTCCACTGTATAATCATAAGGAGTTTCATTTCAGTCATACCTGAATGGCCTAGTAGTTTCCCCTACTTTCTTCAATATAAGCCTGTGTTTTGAAACAAGGAGCTCACGATCTGAGTCGCAGTCAGCTCCAGGTCTTGTTTTCACTAGTTAAATAGAGTTTCTCCTTTTTCAGCTGCAAAGAATAAAAATCAGTCTGATTGCAGTATTGACCATATGGTGATGTCCATGTGTATAGTCATCTCTTGAGTTGTTTGAAAAGAGTGTTTGCTATGACTAATGTGTTCTCTTGACAAAACCCTGTTTGCCTTTGCCATGCTTCATTCTGTACTCCAAAGCCAAATTTGCCTGTTATTCTGCATACCTCTTGACTTCCTACTTTTGTGTTCCAATCTCCTATGATGAACAGGACATCTTTTTTGGTGTTAGTTCTTGAATATGTAATAGGTCTTCATAGAACTGGTCAACTTCAGCTTCTTAGGAATCAGTGGTTGGAGTATAGAGTTGGATTACCATGGTATTGAATGGTTTGACTTGAAAATGAACTGAGATCATTCTATTATTTTGGAGATTGCACCCAAGTACTGCATTTTGGACTCTCTTGTTGACTATGAGGGCTTCTAATTTCTTCTAAGGGATTCTTGCCCGTATTAGTGGATATAATTGTCATCTGAATTAAATTCTCCTATCCCCATCCATTTTAGTCCATTGAGTCCTAAGATATCGGTGTTCAATCTTGCCATCTTCTGCTTGAGCATGTCCAATATACCTTGATTTGTGGACCTAGGAACATTTAGGTTCCTATTCAGTATTGTTCTTTACAGCATAAATTTTGCTTTCATCACCAGACATATTCACAACTGAGTGTCATTTCTGCTTTGGCTTAGCCACTTCATTCTTTCTGGAGCTATTAGTCATTGCTCTCTGCTCTTCCCCAGTAGCGTATTAGACACCTTCCTGCATGGGGGCTTATCTTCTGGTGTCATATATTTTTGCCTTTTCATACTGTCCATGGGGTTCTCCAGGCAAGAATACTGGAGTGAGTTGCCATTTCCTTCTCCAGCGGACCACGTTTTGTCATGACTGTTCTCTGTGACCGTCCTGGTTGGCACTGCGTGGCATGGTTCATAGCTTCATTGAGTTACACAAGCCCCTTCGCCATAACAAAGCTGTGATGCATGAAGGGGTATTTCTTTTAGGCCAATTAAAGTAGAGCTTATTTGCAAATGAAGCCCTCAGCAATATTATCCAAAGACAAAGACACATACTGAAGCATACATACATTTATCCGTACATACACAGTGAGAGATCTAACTTCATTTTCTAAACTTAGTCATAAATCAGATCACAATACAAAACTAGCTAGTTTATAAACAGTTGGATCAATAAAAATTTTTAATTAAATTTTTAAATGTTTGTTTGTTATTCCCTTAGTTTCAGGAATTACAGATGGTCTAGGTAAGATAACTGTTCCTGAGACCCTTGGTCTCAAGGCACAGGAAGAGAAAATAAAATTCTCCAAGGATACTTAGGGTCAGAATTCATTATTTTAAGTATATAACAAGCTAGATTTCTGTAATTGAACGTATCAAAAATAACCAGTTTTGCAATTTCAAAAAACTTTTTTTTTTTACTGGTTTTCTCGGAGTCCAAAGAACATGGTGGCCAAACTCTCAAAAATCATCCTTTTCTTTCTGTGGTCATAGTTTCATAGCTAAAATTTAAACCAGGTAACACTCAAATTGGCCAGGATAACAGGAGCAGACTGGCTGTTAAATGTTGTCCCAGCAGGAATTGTCCCTCTGGGGAGGTCAGGGCCTTAGTTTGATCAGAAGAGTCTGAAGGAATAAGGAAAGTTGCAGGAGAGGGATAGGAAAAGTTAAATTCTTTAGAATGTTAGAAGAGATTTTCTGATTCCTCAGGCCTTTGATTATAGGAGAAAGTCCTGGGCAAAGGGAAACCTCAGTCCATTTTCCCATCCTCCAACTTAAATAAAGGTCAGGCACTGTTACAGCAAAACCCAAGTTTTCCTTTTTCTCAGCGCATTTGACTTAGAAAAGAGATTCTCCCTTGTTGAGCAACCTGCAACTGATAATAAGAACAAGAGTGAGAGCACTCCTAAAATGGAATCTAGTGTCCCTGAAACATCTACCAGGAGGCTTTTTCCTAAAAGGGATCTGGAGCTTCTCTGAATTCCCTTAAGTTCTAATGGGTTTTCAGGCATTTTTATTTTCCCTTTTTTCCCATTGATTCCTAACCAGATGTCTCTGTTTGAATCTGTCCCTTGCCTAAGGGGTCCCCTATTGGGGACATTTGAACTAATGCCAGAGGATGGCCAGGGCTCTCATTGCAGGGGGTCCATTGTCTATAGAGCTTATATCCTATGGTAAGTCTTCCTAAGCTGGGGTGTGTTCCTCATGACTGAGCATCTACATAGTTTATAATTCAAGTTTCTGGGTAGCAGTCAGCCCAGTAGGCTGTCCATAGTAGCAGGTAGGCTGCCCAGGCCTGGAGTGAAGAGGTCTGATAGATGCAAAGAGGATCCTTGAAGAAATTGGAGCTGATTGCAATGGAAGACGCCATGGAATTTAAAGCTTGAGAGTCAGGAGGCAGAGAAATTCTTATAATAACTTTATAGGCAGTGAGTGAGGTGAGAGACTAGCCAGCAGAAGAACCCAAAATCTGTTTCCCTGTCTGTCTGGCAGCTAAGATGAAATTGGGAATCATCTGATGCTTTTGTCTGACACAGACACCACCAGACTTTGCAGTGGTGGAGACGCAATTTGGGAGTGATATGCCCTGAAAGGGCATCAAGATAAGAAGTGAGAAATAGACCATGTTGTGTAAGTTAAGTTGGGAATGAAAAGCTTCGTGGAGGGCTCCATATGGGACAGTGAACGAGGGAGAGCAAGAGCTAGAGGGAGAGCTAGAGTGAGAGAGGACCCCTTGGGCTCCTGCATGATCTGAAACTGCAGTTCCACCATGTCCCAAAGGACAGTGTCATCTGTCTCCCAAGCATTATTTGAATCTACACGGCCTGAGGAATTCCCACAGCACTCCCAATGTTCAGGGAACCATAATACTAGGAGTGGACCGAGGTTAGGTTCTTCAGGTCTTGAAAAGAAAGTGAAGAGGAGAGCAAGAAAGAAAACAAGAGCAAAAGTCAGGGGCCTCAAGCACAGCTGGGCAAACCCTGGGGTTTACCTTGACTTTCCAAATTCCCATGTAGGGTTTCCAATGGCCTTGGCCCTCAGCAGCCTGGAGTGGGGTTTTGGTTATTGGGATTGAGGTTGAGTCACAGCCATGAGAGCACCAAATCCTAGCCACTTGGCCAGTGGTCAGTGACAAGGCCCTGGCTCTTCAGCTTTGCAGAAGAGAATTCCCACAAAGACGGAAAGTAGTGAAACAAGTGTTTATTAGGAAAAAAGAGTACAGTCTGTGTGGATAGACACATGGGCAGGCTCAGAGAGAGAAGTGCTGAGTTGCACACTCGTAGCAGTTTGGATTACTTTTATGGTACGTTTCTTCCAAGTTTCCTTGGACCAGTCACTTTGACTTTCTGGGTTCTGAGTCTGTGTTTGGTACATCTCAGGATCTTCCCATATGTGTGTGCATGTGTCTCAGCCAAGATGGATTCTAGTGAAGAGACCTGTGGGTAGTGACGTCACTTACTGTGAGGGGATGCCCCCTCTCCTTTGACCTCCCAGAAGCCTTTCTGTGCATGTGTAGTTAGGAAGGTCTCTGCAACTTTGAGAATGAGGACTGTGTGGCCTTTTTTCTGGGCCACAGTCTCCTCCATCACCCTGCTTTCATAAGATTTCTGCGATTACAGAGTTTCTGTCCACAGGAGAGAAACTCTTCAGCCTGAGGTCCGTCTGTCTGCTCTCTCAATACCTTTTTTTACCTTATTAGTCATCTTTTTAAAGTCTATTTTATCTAATATAATTATTGCTACTCCAGCTTTTTTGGGAGGGTGGGGGGAGTTTCCATTTACAGGGAATATCTTTTTCTTTTTTTAATTTACTTTTTTATTAAAGTATAGTTGAATTATAATGTATTAATTACTGCTGTACAGCAAAGTGACTCAGTTGCACATATATGTACATTCATTTTCATATTCTTTTCTGTTATGGTTTATCACAGGATATTTAATATAGTTCTCTGTGCTATCCATTCTATATATACCACTATGTATTCGCTAATCCCAAACTTCCCACTCCTACCCTCTTCCACCTCCCCCCTCACTTGGCAGTTACCAGTCTATTCTCTATGTCTCTAGTTTTGTTTCTGTTTAATAGATTCATTTGTGTCATATCTTAGATTCCACATATAAGTGATAACATATGATATTTGTCTTTGTCTTCCGACTTACTTTACTTAGAATGCTAATCTCTAGTTGCATCCATATTGCTGCAAATGTCACTATTTAATTCTTTATGGCCGAGTAGTATTCCATTGTATATATGTACCATATCATCTTTAAAAAAATTTTTTTAAGAGTTTAACACATTTCTGAAAAATAAAAAAAAAAGAGTATAGTTTCTTTACAGTATTATTTTCTGCTGTATAGCAAAGTGAATCAGCTATACATATACACATATGCTCTCTTTTTTGGATTTCCTTCCCATTTAGGTCACCACTTGATGCGCATTCTCTCTTCTGTCCAGTAGATTCTCATTAGTTACCTGTTGTATACATAGTAGTGTACTTATATCAGTTGAAATCCTCCATTCATTGCACTCCCCTTCCGTCCACCCCCTACCTCCCCATGTCTGCACATATTTCTCTGCCTCTGTGTCTCTATTTCTGCCTTGCAAATAGGTTAATCTGTACCATTTTTCTAGATTCCACTTATGTACATTAATATACAATATTTGTTTTTCTCTTGCTGACTTATTTCACTCTTTATGACAGTCTCTAGGTCCATTCATACTCTGCAAATGGCACAATCTCCTTCCTTTTTATAGCTGAGTAATATTCCATTGTGTCTATGTACCACATTTTTTTATCCATTCCTCTGTTGATGGACATGTAGGTTGCTTCCATGTCCTGGCTATTGTAAACAATGCTGCAATGAACATTGAGTACATGTTTCTTTTGGAATTATGGTTTTCTCCAAGTATATGCCCAGTAGTGGCATTGCCAGATCATATGGTACTTCTTTTTTTTTTTTAATGGGAGAATAATTGCTTTATAGTCTTCTGTTGGTTTCTGCCATACAACACTGTGAATCAGCCATAATTTTATATATATGTGTGTGTGTATATTTTGCATATGATGGTATATATATGTCAAGGCTACTTTCTCAAATTGTCCCACCCTCTCGTTCCCCCACTGTGTCCATAAATCTGTTCTCTATGTCTGCATCTCCATTCCCCTCTCTGCAAATATGTTCATCAACCCTGTTTTTCTAGATTCCATATATTTGTGTTAATATACAGTATTTGTTTTTCAACTTCTGACTTACATCACTCAGTGTAACAGGCTCTGGTTTCATTCACCTCACTGCAAATAACTCAAATTCATTCTTTTTTATGGCTGAGTAAAATTTTATTGTATATATGTATCACATCTTCCTTATCCATCTGTCTGTTGATGGACATTTAGGTTGCCTCAGTATCCTGGCTATTGTAAATAGTGCTGAAATAAACATTGGGGTACATGTGCCTTTTTGAATTGTGTTTTTCTTTGGATATATGCCCAGGGGTGTGATTGCTGAGTCGTATGGTAGTTATATTTCTAATTTCTTAAGGAATCTCCATACAGTTCTCCATAATGGTTGTATCAATTTACATTCCTACCAGCAGTGCAGGAGGGTTCCCTTTTCCCCACACCCTCTCCAGCATTTATTGTTTGTGGATTTTTTGACAGTGGCCATTCTGACCCCTGTGAGTTCTAGTTTTGGTTTGCATTTCTCTAATAATGAGTGATGTTGAACATATTTTCATGTGTTTATTTACAAACAAAATTCATCAACACATTAAAAGGATCATACATTGTGATCAAATGAGCTTTATCCCAGGGATACAAGAGTTCTTCAGTTCAGTAGCTCAGTTGTGTCTGACTCTTTGTGACTCCATGGACTGCAGTCCACCAGGCTTCCTTGTCCATCACCAACTCCCAGAGCTTGCTCAAACCCATGTCCATCAAGATGGTGATGCCATCCAACCATCTCATCCTCTGTCGTCCCCTTCTCTTCCTGCCTTCAGTCTTTCCCAGCATCAGGGTCTTTTCCAAGGAATCAGGCCTTCGTATCAGGTGGCCAAAGTATTGGAGTTTCAGCTTCAACATCAGTCCTTCCAATGAATATTCAGGACTTACTTCCTTTAGGATGGACTGGTTGCATCTCCTTGCTGTCCAAGAGACTCTACAGAGTCTTCTCCAACACCACAGTTCAAAAGCATCAATTCTTCGGCGCTCAGCTTTCTTTATAGTCTAACTCTCACATCTATACATGACTACTGGAAAAGCCATAGCTTTGAATAGACGTACCTTTGTTGGTAAAGTAATATCTCTGCTTTTTAATATGCTGTCTAGGTTGGTCATAGCTTTTCTTCCAAGGAGCAAGCGTCTTTTAATTTCATGGCTGCAGTCACCATCTGCAGTGATTTTGGAGCCCAACAAAATAAAGTCTGACACTGTTTCCATTGTTTCCCTATCTATTTGCCATGAAGTGATGGGACTAGATACCATGATCTTCGTTTTTTGAATGTTCAGTTTTATGCCAGCTTTTTCACTCTCCTCTTTCACTTTGATCAAGAGGCTCTTCAGTTCCTCTTTGCTTTTTGCCATAAGCCTGGTATTTGCATACATGAGGTTATTGATATTTCTCCCAGCAATCTTGATTCCAGCTTGTGCTTCATCCACTTCTAAAGTATATACAAACCAATCAACGTTATACACTGTATTAGCAAATAGAAAAATGAAACCCATATGATTTTCTCAATAGATGCAAAGAAAGCTTTTGGAAAAATTCAACACCCATTTATGATAAAACTTTCCAGAAAGTAGGCATGGAAGGAACATACCTCAACATATTAAAAGCCATATACGATAAACCCACAGCAAATGCTATTCTCAATGGGGAAAATCTGAAACCATCTCCTTTAAGATCAGGAACAAAACAAGGGTGCCCACTCTTGCCACTGTTATTCAGCATCATTTTGGAACCCCTAGCCACAGCAGTCAGAGAAGATTTTTATTGTTATTATGGCCATTCTGACTAGTGTGAAGTGATACCTCGTTGTGGTTTTGATTTGCATTTTTCTAATAATGAGCAATGTTGAGTATCTTTTCATGTGTTTGTTGGCTATCTGTATGTCCTCTTGGAGAAATTTCTGTTTAGGTCTTCTGCCCATTTTTTGATTGGGTGGTTTGTTTTTAGGTATTGAGCTCTATGAGCTGTTTGCATATTTTTGAGATAATCCCTCATCAGTTGCTTCATTTGCAAATATTTTCTCCCATTCCAAGAGTCATCTTTTTGTCTTGTTTATGGTTTCCTTTGCTGTGAGAAAGCTTTTAAGTTTAATTAGGGCCCATTTGTTTGTTTTTGTTTTTATTTTCATTACTGTAGGAGGTAGATCATAAAAGGTCTTGCTGTGATTTATGTCAAAGATTGTTATGCCTATGTTTTCCTCTAAGAGTTTTATAGTGTCCAGCCTTACATTTAGGTCTTTAATCCATTATAAGTTTGTGTGTGCATAGTGTTAGGGAGTAATTAATTCCATTCTTGTACGTGTAACTGTCCAGTTTCCCCAGCACCAGTCATAGAAGCCACTGTCTTGTCTCCGTTTTATATTCTTGCCTCCTTTATCTAAGGCAAGATGTCCATAGGGGTGTACATTTATGTCTGAACTTTCTATCCTGTTTCATTGATGTGTATTTCTGTTTTTCTGTCAGTCTCATACTGTCCTGATTACTGTAGCTTTGTTGTGTATTCTCAAGTCTGGGAGCCTGATTCCTCCATCTCCGCTTTTCTTTTTCAACATTGCTTTGGCTATTTGGGATCTTTGGTATTTGCGTATGAATTGTGAAATTCTTTGTTCTAATTCTGTGAAAAAAAATGCCATTGGTAGTTTGATAGGGACTGCATTGAATCTGTAGATTGATTTGGGTAGTATAGTCATTTTCAAAATATTGATTCTTCCGGTCCAAGAACATGGTATGTCTCTCCATCTCTCTGTGTCATCTGTGATTTCTTCTGTCAGTATCTTACAGTTTTCTGAGTACTGGTCTTTTGCCTCCTTAGGTAGGCTTATTCCTTAGGTATTTTGTTGTCTTTGTTGCAAAAGTAAATGGGATTGTTTCTTTAAATTCTCTTTCTGACCTTTTGTTGTTAGTGTATAGGAATGCAAGAGATTTCTACGCATTAAGTTTGTATTCTGGAACTTTGCAAAATTCACTGAGCACCAGTAGCTTTCTGGTGGCATCTTTAGGATTTTCTGTGTATAGTATGATATCATCTGCAAACAATAGCAGTTTTACTTCTTATTTTCTAATTTTGGCTCCTTGTATTTCTTTTTCTTTTCTGATTGCTTTTTCTAGAGCTTCCAAAAGCATACTGAATAATGGTGGCGAGAGTGGACTTGTCTTTTTCTTGACCTTGGAACAAGCATGTTCAGCTAATCACCATTGATAATGATGTTTGCTGTGGGTTTGTCATATGTGGCCTTTATTATGTTGAGGTAGATTGCCTCTATGCCCACTTTCTGGGGAGGTTTTATCATAAACAGGTATTAATTTTGTCGGAGGCTTTTTATGTATCTATTGAGATGATCATATGGTTTTTATATTTCAGTTTATTAATATGGTATATCTCATTGATTGATTTGCAAGTATTAAAGAATTCTTGCATCTCTGGGATAAATCCCACTTGATCACAGTGTATGGTCCTTTTAATGTGTTGTTGGATTTGGTTTGCTAGTATTATGTTGAGGATTTTTGTTTCTATGTTCATTACAGATGTTGACCTGTAATTTACTTTTTAGTGTGATATTTTTGTCTGATTCTGGTGTCAGAATGATGGTGGCCTCTTAGAATAAGCTTGGGAGTGTTCATTCCTCTGTAATCTTTTTGAAAAGTTTGAAAAAGATGATCACTAGCTCTTCACTAAAGGTTTGAGAGATTGACCTGTGAAAACATCTGGTCCTGAACTTTATTTTGTCAGAAGATTTTTAATCATAGTTTCAATTTCATTTCTTGTTATTGATCTGTTCATATTTTCTATTTCTTGTTGGTTCACTTTCGGAAGGCTGTGCCTTTCTAAGAATTTGACCATTTCTTCCAGGTTGTCTATTTTATTGGCATATAGTTTCTTGAAGTAGTCTCTTTTTATTTCTGTGGTGTCAACTGTAATTTCTTTTTATTAATTACTTATTTACTTATATCATCTTGTTGGATTGATTCTTTTTAATCATATAATGTCCTTTTTCATCCGTTATTAGTCATTGTTTTAAAGTCTACTTTGTCTAATATAATTCTTGCAACTCCAGCTTTCTTTTTCGGTTTCCATTTGCAGGGAGTATCTTTCTCCATCCCTTCACTTTCAGTCTGTGTGTCCTTACATCTGAAGTAAGTATCTTGTAGGCAGCAGATCAGTGGGTCTTTTTAAAATCCCCTCAGCCAGTCTCTCTTTTGATTGGGTCATTTAGTCTATTTATTTAAAGTAGTTATTGATTGGACATACTTATTGTCATTTTATTCATTATTTTTAACTGTTTTATAGTTCTTCTCTGTTCCTTCTTATTCGGTTTATTTGTGGTTTAGTATATTTGCTTAGTAATATGTTTATATTCTATTCTCTTTATCTTTTATGTATCTACTATAGTTTTTTGTTTAGTGGTTACCATAAAACTTACGTATTACAACTCATAGCAGTCTGTTTTAAGTATGCTGCTGCTAAGTCACTTCAGTCGTGTTCGACTCTGTGTGACCCCATAGAAGGCAGCCTACCAGGCTCCCCCATCCCTGGGATTCTCCAGGCAAGAACACTGGAGTGGGTTGCCATTTCCTTCTTCAATGTGTGAAAATGAAAAGTGAAAGTGAAGTCACTCAGTCATGTCCGACTCATAGCGATCCCATGGACTGCAGTCTACCAGGCTCCTCCATCCATGGGATTTTCTAGGCAAGAGTACTGGAGTGGCTTGCCCTTGCCTTCTCCATGTTTTAAGTATATAACTGTGACATCAAAGATATAAAACATGGGAGGAAGTAAAAATGTAATGATTTAAAATGTGTTCGTAAATTTGAACACATTTTAAATCATTACATTTTTACTTCCTCCCATGTTTTATATCTTTGATGCCACATCTCTGATCTTTTAATCTTGTGTATCACTTAATTATTATCTACAGAGTTATTTTTACTACTTTGTCTTTTAAACTCCATACTAGATTTACAAGTGATTAAATCACTACCTTTACTATATATTTACCTTTACCAGTGAAATTTATACTTTTATATATTTTTCTCATTAATTAGTCATCTTTTTACTTAAAGAAATCCTTTTAATATTTCTTGTAATACTGGTTTTGTGGTGATAAATTCCTTTAGCTTCAGTTTGTCTGGAAAACTCTTTCTCTCTGCTTAAACTCTGAATGATTACTTTGCCAGATAAAATCTTCTTCATTGGAAAACTTTTATAACACTTAAATATATCATGCAACTCCCTTCTACCCTGCCAAGTTTCTGCTGAAAAATCTTATAATCTCATGAGGGTTATCTTGTACATAACATGTTATTTGTCTCTTGCTGCATGTGAGATTTTTTCCTTGTCTTTAACTTTTGACAGTTTAATTATAATGTGTCTTGGTATGGATATCTTTGGGTTTGTCTTAGAATTTTCTGAGCTTCCTTGGTCTGGATGTCTGTTTCTTCCCACAATTTAAGGAGGTAGGTTTTCAGTCATCACTTATTTAAATAAGTATTCTGCCCCTTTCATTCTCTATTCTCTTTTCAGAGCCCCAATAATGCAAATATCAGTGTGCTTGTTTTTGGCACCTGTCTTTTAGGGTATCTTCACTTTTTTTCATTGCTTTTTCTTTTTGCCACTCTTATTGGGTGAATTCCACACCCTTTGAGTTCACTGACTCTTTCTTCTGCTTCATATAAAGTGTATTTTTGTGTATTTTTCAGTTCAGTAATATTATTCTTCAGCTCTATGACTTTCAGTTGGTATTTTAGTATATTTCCTATGTTTTTGTTGAAATTCTCACTATGCCCATCCGTTCTTTTCCCCAAGTTCTTTGATCATCTTTATGACCATCACTTTGAAGTCTAGCTATCACAGCTGCTGAAGTTTTATCTTGCTCTTTCCTTTGGAACATATTCCTCTAGTTAGTCCCTTTTCTAGACTCACTTTGTTGATTTCTGTGCATGAAATAAAGCGACCACCTCTCCCAGAAGGAATAGCGTCATGTAGGTGATGAAATTTATTGTCTACCCTGCCATACCTCTTGGTTGTCTCTCTAACGTTTATGATCACCCAAGCAGCCGATTTTATTTTTAATAGCTCCTAGTAATTGAAGGTGTGCCAAGACCTGTTAGTGTCTTGAAGGGGAGGATCTCAGAGAAGATCACTCCCACCACTGTGCTCACCACACCACCAAATCTATAGTGATTACCTTCATGAGCACTCTGTTGCTTCACTATATTTATTTGTTCTAGCATCTATTTCAGAATATGGGTTTGATTTGCAGAAAATATAAAAGCCTGCTCTTATTGCCAAATAATAAGTTGAGACAATTCCCCATGCTAAGTTTTCTCCTTTCACTAAATCATCCCATCCTGAAGTCCTTGTCCAAATTCTGGTTGCTGCTATTGTTTGTAATTTTTAAAAAAATTTATGTTATGTTAAAATGAAGTACATTCTGCTGGGTCCTTCCACTAAACTGGGCAGAGCTGTTTGTCATTCATCTTTTATCCCCAGTGCCTTACACACCAAAAGGACTTTGTGAGAGGAAAAGAGGTCAAGGGGAGAAGGTGAGACTACTCTTCTGTTGACCTTGATCTGGGCCCCCGATACCCTAGTGGAACTGATAGGAAGAAAGATTCTATCAATGCCTGATAAAGCACTAGCCCTACAGTTACATAGAACATAAATGGTCAAATGAGCACAGCCTCCTCCAAAATGCATCCAAGATTACAAACTGTAATAGTTAAAGGTCATGCCTGCTGTGCGTTAAGACCGCAAAAGCTTTCCCATGGAGAAAATGACATTATCAAGTGTTAGACAAAAGTAGAATTTGTGAACTGTGACCTTGATCTTGCACATGCTCCTGGGAGAAGAAGCCTTTGTGAAGCATTCTTTTTATGATTTGAAAAGGGTTCCATTGCCATAGAGCATTTCTCAGGGTTCAGATCAGAGTGAAATGGAAGAGGATGTATTCAATTGCATGTCAGATACCAGCAGACTGTACTGCAAACATAAGCCACTGCCTGGGCACCCCCAGGTCTAGTTGTTTTTTTTTTACACCATTGCCACAATTTCTCCTGGCAACTGCCAAGTTCCCCAGAACACTGTTTATAAATCTTGAATGACCCTGGAAGTCCTTCTTTGGGGTGATGGTAGAGTAGTTAGAGGTAACAGAAATCCTGGGGGAACCTCAAGTTTATAGCTGTTGTTGCTAGGCTGTGTTGTAATTTAGTCACTTAATCGTGTCTAACTCTTTGCGACCCCATGGACTATAGCCCACCATGCTCTTCTGTCCATGGAATTCTCCAGGCAGGATTACTGGTGTGGGTTGCCATTTCCTTCTCCAGTCTAGGCTTACAGTCAGTTCAGTTCAGTCGCTCAGTCATGTCCGACTCTGCGACCCCATGAATCACAGCACGCCAGGCCTCCCTGTCCATCACCAACTCCTGGAGTTCACTCAAACCATGTCCATCGAGTCGGTGACGCCATCCAGCCATCTCATTCTAGTCTAGGCTTTACTGCCATCTAAAAAGAGTCTCTTTTTGTTCACTAGGACATTCCCAGAACTTAATACCCCCCAAAAAATAACCAGTCAGAGAATTTTGATTGAATGATAAAATGAACAGATGATGAATGATCAACCAGAAAGAAAACCATAAAATCATTTTCTGTAAATTCCTGGGTTAGTATAAAATCCTTTCTGAATAAAGAAAAGGGATACAAAATAAATATCCAGTAGATAAAGAAATATGCTGAAATTGTTTGGTTTTTGGGTGGGTGTGATTGGAGGAGCATTGAGTAGTGAAAGGAGATCCAACCAGTCCATTCTAGAGGAGATCAATCCTGGGTGTTCATTGGAAGCACTGATGCTAAAGCTGAAGCTCCAATACTTTGGCCACCTCATGCGACAAGTTGACTCACTGGAAAAGACTCTGATGCTGGGAAGGATTGGGGGTGGGAGGAGAAGGGGACGACAGAGAATGAGATGGCTGGATGGCATCACCAACTCGATGGACATGAGTTTGAGTGAACTCCAGGAGTTGGTGATGGACAGGGAGGCCTGGCATGCTGTGATTCATGGGGTCGCAAAGAGTCGGACACAACTGAGCAACTGAACTGAACTGAACTGAGCAAGCGGTAGGGCCAGCACAAGGAGGGCTTCCAGAATACAAGATGAGTGAACTTCCAGCTAGAGAAATCCAGGTACATTATCTTTTACTGCTAGATGGTTCTGAACATAATTAATGAACTCCCAGAAGAAACACACTCAGGATTATGGCTGTTGTTTTCAGCTGCAGTTTAGCCAAATTCGATATTTAGCCTTGTGCATAAACAGGCATCTTATTGCATATAACCAGACGTGTCCTTTTGCAGTGGATAGGCAAGATCACAGAGAAGGCATCAAACATCCATGTTATACCACTGGAAAAACGCGTTAGTAGGTGTACAGGCAGGAAAAATTAAGCCAGGAAGCAGTCTTAACTCTTGTAGGCAGAAAGAGTATGATACTGTGATTTATAAGAAATATATATTGAGTCTTCATTTGTGGCACAGAGCTCCTAAAACCTGTAGAATTTCCTAAGTGATGAGATTCATAAATGTCTTTGGTATGCTAATGAGGTGACTTTTGGAAAGCACCTGAAGATAGAGACAAGTTGCCAGAGGAGCCAACCACATGATTAAAGTTTGTCAGTTTTTAAAAAACTTTTTATTTTGTATTGGGGCATAGCTGATTAACAGTGTTGTGATAGTTTCAGGTGGACAGCAGAGTGACTCAGTCACACATATACATGTATCCATTCTCCCCCAACTCCCTTCCCATCCAGGCTGCTACATGACATGGAGCAGAATTCCTGTGCTGTGCTGTTGGTTATCCATTTTAAATATAGCAGTGTATGCATGTCAGTCCCAAATCCTTGACTGTCCTTTGCCCCCATCCTTCACCTCTAGTAACCATAAGTTGATCTCTTAAGTCTGTGAGTTTATTTCTGTTTTGTAAATAAATTCATTTGTATCATTACTTTTTAGATTCTGCATATAAGGGATATCATACTATATTTGTCTTTCTCTGCTTGACTTATTTCACTCAGTATGACAGTTTCTTCATCTGTGTTGATGCAAATGGCCTTATTCCACTTTTTTTAATGGCTTAGTAATAGTCCACTACATGTATGCAGCACATCTTCATTATCCATTCCTCCCTCAATTTAGGGACATTTAGGTCGTTTTCATGTCTTGGCTAGTATAAACAGTGCTGCAGTGAACATTGGGGTGTAGGTATCCTTTTGGCCATCTTGTCCTCTGGATGTCCACCCAGGGGCAGGATTGCAGGGTCATATGGTAGTTCTATTTTTAGTTTTCTAAGGAACCTCCATGCTATTCTTCATAGTGACTGTACCACTTTACATTTCCACCAGCCTTGTAGGAAGGTTCAGAGGGCTGTCATTTTTAATCCTGCTCCTTGATTTCCAGGAAGAGAGGCTGGAGGTTGAATCAATCATCAATGGCCAGTTGTTTAACCAATTATGTTTATGAAGTGTACCCTCCTCAAAAAGCTCATAAAGCAGGGGGACTGGCGAGCTTCCAGGTTGTGGACCAGAAATCCTCCTCATGCCCCTGTGCCAGGCCCCAAGCTCCTTGAGTATAGACACTCTTATTGGAAACCTCACCCTATTCTCTCTTCATCTGGCCATGGACTTTCATCCAGCCATGGACTTTCATCCTTTGTAGGAAACTGGTAATCTAGTGAGTAACCTGGTTCCCTAAGTTCTGTGAACAGCTCTAGCTAATTAACTGATCCCCAAGGAGTGGGTGGTCAGAACTTCTGATGTATAGTCAGTCATTCAGAAGCACAGGTGACAACTTGGACTTGTGACTGTCATCTGAAGTGGAGGCAATCTCATGGGATGGAGACCTTAACCCATGGCATCTGATACTCCCTCCAGGAAGGCACATGTAGGATGTCCAGTTGACATTTGAGAATTGCTTGGTGCTGTGGGAACCCACCCCCCAGGCCCACTTGAGAACTGGGTGCAAAATCTTGAAGAGTACCAACTAAGTGTAAAGTCAGACACTTCTGTTGGAGAAGGTGGTATTGACCTGAATTAATAAACACATGCCCCAGCCTTCTTCAGAGCTACACTCCACTCATATGCCAGATTCTTTCAGTTCAGTTCAGTCGCTCAGTCGTGTCTGACTCTCCGCGACCCCATGAATCACAACACGCCAGGCCTCCCTGTCCATCACCAACTCCCGGAGTTCACTCAAACTCATGTCCACAGAGTCAGTGATGCCATCCAGCCATCTCATTCTCTGTCATCCCCTTCTCCTCCAGCTTCTTTAGGGTCCTTCAAATTTCCAGTCCTGTAAATCTGAGATGACATGTTTTCTAGTTGGTCCCTTGCAGTTCAAAAACTTCAAAGAGGTTGCCCTCTTTCTAAATTCCATATATATGTGTTAGTATACTGTATTGATGTTTTTCTTTCTGGCTTACTTCACCCTGTATAATAGGCTCGTTTCATCCACCTCATTAGAACTGATTCAAATGTATTCTTTTTAATGGCTGAGTAATACTCCATTGTGTATATGTACCAAAGCTTTCTTATGCATTCGTCTGCAGATGGACATCTAGGTTGCTTCCATGTCCTGGCTATTATAAACAGTGCTGCGATGATCATTGGAGTACATGTGTCTCTTTCAATTCAGGATTCCTCCTTAACCCTGTATACAAGACAGCAAAAGAGACACAGGTGTATAGAACAGTCTTTGGGACTCTGTGGGAGAGGGTGAGGGTGGGATGATTTGGGAGAATGGCATTGAAACATGTATATTATCATATGTGAAATGAATCACCAGTCCAGGTTCCATGCAGGGTATAGGATGCTCGGGGCTGGTGCATGGGGATGACCCAGAGGGGGGATATGGGGAGGAGGGAGGTGGGAGGGGGTTCAGGAGGGGGAACACATGTACATCCGGGGCGGATTCATGTCAATGTATGGCAAAACCAACCAATATAATATTGTAAAGTAATTAGCCTCCAATAAAAATTTTAAAAAAAAATGTTCAAAGAGTAAAGTACGCTTAGAATTCAAATAGTAAAATCCAAGTTCTTTCACTGATAGTAATAAATAGGTTGTTATCAGCAAAAAAAAAAAAAAACAACTCCCTCAAACTCTGCCCTGGCTGTGTTTGCATAGTGCTTATGTGAGAGGTTTGCTGACCTCAGGTTTTGACAGCTGTCCCCCCCAAACAAGCTCTGCATTAACCTGCAGCTGCAACCTAAGTGACAAAAATCCAGTGCTGCTGTCAGCCCACCCTCCCCTCATTAACTTCCCTTTATGCTCTTGCCATAGCCCACCTTGTCTTGCCACGAATGCCTCCAGCCTCCCCCGCCCCGCACCGTTCTCAGACCCTGCCCTGTCTGCCTACCCCTCGGGTCTGCCCTGCCCTCTCCAGTTCAGCCCTGTTTGCTGCCACCCAGCCACCTCCCCAGACAATTCATTCGTTACCACCCTGGCCTCCAGCACTCTCTGCTCCCCAAACCCCAACAGCTGTTCCTTGCTCCGCCATCAGTTTCCAGTGTAATTATCCTTGCCGCTTGCTGTCACTCACTTAGCAATGTTTGCGTCATATCTGGCTTTGTAACCATCTGAACAGTCTTTTCTGACTGCCGGTCTCCTCCCTCCTGGGACAGAAAGCTGGGGGTAGTTATTCAGTGAATTAAAATACTGTGCAAACTTGAGAGAAATCCAATTGCTTTCAATTCAGTGAAAATTCTAATGCCTGGAATAAATGCCACCCCAATGCCAACTGTAATCTAGTTTTCTGAGGACCACTGTGCTTAGAATTTAGCTAGTTAAAACTCTGCGCCAGGGCATAATCATTCGTAAAGACTTACGCCAGAGTAGCAAAGCTGTCAACATATAATAAACATCTAAAATGCACATGACATGACTTATATGACAAGCCAAAATAAAAGATGGAGATGACACTTCATTTCCATGAGTTCATTAATGTGGCAATTAAGGAAATCATTAACATAAAGAGTTTA
Source organism: Moschus berezovskii (assembly GCF_049115385.1). Lineage (NCBI taxonomy): Eukaryota > Metazoa > Chordata > Mammalia > Artiodactyla > Moschidae > Moschus > Moschus berezovskii. Next base: position 40,679,471 of record NC_142483.1, on the reverse strand, counting down.
ATTTGGCATGAAGCCTGAACATAGACAGGATTCAGTATTAGCTATTGTTATTATTGTTTCTTTAATTATTTCAAGACCGTTGGAATAGTAAGTTAAGAAAATGTCCACTGTTAAGTACTCTGGGCTAGAAGAAGGGAAATGGAAATAGATGTACACTGACCTGAAAATAAAATACAGTAAAAGATTGTTTTTAAAACAAGTCTTGCACTATTTTAAGTGTTAGTGAAGGCGTGGTGGGGCTGGCCAGAGGCAAAGGAGTTTTGACTAGGGAGAAATTTCCTACAGTGTTGGTTGCAGTATTAGTTTGTAAGGTTCCCTGAGTTGGGAGGATCCCCTTGAGAAGGAAATGGTGTCACTCCAGTATTTTTTTATTAACAAATTTATTGGATAATTTCTTTACAATATTGTGGGTTTGCCATACAACAATATGTATCATTGACGGGTACATATGTGTCCCCCACCCTGAACCCCGATTCCATCTCCCTCCCCACCCCATCCCTCTGTATTGTCCCAGAGAAATGCCTTTGAGTGTCCTGCTTCATGCATTAAACTTGCACTGGCCATCTAGTTTACATATGGTAATGTACATGTTTCAGTGCTATTCTTTTAAATCATCCCACACTCGCCTTCTCCCACAGAGTCCAAAAGTCTGTTCTTTACATCTGTGTCTCTTTTGCTGCCTTGCATATAGGATAATCGTTTTCTAAATTCTGTATATATGCGTTAATATACTGTATTGGGGTTTCTCTTTCTAACTTTCCACTTTTCTTGCCTGGAAAATCCTATGGACAGAGGAGCCTGGTGGGCTGTAGTCCATGGGGCCATAACAGTCAAACATAACTTAGCAACCAAACCACCTCCACCAACAAAGTTCTGTGAACCAAGTGGCTGTAACTTACTGTCTCACAGTTCTGGAGGCTACAAATACAACATCAGAGTGTCAGTGGACTGGTTCCACCTGAGGTCGGAGGAAAGGCTCTGTTCTGGGCCTCTCTCATCTCGCACATGGCTGTGCTCTCTTGTCTCTTTACATTGTCTCACCTGTGTCTCCGTCCAGATTTTCCCTTTGAATAAGCATCCAGTCTCATGGGCGTGAGGAACCCACCCTACTGAAGTATGACCTCATCTAAACATAATACATCTTCAGTGACTCCATGTCTAAATAAACACTTGCCCCGAGTTTCCAGAGGTTAGACTTTATACATGGGAATTCTCAGGGTGACACAGTTCAACTCATAACAATTGGTAAGACACATAACAAAATGCTTAAAAATAGACAAAGCTGCAGATATAATTCCAAGTACACACAATACATGGGTAACAGTTATCAATTGTATTTTTTAACTGAGAAATATGGAAGTATTTTAAATAGCCAGTAATAGGTATATGATTGTCATTTTCAATATATGCATTCTAGTGAAATGTTATACAACCCTTAAAAATGTATTTAAGATATTTGCAGTGTATTGTTAAAGAATCAGATATATTTATTGGATTATGTGAAATAAATATAATTCTATCTAAGATGAATAACATATCTGGGAAACGGAGTTTTGAGAATTACAAGAATTAAATAATAATAACTATTTTTGTAATTTCCAAGTGTTCTGCAATTCAGTTCAGTTCAGTTCAGTCGCTCAGTCATGTCCGACTCTCCACAACCCCATGAATCACAGCACGCCAGGCCTCCCTGTCCATCACCAACTCCCGGAGTTCACTCAAACTCATGTCCACAGAGTCGGTGATGTCATCCAGCCATCTAATTCTCGGTTGTCCCCTTCTCCTCCCACCCCCAACCCTTCCCAGCATCAGAGTCTTTTCCAGTGAGTCAACTCGTCGCATGAGGTGGCCAAAGTATTGCAGCTTCAGCTTTAGCATCAGTCCTTCCAATGAACACCCAGGATCGATCTCCCTTAGAATGGACTGGTTGGATCTCCTTGCGGTACAAGGGACTCTCAAGAGTCTTCTCCAACACCACAGTTCAAAAGCATCAATTCTTTGGTGATCAGCTTTCTTCACAGTCCAACTCTCACATCCAGTGATTTTGGAGCCCAAAAAATAAAGTCTGACACTGTTTCCACTGTTTTTCCATCTATTTCCCATGAAGTGATGGGACCAGATGCCATGATCTTTGTTTTCTGAACGTTGAGCTTCAAGCCAACCTTTTCACTCTCCTCTTTTACTTTCATCAAGAGGCTTTTGAGTTCCTCTTCACTTTCTGCCATAAGGGTAGTGTCATCTGCATATCTGAGATTATTGTTCTGCAATTACGTTATGTTAAATTGTTTTTATAAAGTGATATTTTAAAGTATATTTTTAAAGACACACTGCGTCATTAAACTGTCTTCGATCTCACCTGGGTTTCTGTTTATAAAAATCTGTATACCTCATGAAATTCTATAAAATAGATTCTTATTTTGATCAATGTCAATTTATTTTGCTGAATTTGTAGACTGAAAGAAATGATAGATGTACTTTGGTTTTGCTTATTTCACTATGTGTGAGTCACACTGCTGTGTAATTATAATGTTACAACCTTATCTGATGCAAACAGAATTAGCTGCTATGGACCCATTTATGCAAGTAACATTTTTGGGTTTTTTTTGTCTAATGTTTTCTTAATGCCGGGGCCCAGTGCTAGCCTCCTCAGGGTGCAGAAGTACAAGATCCATATTATCAATTCAAAAGAATATGGAAGGTGATGTAAAAAATATTTCTAGTAAAAATTGAAATGTGCTTTCCTTGTGGTGAGGGCTTGGGCAAAGGGATTTTGGTCCACCCTAGCCTAACCGGCTGTATTTCTTTTACTGATGAAAGCTGTCTATAATGTGTTTAGGTCTCCATTTACGATACACTAGAAGTGTATTAAGACCTAGCTATAAGTTATTGGCATTTCACTCTGTTTTAGTTTGACAGCTTGAGTGGAATAAATAGTTAAAATGGTCCATTGCTTTTCTGTGGATGGAGGTAATAATTTTACACAGACTGAAGCTAATGGTGATATTGAGAAAAATTATTTTTATTGTGACTGTTGTGTTGGGATAGATGGGTGGTGTTTGAACCTTAATAGAACTCATGTAATTTCTCTCCACTGTCTGCCCAGATGAAGATGATATCATAAACAGATGAACTATGAGTCAATGCAAGACTCAATTTCCTGCAGAACACTTGAGATTGCGGTGTTTCAAAAGCCCGGGTGAAGGGTATCTCCTGTATACAAGAAAATTTTCCTGGTGATTAATGCCACAACATTCAGGAAAATAGATTCAATTTGCTTCTAAAAAAAATGAACCCAAAATTTTCAGCAGCCTATAAACCTCTTTTTCAAATACCTCATTTAACTATCCCTAGAAAGGAAAGAAAACATGGCTGTGGTAGGTGATTATATCATGGACCCTTGCCTCTGGTTTTCAAAATGCGTGAAGATTCTTTCTTTGAAAGAACTTGAGTAGTGTCAGAACTAATTACACAAGTACATATGTCACTCTGTATAACTGGTTCCCAGGGCTGTGTTTGCCAACACAGCCACCGAAGTTGCATATGAGCGGGGCACACTTGTTTAACAGTCTGGACAGTGGTTCTCAACGGGTTGGGAGTGTGGCCCCCTCAATGGCCATTTAGCCATGTCTGGAGACATTTCAGATATCATCCTGGGGGGCTGCTACTGGATCAAGTGACTGGAAACTAGGAATATTGCTCAACATCCTGCAATCACAAGGGAGCCCACGATAAGGAGTTATCCTATGCCAAGGATTAGCAGTGCCGAAGTTGAGAAAGCCTGACTGATATTTTATTTACACCATGCCAGTGGTTTTATTCCTTCTAAATAATCAAATGTCGCATTAATTAAAAAGCTGGACAGTTGGATGAGCCTTCAACCTTTTACCTGAAGACAGAAACATCAGGATCCCACTCATAGGAGTTGAAAAGGTAAGTTTTACTTTCAGTTCAGTTCAGTTCAGTCGCTCAGTTGTGTCCGACTCTTTGCGACCCCATGAATCACAGTACGCCAGGCCTGCCTGTCCATCACCAAATCCCGGAGTTCACTCAAAATCATGTCCACAGAGTCAGTGATGCCATCCAGCCATCTCATTCTCTGTTGTCCCCTTCTCCTCCCAACCCCAACATTTCCCAGCATCAGAGTCTTTTCCAGTGAGTCAACTCGTCGCATGAGGTGGCCAAAGTATTGCAGTTTCAGCTTTAGCATCAGTCCTTCCAATGAACACCCAGGATTGATCTCCTTTAGAATGGACTGGTTGGATCTCCTTGCAGTCCAAGGGACTCTCAAGATTCTTCTCCAGCACCACAGTTCAAAAGCATCAATTCTTCGGCGATCAGCCTTCTTCACAGTCCAACTCTCACATCCATACATGACCACGGGAAAAACCATAGCCTTGACTAGACGGATCTTGGTTGGCAAAGTAATGTCTCTGTTTTTTAATATACTAGTCGTTCTTAATAGTGGTACAACACAGGGAACTACTGTGGTCCATGTTCAATTTTTAATTGAAAAGTATTTAAAAGTCAAGGTAGAAAAAAATTGTGATATTTTAAATATGAAATAGGGAGGAGTCAAGGTTAATGATGCCTCTCAGTCACTTGCAATATTCTTTCTTGGTGACAAAGATGGTGTTTAAATATGACACCTGTAACCATACAGTGGCCCCACACTGTCATGGGAGAGGAAGCTTGAATCCACCATTAGTTGGGTGAAGAGCTGCCAGTCTATAATATAGAGGAAAAAACATCAGGAAAACTCTTTATTCTCCTATTTTTATAGAGAATAAAAATCCTGTGATGGATGCCCTTAGAAATTCCTTCCTTTAAAAGTTTCTGTTACTAAAACAATTAGAGCTCCCAACACCAGAAGGCTTTAGCAGTGTTTTTGAATATTAATCTTTCTTGGGGGTTTTCTGCTTATGCCAGATTAGATAATACAGCAAATGGATTGAAATTAATAAATCCAGAACACATTTGCATTAGTGTGTTCTATTTCCTAGAAATGTTTCCTTGGTTAATTGTTAGATAGCCCATGGTAAGCAAATTATCAATTAATTGCTAGAAAATGTAGTGTTTATATTACTTTGGTCTTTAATTGGCTACAACTTTTCTTTCTCATTAAATGATAATTTAATTGTTTAAGTAAACAAGGCCATTAGAACAGTAGTCAATTCTTTGGAAAAACTGTTTAATGAAATACAAATTTCACTTATAATTATGAATCAATTTTTCTATAATAAATAGAGCTCAGAGTTGGATTTCTTTTTAATTATGGAAGTTGAACCGTCTGTTTCTAAGGAACCAATGTTCCTAAAACTCCTAACTTTCCTGAGAATGGTAAGTTTCTTATAGTACTAGTGTGTATGTTTTTAGATAATATGTAATTTCTTCAGAAAATGAATGAACTGCTAAAATAATCCTTTATCTGTAAGCTCTAATTTAGAAGTGGCCTGATTGATAGAAACTTTAAAAATAAGCCAGTCTCTCCTTTTGAAAGTAGAAAATCCCAGATGAAATTGAATGTTCTTTATTACTTTTACCCTTCATAAGGAGAAGTTCTTTCTGAAGTATCCTTTGGATATTTCTCCAACTCACGATGATTTAGAAGGGAGTAGATTATTTTCTGCAGCCATATGCCTATTTTAAAAAATCATTTTACTTAAATTCTTTGTTTCTAACACGACCCCATATTACTGAGTAGTATTTCTCCCATCATGGATTCTTAGTGTTAATGATAAAATTCAATGAAGTAACTTTTTAAATCTTACTGGCTTTATTTGATGATTCATCATCATCACATCATCGACTCTAACAAATAAAAAGGAGCTTAAAGTGAAAGTGAGGAGCTGTACAAAGTGAAAACTGTTTACAAGCAGAGGAAGAAGGCAGTTACTCTAGACAAAACACAGGTTGGTTATTGCAGGGTTACTGTCCTTTAGGGAATGGCAGGGGGGTTATCTGGCAGATTATCTACTAGTGCTGATCAGGAGATTCCTGTGGACTGGTTTAAGATTCATTTATGAGAAAGCCCAAACTGTGATTGTCTCAGTGTGGCAACACAGGGCTGAGGGTAAGTGACTACACTGTGGTTCTGTTCTGTTGTTTTCAACAGTCCTCCCCATTCAACTCCCACCCTGCCTCCCATTGTTGACCAGACTCAGACAGACAAAGAGATGTGATCAAAATTTAAGGCAACAGCCCTACCCCCAGCTACTTGCACTGGAGTTCTCAGTTGGTGGTCAGTCAGGTCACAGGGTCAGGTTCACATTCTTTAAGTTGATCATTCACTTACCTTTTCCTTTTCTGAAGCTCTAGTCTTGGGGTGATCATTTGTTTTGGTCAGCCATGAACATGCATTTAAAGCTTAAAAAAAAAAACTAAAGATGACAGCCATGGAGGCCAGTAAAATTTGAAATTCTATAGACCCTACATGAGGTTTGTAGAAAGCCTTGACACAAGGTGCCCCGGGTTTGGGGGTGCTAAGGAGAGGCAGGGGAATGGGTACTCAGAGTTAGGGAGTCTGATACAGAAGAGAGGAGGCTGTTGATTCCAGAGAAACGGAGGCTGTGGAAATCAAGGAGAACTTCATAGCAGGCAAAACTACGATGGTCAGCACTGCAGTTTCAATCCAGCACTCAATTGGAGACTGGATGTCCTACCTTGCCAATGGCCTGAAGTATGTGAACAATGGCATTATCTTTCCAGGTCAGAACAAGGCAAAAGGTAGACAAAATAATCGTGACACCTTTCTCGTGTAAGAATTAGAAAACGAATAGTCAGAAAAAGGAGGAGGAATGAAAAGAAACAGTCTTGACCCAGATTCTTAGGGCGATGTAGTCTATCTCCAGGTAGGCTGTTTATCTTCCTTGTCATTTGATTTCGCGGTCTCTAGACTTTGTGCGGAATCAGATGTCAGGCGGAGCCTTCGCCAGTTGTCCAATGTGCCTCTATGGTTTAATGCCTTGTAACTTGGCAGTGCTGTCAGTGGTCAAGAGTAGCCAGGACTGTCCTTTCCATGAACTTCACCCTTGCAAAAGCCAAAGTAACACAGTAACTGCATATTAATAACAAAAGGCTTAAAATGCTCCTGGTTAAAGATATGATGAGAGTTCATTATAACATCATATATTATATTCAGTGTAACATTTTACGATAACAACTACAGTTATGACTGACAGGATATCAGAAAATGTCAGATTTCTAGGGGTCTTACACAATTTCTAAATCATATTCATAATATACATCTGTACATAAGATGTATAGCATCATTTTGATAATACTTCCCATGTAATTTAACATTAATAAATTTAATTATTTTTAATATTTTACCAGAGACAAATCATTTGACATTTTCCAGGGGTAATCTTAAAATTAGTTTGGGATAAAAAATTTAGAATTTGGTTTCTCACAAATACTAGTGAAAAATTTAAGCCACCGGAATAGATAACTTTAACTTATTCCATCTTTAAGGAACAAAATTTAGATCCAACTGTTCTTTTATAAACTAGTGTTTTGTATTAGCATACCTAATCTCATGTTTAAAATTTTGGAAACTGTCACAGGGTTTGATTATTTGGTTAAATAGGATTACAGGTCATTATGAAATAATACTTCTTTACCTATTTAACCAAAGTGACAACAGAAGACAAAGGCAAACACACTTGACTATACAGCTGTGAATTAAACTTGCCTTTTTTAACATTAAGAAGATCCAGTTTTCTTAGGCTATCAAAGACCTGATGAAGACAACACAAAAGCGCAGTCAACCTGGGTAAGATGATAAAATCTCTGCTGTCCAGGCAGAATCCATAGAGTTAAGGAAATGTTTACAATGTGTTATCAAAGTCAGGTCAGAAGTCAGAGAAAACTTAACAGACAATCAAATTTTAATTTTGTATCAACACACTTTTGATTATAACTCATTTTTTAAAAAATCTATTCCAGTCTTAGCCAGCTTGACCCCACATAAAATTCCTTGCCCAGGATGCCTTTTGCACAGATCTTCTACAATATTTTTATATCCATGCAGATTTTGTCCTACGTTTTGTTTTTGTTTCCTCCTTCTGCACTTATTTTAATTTCCTTGCCTACTTTTACATACACAGTTGTTTCCTTTCACCCCCCCATTTGTTAAATTTTTATTGGTGCAATGTTAGTTTCTACGGTACAGCAAAATGAATCAGCTGTATATATATATATATATATATATATATATATATATATATATATATATATATACATCCCCTCCCTTTTGGGCTTCCTCCCCATTACGGTCACCACAGAGCGTTAAGTTCCCCGTGCTTTACACTGTGTTCTCATTCAGTTATTAGGTATGTTTTATTCACAGTATCCATAGTGTATATATGTCAATCCCAACCTTCCCAATCTTCCTTCCTGTCCCCATGCCCCCTTGACATCCTATGTGTTTTCTCTACATCGGTATCCTTATTTCTGTTTTGCAAGTAAGAGTATCTATACGATTTTCTAGATTTCACATATATGCATTAGCGTATGATGTTTTTCTCTGACTTACTTCGCTCTGTATGACACGCTTTAGGTTCATCTGCATCTCTACAAATGACCCAAATTCAGGTTGGCAGGTGACCTCTTGTCAACCTATCCCATTCTGAGACCAACTTATCCTAGCTCAGGAATCTTACAGTTAGGTAAGTACTTTAACATTTTTATGAACTCAATCCGTGCCTGTCAGCTGTGCAGCTTTGGCTTCCCAGAGGCCTGTTATGATAGAACTGTTATTCCTTTATCTCATGGGCAAACTAGCATAAAACATCAGTTACTAAGGAAATTGATCACTGCTGATGTCCACAGTCATAAGAGGTGTTACTGCAGACTGGCCAAGAAAAGGTAGATGCACACCACCAGACATTTCCAAAGTGAAACTGCACACCGAGCCAACCAGCAGACCCCACAGATGCAGGCTAGCCAAGGCTTGAAGACTCAGGCTCCAGACGGAACCATCTGCCAGCTCAAGGTGACCCATTAGGCTCTGCCCTGGGAGCATGGACTGACCCAGGGCTGAGGACTAGTGCTTGCTTAGAGCCTCCCAGCTGTCCCATTAACCCTGGACTGGAAGGCCATTTAGATTGGGAGCTCAGTGCAAAGAGGGCAGAACTTGGATTTGAGAGGAACTTAACCCAGGCTCCTGGAAATCTTGAAAAAGAGAACAAAAAGATTTTGTGGGTACCAATACCTATGTTTGTAGTTGTTGCCTTGCCAAAGCTGTCCAAAGTCAGCGGTCTTTGGATCCCATCAGCACCTTTAAACTTTTAACAACAACAAAAGTCGACTAAGTAAAATGTAAAGACCTTCTTGGATTTATTAAATGATTCATAAATTGAGCAGTATCCAATCTAGCAGATAGAAGCTCTGAGGAACTGGGCAAATGAAAGAACTTTATAGAAAAAAAGGAGCAGGAACAAGGAGTTATACTAGGCAAAATGAAGCAGTTGGTCTATCCCATAAAGAATGGGAGGCCTCTGTGATATGGAAGACCCTTGATCGACTGGTGGAAGATTCTCTTTCTGAGAGAGCTGAAACTATAATTAAGTCAAATCCCACTTGGTGATGTGGGGCTTTGAGCATAAAACTTTGACTCCATTTTAGGCTGTTGTTTTACCATTAGATGTTAATTGAGTTAAATAGCTAAATGAAAGCCCATGCTGCTTGCTATGAACATTATATATGCTTTCTTTGTCCCATAAGCAAGAAAGCTAAATTTATAAATTAAGTAAACTATTTCTTTCAGGGCATCTTATAAAAAGCTTGAATGACATCTGAAGATTTTGCTAAAGGATCTAAATTTATTCTCCGAAAGCGCTGGCTTAGCCCAGAAGTATATAGGCCAGACAGTTTTGCACGATGTGTGACCACTGAGAGAGTGCTGAAATTCTGTAAAGTTTTTCTATATCTACTTCCTCTTCACTCCAGGAAAGTACATGATGTTCACATTATCCAGTGCATTCACTAAGCTGCTCAGTTCTGTTTGGAGCAATCCGATCTTAAGAACCTCTAAAAATGAAAAAGGAAAAGAACTGCCTCAAAAATCTGTTGGAAACCTAGAATAAAAGAAGATAGATCCCAGAAAGAGAGGGACCTTGGGAAAGCAGGACATGCTGCTACTGCTACTGCTGCTAAGTCACTTCAGTCGTGTCCGACTCTGTGTGACCCCATAGACGGAAGCCCACCAGGCTCCCCCGTCCCTGGGATTCTCCAGGCAAGAACACAGGAGTGGGTTGCCATTTCCTTCTCCAATGTGTGAAAGTGAAAAATGAAAGTGAAGTCGCTCAGTCATGTCCGACCCTTAGCGATCCCACGGACTACAGCCTACCAGGCTCCTCTATCCATGGGATTTTCTAAGTGGTACATTTTAGAAATATTTTCTGAAAATTTGTGTTAGAAACATGAATATTATTCACTGTCAGTTTCTAATGCATGACAGGAAAAGTATATAAAGATGAATAATAATGAAAATGACAATGATGATAATGAAAGATTAACATTATGTTAAGTGTGGACAGATGAAATCACACAGGTCCCTAAAACTGAGGATGATAGTGGGGACACTTAAATAGGTTGGTTGTGGCATTGCAGTAATGGAGAATTCTAAATGTCTTTGGACATTTAAATGTTTTTGGAAAGTTAAAAAGAACACAGTAAAATCCTAAAAATCTAGTAACACTGCAAAATCTATAAGAATATATAAACTTACTGAATACATGTAAGAAGATGAACTAATGGCTAGGATTACTAGACTACTCAGAAGTATAATTTTTTCTTTCCAATGCAGTTCTATCAAAGTATTACTGTATATCTTTTGTAACTTGTTACTCTAAATTTTATATGGAAAAATAAGTAGATGAGAATAATCTACAATTGTGGGAAAGGACATTGAAGAAAGAGCTCTTTTCGAAAAAGGTGGGTGTTGAAATCGTATTTTACTGTTATGGTCATGAGAGCTGTCTGTCTGGTTCTAGCACAGAAATATCAAAATGCTAGAGGGAAAATCAGAGGTTATTTAAAATCCTGATCATTCATTGGAATTTATCAAATGAAAAGAGTATAAGAGATTTAATATATGATGTTGCGACAGCTGGCTTTGTGGACAAAAGTTAAATCTATATATCATAGAATATAATATGTCTAAGTACTAAAAAACAGAAATGTGAGATATGTTAAAAAAAAAAAAAAACCCACAAGATATATAGGGACTAAACTGACAACTCCATAAAAATTTTAAAATTCCCTTAACTAAAAGCATGATATATAACAGCCAAATGATAAACTGAGAAGATCATGTATGATAAACAATGAATCAGTAGCCTTATTTTTATAAAGCAGGTTTTCCTAAAGATGGTTGGTCTCAGAAATCCTCAACTACTTTTAGTAATTCTTGAGGATTCCCCTGGAAGCCTTTTCCTTTTGTGGATTAAATATTTACTCTTTTGGAAGTTAAATCTGAAACACCTTAAATTAGTATTTTTAACATATTTAAAAGTAACAATACAGTCATTGGCTATGAACAGAAATAATATATTAAAATGTTTTTCCAAAGCAAAAAATATATAAAGATAAAAACGCCATGATTTTATATTTTACTAATTCTCATAATTCACATCTGTTTCTACAGTCTGTTGTAATAGCCCACATCATGTGTTCTCTGTAACCACAGGTGAGAAATATAAAAGGACAGGGAAACTCCAGAAATTATGGCCTCAGTATCATCAAGAACTGGAACCAATACCAACAAATACCTATATTCAAACTTATTCATTTGGCCACCCTTTGTGGCATGTAGAATCTTAGTTCGCAGACCAGGAATTGAAGCTGCTCACCATGCGGTGAAAATGTGGAGTTTTAACCATGGGACCTCCAGGGAAGTCACATTTGCTGCTGCTGCTGCTAAGTCACTTCAGTCGTGTCCGACTCTGTGTGACCCCACAGATGGAAGCCCACCAGGCTCCCCCGTCCCTGGGATTCCATCTACAGACTTAAAAAAAGTAAATAATCATAGGCAGGGAGAGACATGTCATCTTACCATTTAAGGCACTGTTGCCCATGTGTGGATTATGAAGTCGTCTTCTTTTAATGCTATACTGTCCTACTGTGTTTAAAAATACTCATTCTGATAGTTTCCAGTTTTATTATTGATCAGTCTAGTTTTTATATCATTTACATTTAAAATTTTACTATCCTGTTTTTATTATGATGATATCTGCTAATCCGTATTAATGGTGCTTGACGATAGAATATTGAATGAAAACAGATCAAAGTCTCTACAACTGAGCAGCTCCACCTTGGCTGCAACACCACCAGGCTCTTCTGAAGAAGGTGAAAAAAAGGTAAAACCCACGTTTCAGAGCCCTTGCGGTGGCGGTGGCGTGGTGTGAGCAAACCCCCTCTCCCGACCGCCTTTTCCTCCTATGTTTGCAGATTAATATGAAGACGCAGCTGCATGTGAGGGAACAGAGTGAGACGGAGGGGGAGACGCAGGGAGAGCGGTGAGAAAAGGAGGGACAAGGAAGAGGGCGGCGCAGGATGGGAGAGAGAAGGACGGAGAGGATAGAAGAGGAGGGGAGGGAGAGAAGCGGGAGGAGGGGAGAGAGAGGAGAGAACACGAGTGAGGGACGCGCTCTGAAAGGGCGGCAGAGATGAGAGAGGCAGGGCGGGCGCGAGAGGGAGGGAAGGGATGACAGCAAGGATGGGGGGGAGACGGGAAGGAGGGAAGGGAGAAGGGGAGATGGGGGGAGACGGAGAAATGAAGCGGAGGAGGGAGAAGCAATGAAAGCGAGAGAGCACAGAGGAAGGAGGGAGGGAGCGGGAAGGGACACGCGGGGAGAGACGGGAGGCGGGGAAGGGGAGCCGAGGCAGGGAGAGGGGACGAAGGGAGAGGTGTGGGCCGGAGGAGACAGCGGGGGCAGAGGGGGTCTGAGGGAGGCAGGGAGGGGGCCGGGGAGAGAAGAGAGAGAGGACAGGCGGGGATGCAGAAAGGGCAGAGAGGCGCGCAGAGGGAAAGAAAGAAGGGGGAGCGGGGGAGCCGGGGAGAGGAAGGGGGCGTGGCAGAGATCAAGAGGAGAGCTCGGGGGAGCAGAGAAAGGAGGAGGACGAGGCAAGGAATGCAGAGGAAACAGGAACGAAGGAGGGACGGAGAGATGAGAGAGGAGAAAGACAGCTGGGGAGAGGGAAAGGCGGGGCAGAGAGAGAGGAGCGAGACCTTAGAGGTGAGCCAAGTCCAGGGAAAGAGTGACAGTGTGGAAGGAATAGAGGAAAACAGGTGAGAAAGAACAGAAGGGCTGAAACAGGAGAAAAGAGAAAGAAAAAGGAGAACATGAAAGGGAGAGAGAGAGGAGGAAGCGAGGATGGAAGGAAGAGCGAAAGACCCGGAGGGACAGACAGAAAGGAGAGAAGGTGACTGAGAGTCAGGAATGGAGGGAGGGGGAGGACAGGGAGAGCGGATGGAGGAATAAAGAGAAGAGAGAGACAGGGAGGCAGAGATGGGGGGAGAGAGAAAGATGCGGAGGAAGGGAGAGGAGAGAGAGACAGAGGTAAGGGCAAAGGGAGGGACAGAGGAGAGATGAGAGAGGCAGTAAAAGACAGTGAGCAGAGAAAGCAAGGAAGAGTAGCCAGAAAGGGATAAAGCGAAAAGAAAGATGACCCCATGCTGTCACAGACCTGGATGCTGAGCACACTCCACCCCAAGGCTGGGCCTTCTGGCTGAGGGGCCAGGGAGCCTGTCCGCTGACCTGAGCGCCCCCCGCTCCGCCCTTAGACCTGCACTGCCTGGGCCCCTCAGATGGGGCCCCAGATGCAGGTGGCACTCCTGCAACTAAGCCAAGCCCAACACCTCCAAAGGATGGTGGAGCAGACTCACCTGGTCTGCAAGCCTCCTGGGGTGGGGTGTCCACTCCCAGCCTCCTTCCTTAGGGCCACCGCAGCACCCTCAGCACAGCACTTCTGCAGGGCTTGGGATTTGTCTGAGGGTGGCGTGCAACAGTAAGGTGGAAGATTTAATGAGATACAAGCTCTCTCAGATGTTTGTTAGGTACTTTCCACTGGAATTTACAATCGCACAATAGGACTTTCTCTAAGGCTTAGTTGCCCAAGTGACCACAATGGGCATGAGGAAGTGCTGCCGCCTTGTAGACGCCTCATGCAACTACAGCTTTAAAATGTGCTTTCAAAAGGAGAATCGAGTGTCTCAGGGCCAGTGGAGCTGTAAATGATCCCTGCCCTCACGAAATGCCTGAGGGAGGTAAATCAAACCAAGGCCAGTCTCATGAAGCCAATTTCAAGAACTAAATTATCCTCACACACTTCAGGAAAAAAAGATGCTCATCATCCCTAATGATTCAGTTCAGTTCAGTTGCTAGCCGTGTTTGACTCTTTGCGACCCCATGAATCACAGCACGCCAGGCCTCCCTGTCCATCACCAACTCCCAGAGTTCCCTCAAACTCATGTCCATCGAGTCGGTGATGCCATCCAGCCATCTCATTCTCTGTCATCCCCTTCTCCTCCCGCCCCCAATCCCTCCCAGAATCAGACTCATTTCCAGTGAGTCAACTCATCACATGAGGTGGCCTTCCAATGAACACCCAGGACTGATCTCCTTTAGCATAGACTGGTTGGATCTCCTTGCAGTCCAAGGGACTCTCAAGAGTCTTCTCCAGCACCACAGTTCAAAAACATCAATTCTTCGGCGATCAGCTTTCTTCACAGGCCAACTTTCAAATCCATACATGACCACGGGAAAAACTATAGCCTTGACTAGACTGACCTTGGTTGGCAAAGTGATGTCTCTGCTTTTTAATATACTTTCTAGGTTAGTCATAACTTTCCTTCCAAGGAGTAAGCGTCCTTTAATTTCATGGCTGCAATCAGCATCTGCAGTGATTTTGGAGCCCAAGAAAATAAAGTCTGACACTGTTTCCACTGTTTCCCCGTCTATTTCCCAGGAAGTGATGGGACCAGATGCCATGATCTTTGTTTTCTGAATGTTGAGCTTCAAACCAACCTTTTCACTCTCCTCTTTCACTTTCATCAAGAGGCTTTTGTGTTCCTCTTCACTTTCTGCCATAAGGGTGGTGTCATCTGCTTATCTGAGGTTATTGATATTTCTCCCTGCAATCTTGATTCCAGCATGCGCTTCTTCCAGCCCAGTGTTCCTCATGATGTACTCTGCATATAAGTTAAATAAGCAGGGTAACAATGTACAACCTTGATGGACTCCTTTTCCTATTTGGAACCAGTCTGTTGTTCCATGTCCAGTTCTAACTGTTGCTTCCTGACCTGCATACAAGTTTCTCAAGAGGCAGGTCAGGTGGTCTGGTATGCCCATCTCTTTCAGAATGTTCCACAGTTTATTGTGATCCACACAGTCAAAGGCTTTGGCATAGTCAATGAAGCAGAAATAGATGTTTTTCTGGAACTCTCTTGCTTTCTCCATGATCCAGTGGATGTTGGCAACTTGATCTCTGGTTCCTCTGCCTTTTCTAAAACCTGCTTGAACATCTGGAAGTACACGGTTCACATACTGCTGAAGCCTGGCTTGGAGAATTTTGAGCATGACTTTACTAGCGTGTGAGATGAGTGCAATTGTGCGGTAGTTTGAGCATTCTTTGGCATTGCCTTTCTTTGGGATTGGAATGAAGACTGACCTTTTCCAGTCCTGTGGCCACTGCTGAGTTTTCCAAATTCACTGGCATATTGAGTGCAGCACTTTCACAGCATCATCTTTCAGGATTTGAAATAGCTCAACTGGAATTCCATCACCTCCACTAGCTTTGTTCATAGTGATGCTTTCCAAGGCCCACTTGACTTCACATTCCAAGATGTCTGGCTCTAGGTCAGTGATCACACCATTGTGATTATCTTGGTCGTGAAGATCTTTTTTGTACAGTTCTCCTGTGTATTCTTGCCACCTCTTATTAATATCTTCTGTTTCTGTTAGGTCCATACCATTTCTGTCCTTTATCGAGCCCATCTTTGCATGAAATGTTACCTTGGTATCTCTGATTTTCTTGAAGAGATCTCTTGTTTCTCCTATTCTGTTGTTTTCCTCTATTTCTTTGCATTGATCGCTGAGGAAGGCTTTCTTATCTCTCCTTGCTATTCTTTGGAATTCTGCATTCAGATGCTTATATCTTTCCTTTTCTCCTTTGCTTTTTGCTTCTCTTCTTTTCACAGCTATTTCTAAGGCCTCCTCAGACAGCTATTTTGCTTTTCTGCATTTCTTTTCCATGGGGATGGTCTTGGTCCCCGTCTCCTGTACAATGTCACGAACTTCTGTCCATAGTTCATCAGGCACTCTATCTCTCAGATCTAGTCCCTTAAATCTATTTCTCACTTCTACTGTATAATCATAAGGGATTTGATTTAGGTCATATCTGAATGGTCTAGTGGTTTTCCCTACTTTCTTCAATTTCAGTCTGAATTTGGCAATAAGGAGATCATGATCTGAGCCACAGTCAGCTCCTGGTCTTGTTTTTGCTAACCTTATAGAGCTTCTCCATCTTTGGCTGCAAAGAATATAATCAATCAGATTTCGGTGTTGACCATCTGGTGATGTCCATGTGTAGAGTCTTCTCTTGTGTTGTTTGAAGAGGGTGTTTGCTATGACCAGTGCGTTCTCTTGGCAAAACTCTATTAGCCTTTGCCCTGCTTCATTCTGTGCTCCAAAGCCAAATTTGCCTGTTACTCCAGGTGTTTCTTGCCTTCCTACTTTTGCATTCCAGTCCCCTATAATGAAAAGGACATCTTTTTTGGGTGTTTGTTCTAAAAGGTCTTGTATGTCTTCATAGAACCATTCAACTTTGACTTCTTCAGCATTACTGGTTGGGGCATAGGCTTGGATTACTATAATATTGAATGGTTTGCCCTGGAAACGAACAGAGATCATTCTGTCATTTTTAAGATCAAAACAATGAGATATCCCGAAGCACCAGTCATTGAAGAGTCTATATATATATATATGTATATATATATATAATAAATGCTACAAAACACTGCAGAAAAGAAAACTACACTGTTAGTGGGAATGTACATTGGTAACATGCACCATGGAGAATAGTATGGAAGTAAGATGTGAGAGTTGGACTGTGAAGAAAGCTGATCTCCGAAGAATTGATGCTTTTGAACTGTGGTATTGGAGAAGACTCTTGAGAGTCCCTTGTACTGCAAGAAAATCCAATCAGTCCATTCTAAAGGAGATCAATCCTGGGTGTTCATTGGAAGGACTGATGCTAAAGCTGAAACTGCAATACTTTGTCCACCTCATGCAATGAGTTGACTCACTGGAAAAAACTCTGATGCTGGGAAAGGTTGGGGGCGGGAAGAGAAGGGGACGACAGAGAATGAGATGGCTGGATGGCATCACCGACTCTGTGGACATTAGTTTGAGTGAACTCCGGGAGTTGGTGATGCACAGGGAGGCCTGGCGTGCTGTCATTCATGGGGTCGCAGAGAGTTGGACAGGACTGAGCGACTGAACTGAACTGAACTGAAGTATAAGTAAGTAAGTGTTAGTTGCTCGGTCATGCCCGAATCTTTAGGCCCCCATGGACTATAGCCCACCAGGCTCCTCAGTCCATGAGATTTTCCAGGCAAGGATACTGGAGTGGGTTCCCATTTCCTCCTCCAGGGTATCTTCCTGACCCAGGGATCGAACCCAGGTTTTCTGCACTGCAGGCAGATTCCTTACCGACTGAGCTACAAGGGAAATTCTGATAAAACGTGGCCCTGTAAGGTAGTTACTTTAAAAAGAAAAAATAGAGCTACCCTGAGATCCAGCAATCCCACTCCTGGGTAGTGGTGTGTCAAAAAAAACCATCCTTTCAAAAGATACCTGCACCCCAAGGTCGTTGCAGCACTGTTTACAATATCCAAGGCATGGGAACAAAACTCTGGTTCCCTGTGTTACATACTTCATCATGATGTTTCCTTTTTCTCCTCCAGGATGCACAGAAAGACTGCGTTTCTCCAGCCTCCCTTGCCCTTAGGTTGGCGCAAATGGAACTGGGTTCTGAGTAAAGGAATCAGGGAAATGCCTACCCACGCAGCTTCGCCCTTTCCTTGCGGTAACTTCTGGCGCCATTTTTTTCCCATGTCCCTCTATGGAAAATTCCTGGATCCCTGAGTCACCATGTAGAGGAAAGCTGCCAAGGAAAGCACGGAACACGAATTAAACCTGTGAAAGATCAACATTTGTTGTGTTGAGTTAAATACCCTCAGAGGAGTATTTGCTGCTGTCAGAACTAATACACAACTCAAGAATGAATATCTTAAATACCGTATGATATAACTTACATGCGAAATCTAAAATATGACACAAGTGAATCTATGAAACAAACAAAATCACAGAGAACAGTCTTGTAGTTGCCAAGGGGAGGGAAGTATTGGGATTAGCAGATACAAACCATTATGTATAAATATATATGTTTTCACAGAGTGGATAAACAAGGTCCTACTGTATAGCACGGGGAACTATATTTAATATCCTGTGGTAAACCATAATGGAAAAGAATATATGTGTAACTGAGTCACTTTTCTGAATAGCAGAAATCAACACAACAATGCGACTCAACTATACTCCAATTCATTTTAATGAATGAATGTCTTGACGTCCGTACACATCTTGGGCAAAAGATCACCTATGCAGGAACTAGACCCAAAGAGGAAGAGCAGACAGAGCTAAGTCCTCTGCCAACAGCTCAGTGTGTGATCATAAATGGAACACTTACCTCTTTGGGACCTCCCAGAAATATTTGAGGGTATAGTCCAAGAAGAGTTCATTGCCAGGAATCACATGAATGGAACCATTATTTTGTTTTCATTTTTTTTTATCATAAGACATAATCTTTTTGGTGATGTCACAGGCCTGTAAATTGGGATTATACTTGTGTTGTGCAAAACAAATTTTTTAAAAAGCTGATCTCAGCACCCAGGGCCAGAAATGATCATCACAGTCATCCCCTTGCAAAGCTCTGCTTCCACGTGTCTCAAGGGCCTTGTGATCTCGGTGCAGCTATACAGCTCTAAACAAAATGCTTACATTTCTGGCGAGTTAGAGAGAATCTGTCCCAGAGCATGACTTGCTCCACCAAACGGGAATCTACTTCCAACCCATGCCTTGAGGAAGGACTCTGACAATTATTTCACAAGTCAAGCCCATATTTACTCATGTGGTAACCAGCTGACATATCCCTGGAACCAGGCCAGAGAACCAGTTGTACGAAAAATACTCAAAGACAGAATGATAACCTGCGGAAATTGCATCATCATATATGACAAAGGCCATACACATACACTCTTACTATTCACAATTATTCAGACACCCCTCCAGAGGTGTAAACTAGCTATCATTTAGTTTGGGTATAAGGAAACCTTTCATCTGTATTTACAACTACCAGCTTATTTCCTCATTTTAAACAGAAAATAATCATAGCAACATGATTGCATATTCCCAACCACACTTGTGTGATTTATCAAAAATATGAAGCATGACCTCTTCATCTTTCTCCATTTGAACTCATAAAAGCCTCAGAACAGATCCAGTGGTCCACATTTGGTTCCAGTCCATTAGTCTGCCTACCTTCAAGATAAAGCAAACTAAATTTTTTATTGTGTAGTGCTAAGGGAAATACTCCCCCACTAGAGAACCCACACCTTTGAATTATTCATAGATTTCTCATTTCAAAGTCTATTATAACTCAGGGTGCCTCTGGGAGTTAGGCACTTCATTTATAACTTTGATCGGCCTTCTGCACCTCAGCTGTGGGGAAAATGTGGCCTTAAATAAAGATAATTGGTATTAATGCCAAACTGAGTTTATATTTCCTATAAAAGAAAAGGAGGTATGAAAAGTCAACACAAATATTATGATCAACGATTTTTTAGAAAATTTTAGGGGCTCAGTTTGTTTAAGTTTTACATGTTCTTGGGCAAATGTGAAATACTGAAATGCTTTACAAAATGGGCATTTAGCAGGTAAGAGAATGAAATGTAAGAAATATTTCTCTATAGTTTATTTGATATTGAAAGCAGCATTCCCTACCAATCAGTGAAGGAGGGTTTCCTTTTCTCCACATCCTCTGCAGGACTTGTTTGTAGATTTTTTGGATGATGTCATTCTGACCAGTGTGAGGTGAAACTTAGTTGTGGGGTGGGAGGTGAGAGGGAGACTCAGAGTGAATGTCTATGATTCACTGTGTCATATGGCGAAAACCAGCATAACAATTGTAAAGCGATTATCCTCCAATGTAAAAAAAAAAAAAGAAACTTAATTTTTTAAAAAGGAAGTAGCATTTCCTAAATGCTCATTTTCAGAAATGACCTAACATCAGCAAGGTTCTAGGTGAAAGCCATCCATACACAAGTCAGTTTTACAAAAGTCACCTACCTTTGACATAAAGATGCTTGTCTTTCTGCTGTTGATATAGTCTTCCTTGCTTGGAGGTGGTGAAATAAATTTTCATTTTAAGGTGGGACAAGGAAATTCAAACATAAAATTCTCTGTGTGTGTCCATCTGGGTCTCCTCCCTGTTGCCCTCGTGACTGGGGGGCACCTGCACCCACACTAACCAGACCTCCTCAGAGATGGAACTGCCTGATGGACCTGAAAGATACTGTCTTTTCCTTTCTTCTGATGCAAGCAATGTAACTTCTTAAAAGAACAGCATTCTTTCTCAACTCTGTAGGGGTCATGGTGACTTGCTACTCGCTCTGTCCCTACTTACCTGGATTATAGGGCTTCCCAGATGGTTTAGCAGTAAAGAATCTGCCAGCCAATGTAGGAGATGCAGAAGACTCGGGTTCGATCCCTGGGTCAGGAAGATCCCCTGAAGGAAATGGCAACCCACTCCAGTATTCCAGCCTGGAAAACCCCATGGACAGAGGAACCTGGCGGGCTACAGTCTATGGGGTCACAAAAGAGTCAGACACAATTTAATGACTAAACAACAAACAACAACCTGGATTCGGTGTATCCCTGGTGGACTTTATGTAAAATACTGGTGTATCCTTTTGATGTATAATCATTTGTCTATGCAACTTTATCTTTGACTTATAAATGGGTGAAACAGCTCTCAGATCTTCCTGGGTCATAATCCTCAGTTGAGTTTGAATGAAATTCTCTTTTTCCTTACCTTGATTGTTAATTGAACTTTCTTCCATAGAGGTGATTTTGCAATGAATGTTTTTTATGTTATTGACCATAGATGAGTAGTTCACATTTAAATTCATATACGTTGCTTAAAAATTTTCCTCTACAGTCATTTTGGGTGAGTTGCTGGGTCCTCAGAGCTTGTACAATCAAGGAACACTTGTTTAAGGCCAGAACACTGCTGAGTTCTGATTAATGAACCTCTTAAGATCTGATTGTTTGCAACATCAAGTATGTGCTGACCATAGTACAGACCACACTGAACTCTCTTGCTGTGGAGTCACTGACCAGCTATGAAGTAGCTGACCATGATCAGTGTATGATACACAATTATCCTGTTCTAAATAGTGGATTCTACATATGAAATGCCCAAAGCACAGTATGAGTCTCTAAGAAGAGCAGGAAAAACATCTGTACCTGTATGCTACAAGTCTGTGCAAAGTGCACGGGTGTGAATTTCACATTCACCTGAAATAATCATTTTTCTGTTCAGACATTCAGCCAGGAAGGTGTCCATTTGTGATCTAACCTGAGTTCTGAGCACACTGGATGACCTCACCCTAGTTGACCTTATGGCAGAAATACCCCTTTGAATATTCTCCTGTATGGGAAGCAAGAGAGGAAAGAAATGGAGATTACATATATAGCTACTGGAGCCTGGATTCTGTTCAGAGAAGACAAGGATACTGACAATTTTCTGTGGTCTTCTGTGACAAAGAAAACCTTTTTCCCCTAAGAATTCATATTATCATATAAATGACCACATCACTGCTATCCTAATACTGACAATGAACTGTGAGCACTTTCCTTACTATGTACCAAGCATTGTCTATCTCACTGAATCCGCATAAATCTCTATGACATGACTAGGACTGTTATCTCCCATCTTGCTAGCACAGAAACCAAGCTTCAGCAGGAAGTATTTCATCTAAGGTCATGTGACCTGAAAGACTTGAGCCAGTTTTGAGTCTGGAAACCCTGTTTTAACTCCTGTGGCAAACTTGTATATGCCCTGCTCCACCCGGGAATCTGCACCCCTGGTAGTCACCCCTTCTGTGCTTCTCTTCTAAAAATTGGTCCTTTCTAATGAGAAGGATGCTCTCCTTCATCACTCTCAGGGAGGGCTCTTCTGAGCCCCTTTTCAACTCAAGCTTCAACCCTGACCTACAAAGGCTTGAATGGAAAGCAGCTCCCAGCCACATCCTAGGATGACCCTCGGCTTCCTTAAAGTTCTTGCTTAAGAAAACTCAAGGTTGCCAGAAAAATTGACTGTTCCAGTCAACACCTCGAGACAGGATCTCTGAATCCCAGCCTCTATGAGAAGATAGCAGCCTAACTTCCACAAGCTTTAGTTAGCAAACCCAGATGCATGTCACATGGACCAACCACCATTTTCTGTTTTATATAATTTTCCACTTTACTGACTATTGAGACCCTGATCATTCCCCTAATTATTCCCTTACTCTCCCTTTAAAAAGTAACCAGTCACCTCTGTATGAATTGGAGTTTAGTTCACACTGGATTCTGCCCTACTGCAATAGTTATTATGGATTAAAATCCATTCTTACCACTATGGTGGGATGGAGAAAGAGTCGGGAGGGAGGGGACATATGTATACCTGTGGCTGATTCATGTTGATGTGTGGTACAGGCTAACACAATATTGCAGAGCAATGTCCCCCAATAGTTGTATTTTGTTCTGTACTTCTCGATATTGTACAGTTATAATCTTTTCAAAAAATCCATTCTTATGCCTTTAGTTAGTGTCCTGCTTGGATTCAGCAGAAGAGACGCAGAGTGAGATCCAAGGCTGGACCGTGAAGGGCCTTGCAGCTTTTAGCTTCTCTCTAGAACACTCGCCCTTGGAGATCTGAAACACCAGACTGAGGGGAACACAGAAAGATGATGCGTAGAAGGCCTGAAACAGCATGGAGAGCTGCTGCTTAGCAACTCAAGTCAGCCCATCTGAGTAGAAATCAGTAGAAATATGAAAAAAGTGAAACTTTTGGTCACTCAGTTAGTCTGACTCTGTGACCCCCATGGACTGTAGCCCACCAGGCTCCTCTGTCCATGGAATTCTCCAGGCAAGAATACTGGAGTGGGTTGCCATTTCCTTCTCCAGGGGATCCTCCCAACCTAGGGATCAAACCCAAGTCTCCTGCACTGCAGGCAGAGTCTTTACCATCTGAGCCACCAGAGAAGCCCTGTTCTCTCTGAGCCCTGTCCAAACTGCAGATTTCTCAGCAGACTAACCAATTGCTGCATGTTTTAGCCACTTAGCTTGAAGGAGTTTGTTACACAGCAATAGGAAACTGCAGCAGCCACTGCAAAGCATAGCTCTTTTTATTCTCCCAGGATCCCTCTTCTCCTTAATAATTTTCAACTCTGAAGGTCACGTTCAGCCCACCCCAACTCACCCACTCACAAATACACTCACTGGGTTGAATGGAGATGGGTATTGGTTAAGCACCAAGTCTAACTCGAGTCAGAAAGAGGGTAAAACGAATAAGAGAGAAAAATACCTGCTTTCTCAAATGAAATGTTAGTGCTTATATGAAAGTCTTGTCTTTCCTCCTTCTAAAAGACTATATGCTTCCTCATATAAATCAGCTCAGCTCTGTACTCTATGATGGCCTAGATGGTGGGGGGGGGGGGGTTTGATGAGGGGGTTGGGAGAAGTAGGAAGGAGGTTCAACAGGAAGGACATATACATATATTTATATATATATATATATATATATATAGCTGATTCACTTCGTTGAATTCACTTCGTATAGCTGAAACTAACACAATATTGTAAAGCAATTATACTCCAATTAAAAAAATATATATGCTTACAGTATGTTGTTTAATTTGTTTGCTGATGATAATTTTTTAAAATAATTTTTGATTTTGAGTTAAATGATACCAGTTTGTTCTTAGTTCTAAAGTACAGAAATCGTTAATGATTTATATTTACATGTATTCAAACATGTTAAAAGGCTTATCTTGTGGCTCAGCAGTAAAGAATTCGCCTGCAATGCAGGAGACGCAGGAGAGGGGGGTTCAATCCCTGGGTCTGGCAGATGCCCTGGAGGAGGGCATGGCAACCCACCCCAGTATTCTTGCCTGGGAAATCCTATGGACAGAGGAGCCTGGAGAGCTACAGTCTGTGGGGTTACAAAGAGTCAGATTTATTTTTAAATGAGGCTTTTAATTAATGTTTGACAGAGCTGATTCAAGTTGAACAGACTAAATTTCTTTAAACAAACTTACTTATACTCCAGAGTCCTTTAAAAACTTAATAGCATTTATACATTGAAGGTATTTGATTTTCTTGTAGCTAGCACTTCAAATGCAACAAGCATTTGAAGCAACAAGCATTTGACCCAACAAGTAAAACTTTCTACAGTTCATAACTTTTATAAATAAAATAAATTAAATGTACAGTGAATAAGTTCTCTGAAATATTTCAATATTTCTGCAGGTTTAGTAGCATCGTAAAATATATTTCAACTAAGATTCACAAATCTAAAAAACTGTTAGGCATTTTTAGGCGTTTTAAGTTGGAAATGAAGACCAATGTTACATCATAATATGCCAATTACAAATAGTACTTCAAATAGCAAATACTGCAGTTTGTCCCAAACTTTAAAAACTATTCATGAACTCAACACTGAACTATTGATGGCTATGAGAATTGTTTCCTAGCCTTTTTGAAAATTTCAACCCATTTACGTTTAAGGTAATTATTGATAAGTACGATCCCGTAGCCATTTTCTTTATTGCTTTGGGTTCAAGTTTATACACTCTTTCTGTGTTTCCTGTCTATAGAAGATCCTTTAGCATTTGTTGGAGAGCTGGTTTGGTGGTGCTGAATTCCCTCAGCTTTTGCTTGTCTGTAAAGCTTTTGATTTCTCCTTCATATTTGAATGAGATCCTTCCTGGGTATAGTAATCTGGGCTGTAGGGTATTTTCTTTCATCACTTTAAGTATGTCTTGCCACTCCCTTCTGGCCTGAAGAGTTTCTGTTGAAAGATCAGCTGTTATCCTTATGGGAATCCCCTTATGTGTTATTTGCTGCTTTTCCCTTGCTGCTTTTAATATTTGTTCTTTGTGTTTGATCTTTGTTAATCTGATTAATATGTGTCTTGGAGTATTTCGCCTTGGGTTTATCCTGTTGGGGACTCTCTGGGTTTCTTGGACTTGGGTGATTATTTCTTTCCCCATTTTAGGGAAGTTTTCAACTATTATCTCCTCAAGTATTCTTTCATGGTCTTTCTTTTTGTCTTCTTCTTCTGGGACTCCTATGATTCGAATGTTGGAGCGTTTAACATTGTCCCAGAGGTCTCTAATATTGTCCTCATTTCTTTTAATTTGTTTTTCTTTTTTCCTCTCTGTTTCATTTATTTCTACAATTCTATCTTCTAGCTCGCTTATCCTGTCTTCTGCCTCTGTTATTCTACTGTTTGTTCCCTCCAGAGTGTTTCTGATCTCATCTATTGCATTATTCATTGTATATTGAGTTTTTTTATTTCTTCTAAGTCCTTATTAAATCTTCCATCTTCTCAATCCTTTTCTCCAGCTTATTTATCTGTAACTCCATTTTGCTTTCAAGATTTTGAATCATTTTCACCATCAAAATTTGAAATTCTTTATCAGGTAAATTCCCTATATCTTCTTCTTTTGTTTGTGTTGGTGGGCAATTATCTTGTTCCTTTACTTGCTGGGTATTTCTCTGCCTCTTCATCTTGCTTATATTGCTTTGCTTGGGGTGGCCTTTCCCTCTTCTTGCAGTTTGTGGAGTTCTCTTTATTATGTAGTTTCTTCGCTGTGTGTGGGGTTGGACGGGTGATTGTCTGGGTTCCCTGGTTAGGGAAGCATGTGTCGGTGTTCTGGTGGGTGGAGCTGGATTTCTTCTCTCTCCTTTAGAAGACAATGGGCTGCTTTTCTGGGAGCCTGATGTCCTCTGCCAGTATTCAGAAGTTGTTTTGTGGACTTTACTCTGCGTTCAAATGTTCTTTTGATGAATTTGTGGGGGAGAAAGTGGTCTCGCCATCATATTCGCCGTCTTATCCCTCCGCCATCTTGTTCCTTCCTCCCCAGAACACTGGATTCTTATATTCCACTTGGTCGTGGAGTATCTCTTCCCAGCTGCTCCAGCAAGGTGCAGCCGCTGTACCTTACCTTGGACGAGGGGTATCTGCTCAAGGCCGCCCCTCCTGCCCCGAATGTGGATCAGCTCCTCTCGGCCCTCCGGTGCCCAAGCAGCCACCGCCTCCTGGACGTGGTACAGCTCCTCTCGGCCACCGCCCTAATCCTGGGCGCGGGGTAGCTCCTCTCAGCCACGATTCTGCACGTGGTCGGTTGCGCTGGAGCCTGGCGTCTCTCGCGTCTGCGCCACCGGAGCCGGGCGTCTCTCGCGTCTGCGCCGCCGGAGCCGGGCGTCTCTCGCGTCTGCGCCGCCGGAGCCGGGCGTCTCTCGCGTCTGCGCTGCCGAAGCCGGGCGTCTCTCGCGTCTCTGCTCTCTCAAAGATCACTTTCTATAAAGCATTCTCAAGATGCCTGTTCTGTTTACAAAAGCTCTTCAGATGAAAGATGTTTTTGCAAATGCAAAATATGAATTATTGTCATCATCATAGTTTTTATTGTCCTAGGCATGTGAATGGATTTTGCATCTCGCACCTCACCCTTTTAAAAAGAGATTTTACAAAATGGCTACAAATACCTACGAGATGGACAAACTAATACAAAAACACAAGTAGGCATGCAGAAGGTCAACGTGATTTTCCCCCAATAGACATTCTTGAACTTCCTTTAAATTCAAAGACTTCTATCACACTGAAATATGCAACAACAAAGCAAAACTCAACCGGTCTGCATGAGATCACATAAAACCTTTGAACTTAAAGGATCCTGCAGAGTACTGATTAAGTTCTTTGTCTAGAAGGATTAAATTTCCCCAGCCATTTACATTTCTAATCACAGGCTCTTAATGACCAAGCTGAATTAATATAAGTGATTAGTCTTGCTTACAGGAAAGCGAAGGCCTAGACCAGCGGCTTGGGCTCGCAGACAATAACCCAGTTACTGTGTGATTCAGAAAGAATGAAGTCCATATTTACACATGTCATATTCAGTGGTCTTTTGACCATGACAAATGGCTCTTGATTGTACACTGTTTAATGCTTTATGATACACATTTCATATTCAAAAAAGGTGAATTCCATCCCACCAAACCGTCTGATCCTCCTTGTGTCCAGTGGCATCTACTATTAACTTTCATAGTTATTAGCTATTATCTACTAGCTTTCATTAGGTCTCTACCCTGTAGCCAGAGTAATCTTTTCAAACACCCAGTCTTACTGCTGTGGAAACCAGCTTTTCCTCAAAAATCACATCATAAAATGGTCATATAGTCCAGAAATCCTGATCCTACATGTATACCCTGAGAAACCGAGTACAGGAACTCAAACAAATCCTCATACGATGAAGTTCAGTGCCGCATTATTCACAAAAGCCAAAAGGTAGAAACAACCCAAGTGTCTAACAACACATGAATCAATAAACAAAATGTGGTCTCTCCATACAATGAAACATTAATCTGCCATAAAAAAGGGATAAAATTCTGATCAACACTATAATACATATGAACACTGAAAATATTGTGTGTGCATTCTGAGTTGCTCAGTTGTGTCCGACTCTTTGCAGTCCTATGGACCATAGCCCACCATGCTCCTCTGTCTGTGGAATTCTTCATGCAAGAATACTATACTGGATTGCCATTTCCTTCTCCAGGGTATCCTCCCGACCCAGGGACTGAACCTGCGTCTCTTATGTCTCCTGCATTGGCAAGTGGGTTCTTTACCACTAGCACCACCTGGGAAGCCCAAAAACATTGGATTAAGAAACAGAAGACAGACACCAAAGCACAAACCGTGTCTGATTTCACTTATATGAAATACCTAAGATAGAAAAATGTTAAAAGACAGAAAGTAGATTAAAGGTTACAGGGACTATGGGGAATGGAAAGTGGGGATATCTCACTTAATGTTTAGGGTGATAAAAATTTTTGGAAATAGAAAGTGGTAATTAATGGTTGTGCAACATTGGGAGAATAATTAATGGCTCTGAACTGTACGTGTGAAATATTACTGGTTTAAAAAGTAGATTTGGGGGACTTTCCTGATGGTCCAGAGGCTAAGACTCTGCACTCCCAATGCAGGGGGCCCAGGTTTGATCCCTGTCAGGGAACTAGATCCCACATGCCACAACTAGGAGTTTGCATGCCACAAACTAAAAGATTCCACATATTGCAACTAAGACCCAGCACAGTCAAGTAAATAAATAATAGTAAGTAAATATTTTTTAAAGGTAGCTTTGGTGCCTTTATACAAAGGAATATCACTCAGGCATAGACAGGAATGAAATTGGGCCATTTGTAGTGATGTGGATGAACCTAGAGACTGTCATACAGAATGAAGTCAGAAAGACAGAAACAAATGTAGTACATTAACACATTTGTATGTGGAATCCAGAAAAATGGTTCTGATGAATGAATCTATTTACTGGGTAAGAACAGAGACACAAACTTAAGAGAGTGGGCTTGTAGACACTGTGGCGGGGGCAAGGCGTGAGGAGCCGGGAACGAACTGAAAGAGTTGCATTGACATATATGCACCATCATGTGTAAAATAGCTTGCTAGTGGGAAGCTGTTGTTAGCACAAGGAGCTCAGCTCGGTGCTCTGTGATGATCTAGAGAAGTGGGATGGAGCAAAGGTGGGAGGGAAGCTCAAGAGGGAGGGGATACATGTACACAATGCCTGATATCATGTTGTTATACAAGCAGAAACTAATACAACATTGTAAAGCAATTATACTCCAATTTTTTTAAAAGGTAGCTTTTATAATATACACTTTAACCCAATAAAAACTAATTAATTACACACCCAAAGATAAAAAAGTTACCAGTCTTACTAGATGATTCCTCTGCTTAAGCCCCTTTCATTGAGGAGACGAGAGTGAAGACCATGATGATACATGGCCTACAGGTCCCCCAGAGTACAGCTTCGCCATCTCCCCCACTTTAGTGAGTTCTCCTCCTCTCTCTCCTCTCCATTCCTTACACTCTGACTTTCTCTCAGTCATTTGAAGGCATCATGCTCCCTTATAGGGCCCCTAAACAAGCTAGGTCCTCTTCCCATTTCACCCTTCAAATTTCAGCTTATTTCTTGCATTTTTAAGGAAGGCTTTCTCATCCAATAGGTCAGATCCTCCTATTTTGCTCTGGAACTCACTCATGCACACACACACACACACACACACAAGTTCTCCTTTACAACGCTTACTATATTTTAGATTTATTGTTATGCTTGTGTGTGTTTTGTAGCCAGCTTCCAAGACAGCACCCAATGATCCCCACCCCCTTGAAGGGACACCCTTGTGTGGTCCTCTCTCTCACTGTTCCAGGGTTGATTTGCGTGACAAACAAAATTGGACAGAAGTCACTTCTGAGACTTGGTTTGCAAAGACTGTCGGTTCCAGGTTGGTTTCTCTCTGATTCTCATCACTTGCTCCAGGGGATGCTCTATCATGAGGAGCCCTATGTAGAAGGGACCATGGGGACAGAATGATAGCCTGCTGAGTGAGCATGGAAGTGCTTGGTTCAGTCCCTGTCACAGCTTCAGCGACTCCAGCGCTTACCAACAACTTGCACACAGTCTCCTAAGAGACCCCAGAACCACCTGGCTAAGTGTCTTGCTGCTTCCAATCCCCTGATCCTTAGAAACTGAATGAGATAATGCATGTTTGTTGTTTTAAATGGATAATCTTTATATATAGATATGATTATTTTATGACTATGATTATTATTTGATTAATATTCCCCTTCACATTCAAGGAGAACAAAATCTCTTCCTTATTGTACCCCCCAATTATATAGCCAATGTCTATCACAGTGTCTGACATAAAGTAGACATTCAATAGATATTTGTTTAATAAATGAATGAATGAGTAAACCCCAGTAACTTCACACATCTACTAAAAGAAGATAGGAATTTTACATGCCTTACTGACATTGGACGGCCTAGGTCATTCAGAACCAAGATCTGTTGACAAAGCTTTGAATGTAAGCCATAGTTCATTCACAAGCACTCCAGGGAAGACAAATCAGTACTCACGTCTTTAGTTAATAGACCATGCAACTTGACAACTTGGAAAAAGTCAATTTAGATGCTTTTACATGCAACGGAGAATATTAAAAAGGCACCACTACAAACAGTGCAGAGCCATTCCTTTATAGAGATTGAAGGCCCTGCCAGGTGTGAGAGGGTTGAAGAAAATGAAAAGGACAAGGTGAAAGTGAGGCAGAGACTTATATGAGAGAAGTCCATTTTCTGCCCATCATTGTGATGGGCAGTTTTCTTTGGAAAACAGCTCAAATTCAACTAATGCATTTTACTCCCTTAACGCAAAGATAATTTTTTAAATGGTATTCCAGATCCAGGAATGATAGTTAAATGGGGAAAAAAAGGACAAAAAGGTGATCAAATAAAATAAAACCTGGAAAGCAAATGCTTTAGCATGAATCTTAACATTAAACCATTACAAAAATAAGCCAAATTTAGACATCAAAATTTCTGAGCATCTATTTTCCTTGAAGAATAATATTACCAGCTCAATAGCACACATCTAAAACACTTAAACCTGTTCTTCATCCAAGCAAACAATGGATCTCTCCTGGCCTCCTCCATTAGACCAACTCACTCCCTGAACACTTATTGGATCAATGGAATGTGAAAGCACAGAATCATAGAGAAAAAGAGAGAAAGAAACATAGAACTTGAGATTATAAACAGCCAAGCAAAATCCCCGAGAGATCATGAAAGCAGGACTGGGACAGCAAGCATGAAGTTACCAAAGAACTGTCAAAGGGAAGAATTAATGATGCTCACAGTTATTATATTTGTACCGCTTCTCTTTAAACACTAATTTTCATGGTGTACGTTTTTGTATGATTGCAGTAGGTATCAGTTCAGTTCAGCCACTCAGTCATGTCCAACTCTTTGCGATCCCATGGACCACAGCACGCCAGGCTTCCCTGTCCATCACCAACTCCCAGAACTTACTCAAACTCATGTCCATCGAGTTGGTGATGCCATACAACTATCTCATCCCCTGTCATCCCCTTTTCCTCCAGCCTTCATTCTTTCCCAGCATCAGAGTCTTTTCCAATGAGTCAGTTCTTTGCATCCGGTGGCCAAAGTACTGGAGCTTCAGTTTCAGTCCTTCCAATAAATATTCAGGACTGATCTCCTTTAGGATTGGCTGGCTGGATCTCCCTGCAGTCCAAGGGATTCTCAAGAGTCTTCTCCATCACCATAATTCAAAAGCATCAATTCTTCCGTACTCAGCTTTCTTTACAGTCCAGCTCTCACATCCATACATGACTACTGGAAAAGCCATACCTTTGACTAGATGGACCTTTGTTGGCAAAGTAATGTCTCTGCTTTTTAATACACTATCTAGGTTAGTCATCGTTTTTCTTCCAAGGAGCAAACTTTTAATTTCATGGCTCCAGTCACCATCTGCAGTGATTTTGGAGCCCCAAAAAATAAGACTGTCACTGTTTCCACTGTTCCCCTATCTATTTGCCATGAAGTGATGGGACCAGATGCCATGATCTTAATTTTCTGAATGTTGAGTTTTAAGCAAGCTTTTGCACTCTCCTCTTTCACTTTCATTAAGAGTCTCTTTAGTTCTTCTTCACCTTCTGTCATAAGGGTGGTGTCATCTACATATCTGAGGTTATTGATTTTTCTCCTGGCAATCTTGATTCCAACTTGTGCTTCATCCAACCCAGCGTTTCTCATGATGCACTCTAAGTTAAATAAGCAGGGTGACAATATACAGCCTTGACGTACTCCTTTCCCTATTTGGAACCAGTCTGTTGTTCCATGTACAGTTCTAACTGTTGCTTCTTGATCTGCACACAGATTTCTCAGGAGGCAGGTAAGGTGATCTGGTATTCTCATATCTTGAAGAATTTTCCAGTTTGTTGTGATCAACACAGTCAAAGGCTTTGGCATAGTCAATAAACAGAAGTAGATGTTTTTTCTGGAACTCTCTTGCTTTTTTTATGATCCAACAGATGTTGGCAATTTGATATCTGGTTCCTCTGCCTTTTCTAAATCCAACTTGAACATCTAGAAGTTCACGGTTCACGTACTGTTGAAGCCTGGCTTGGAGAATTTTGAGCATGACTTTGCTAGCATGTGAGTTGAGTGCAATTGTGCTATAGTTTAAGCATTCTTTGGTATTGCCCTTCTTTGGTATTGGAATGAAAACTGACCTTTCCAGTCCTGTGGCCACTGCTGAGTTTTCCAAATTTGCTGACATATTGAGTGCAACACTTTCACAGCATCATCTTTTAGGATTTGAAATAGCTCAACTGGAATTTCATCACCTCCACTATCTTTGTTCACAGTGATGCTTCCTAAGGCCCACTTGACTTCGCATTCCAGGAAATCTGACTCTAGGTGGGTGATCACACCATTGTCATTATCTGAGTCATAAAGACCTTTTTGTATAGTTCTTCTGTGTATTCTTGCCACCTCTTCTTAATATCTTCTGCTTCTATTAGGTCCATACCATTTCTGTCCTTCATTGTGCCCATCTTTGCATGAATTGTTCCCTTGGTATCTCCAATTTTCTTGAAGAGATCTCTAGTCTTTCCCATTCTACTGTTTTCCTGTATTTTTTTTTTCCTTCTTCTTTTGCATTGTTCACTTAAGAAGGCTTTCTTATCTCTCCTTGTTATTTTCTGGAACTCTGCATTCAGACAGGTATATCTTTCCTTTCATCCTTTGCCTTTCACTTTTCTTTTTTCAGTTATTTATATGGTCTCCTCAGACAATCATTTTGCCTTTTTGCATTTCTTTTTCTTGGGAATGGTCTTGATCACAGCATCCTGTACAATGTCACAAACCTCTGTCCATAGTTCTTCAGGCACTCTCTCTATCAGATCTAATCCCTTGAATCTATTTCTTACTTCCCTGTACAATCGTAAGGGATTTGATTTAGGTCATACGTGAATGGTCTAGTGGTTTTGCTTAGTTTCTTCAATATAAGTCTGATTGTGAAAATAAGGAGTTCATGATCTGAGCCACAGTCAGCTCCCAGTCTTATTTTTGCTGATTATATAGAGCTTCTCCATCTTTGGCTGCAAACAATATAATCAGTCTGATTTTGGTATTGACCATCTGGTGATGTCATGCGTAGTCTTCTTTTGTGTTGTTGGAAGAGGGTGTTTGCTATGACCAGTGTGTTCTCTTGATAAAACTGTGTTAGCTTTTGCCCTGTTTTGTTTTGTACTTCAAGGCCAAATTTACCTATTACTCCAGGTATCTCTTGACTTCCTACTTTTGCAGTCCAGTCCCCTGTGATGAAAAGGACATCTTTTTGGGGTGTTAATTCTCGAAGGTCTTGTAGGTCTTCATAGAACTGTTCAGCTTCTTCAGCATTACTAGTTGGGGCATAGACTTGGATTTCTGTGATACTGAATGTATACAACTTAGATTTTCAGAGAGAAGCATCTTTATTGTGGGGAGATGCAAAGACTGGCAGCCGTATATATATGGCTGTATATACATATATACACATACACATCTCTACCCCAAACTGCTGTATTCTCAATACATAACAATAAGAAAAATTGAGTTGGGACCAGATTTGAAGTATAGAAGTTTAGAGTGGAAAGAAGTTTACATCTTATTTTTTTGTTGTTGTTGTTGTTTATTTGCCAAGTCATGTCTGACTCTTATGCAGCCCCATGGACTGTAGTCTCCCAGGCTCCTCTGACCATGGGATTTCCCTGGCAACATACTGGCATAGGTTTCCATTTCCTTCTCCAGGGACTCTTCCTGACCCAGAAGTTGAACCCTCAAATCCTGCATTGCAGGTGGATTCTTTACCACTGAGTCACCTGGGAAGCCCCTTTATTATTTTTACATTCGTAAAATCACTAATTCTCCTGTGTTATTTCTCTGGTCCCTCTTCTGATTACTTCCCCTGTCATTTGCCTCTTTGTGCATGTCTTCCTTAGAGAGAAGGTGTAGAGAGCAGGTGGGGAATGAACATGAAAGGCCAGGCTGAGGGATTGAGACACAGACCAGTGGGAACTGGAAGTGTTGAGGATGCTGGCAGGAATGTATCAACTGTGGAGCAGGAAGATTATTCTGAAAACAATATGCAAGGTACGCTTTATAAAACAGCTAAAAAAAAAAAGATTAGAGCAGCTAGGGTTGGAGGGGATGGTAAGCAACAAAAACTGACTAGGAACAATTCTTTTAAAATGGAAGGGGGGAATAAATCATTGGAAGGATATTTGGTAGGTCAAACAATCCAAGAGAAGATTGAAAGATCGAACTTCGGAAAGTTCATGATCCAGAGCAACTGAGGAAATTCAAGTAAGTGGGAATTCATAGGTATTTTCTTCTAGGACAGGTCAGGGGGAAGAATCAGGATCAGTTATGTTCCTTATTTGAGTCACTTTTCAGGGATTCAACTCTCATGAAGGCTTGTTGTACCTGTCAACACCCTGGCCAGGAGAGGGAATCCATCCTTATTTGTAGTCCCTTCAAGACTTAAGTGTTTTCCCCTCAACTTTATAAAGAAGATTGGATACTGCCCTTTAAGTTAAAATGGAGGGCTTCCATGGTGGTCCAGTGGTTAAGAATCTACCTCGCAATGCAGGGGACACCAGTTCGATCCCTGGTCCAAGAAAATTCCACATGCTGAGAGGCAACTAAGCCCATCTACCACAACTGCTGAACCAGCCCTCCAGAACCTGTGAGCCTCAGCTACTGAAGCCTGAGGGCCCTGGAGTATGTTTTCCACAACAAAGAAGCTACCACTCCGAGAAGCCCTAGTCAACTAGAGAGGAGCTCCTATCCTTGCAACTAGAGAAAGCCCGCATAGCAGTGAAGACCCAAGGCAACCAAAAATAAAAATAAGTAAATTTTTAAAAGTTGTTTTTAAGTTAAAAATGATACCAGGCAGACAAACACAATGGCTGTTCATATGCGGTCCAGCAAGGCAGCTACTGTCCTAACTCAGCCCTAAAGGAATGAGAAATGATAGGGTACAGACCAAGCCCAGGGTTACTGTCTAGTCCACTTCCTATTGTCTAAAGTCAAGAGCAGCTTTGATGTACCTTTGGATGGAAGGACTGTCCTCAGCACTTGGGACAGGCAGGTACTGTACAGGCTCCTTAATTCCCACTTCGGATGTGTAGATGACACTCACGTGAACAGTTGAGTCAAACGCATCCAGGTCCATGTGTCAGGCGCCGACGGGTAGGATGTTGCATGCTGTCAGCTGCCACACTGCCTCTCTTCCTTATCTCCTCCAAGTGGTGGGACGTGACACTGTTGTGTGTTCCATCTTGTTAGCGTGCCCAGTAACAAGAAAGCAGACACTGCAGAGTTGTCACTCGATCCTGTTTTCTCCAAGAACTTTGTAGTACAGACCTGGGAAAATGCAAAAATTGCCCTTTCCTGGTATTCATGGAAGAGTGATCATGACTGGATGAGAAAAGAGACAAAAGTTCTCAAACACAGGCAACAACACTTCCGTAGTCTTAGAACCACAGATCCCCAAAGACCTCAAACACACTTGCCAAGTGTGCCATTACTGTGTCTTTGCAGCCCTTGGGAAAGTGATTTCAAAAGATCAGGAGAGCTGAAACTTTGCCTCAGACAGACTATTATAAAAGAGAATTTCACAGCAAAGCTTCCTTAGTACCTAAAATGATGTTTATTATAAAAAAGAATAAATAAAAAGTGTTCGTGTGCAAAGAGAATAAAAAGAAAGAACAGGGTTTAGGTAAACCTTTTATTTATTTTTTTCTTCCAGAGAAAGAGAGACACCATGTGGATTTCAGAGACAGTCAACTTAGCTCTGTTGACTTTAATATGCTATGAAGGAAAAGGTTTTTGCTTAAGGATCCGGTAGCAAAATAAATCACAGAGATGGATAACAAGGAAGTTAAAGTGACCAGTTCAGATAAATAAAAGTCTAGAGTTCTGTGCTGTAGAACAAAAATTCCTCAAGGACTGTTCTCTCTTACAATGTGGCAAAATGGGAATCTTGCAGGCGTTTGTAATTTGAAAGCAAAAAGATGACAAAGGTCATTGTTCTGGGTGAGGCCCATGTTCCTGCTCTTAACATTGAGATGTTCCTATCAATCAACCTGGAAACAGAAACAAAGCGGAAACATTCCTCCTGGAGGGACTATCCTGGTGGTCCAGTGGTTAAGAATCCACTTTCCGAATCTGGCGACATGGGTTTGATCCCTGACCAGGGAGTTAAGATCCCACATACTGCTGGTCAACAAAGCCCTGGCACTCTACAGCCCACAGGCCACAACTAGAGAAAGTTCTGCATGCCGGGACTAAGACCCAATGCAGTCAAATAAACAAATAAACAAATATTAAAAAATACACACATTAAAACCCAAAGATTTCTCATGGAAAGCAATTCTGATGCATCAGCTCTCCTTGTCTCCATGCCTGGGGACTGGATGGTAGGACTATCAGGGGAGGCAGCAAAGTACATCTACTCCCAGTCACCTCCCACAGAATGAGTATTGTGATTTGATTTGAATGGGCTCTGCGAAGAAGAGACCCCGGTTTGAATCTGATCTCACCAGACACGTACGAAGATGTTCAGGAGAAAGCAATTTGGTCTGCAGCTTCCTCTACTGAGCCTGGGAAAGAGCTGCGGTGGGGGTGGGGGTGGGGTGGGCAGGGGAGCTCAGAGCCACAAGGTGGAGCTGGGGTGGGCAGGGAAGGAAAACATTGTATTCATCATGGAGCACTACTGAAAATGAGCCACTGCGCTTCCAATGGAACAGGTTTTGGTACCTCATCTGTAGCACCCAGAGGCACTGAATGCTTTGTGATTTAAACACTGCCCCCAAAGACTTGCAAATAAGGAAATGTGCATATTCATTCCGTGCTCCCTGCCTCTATTTTCCCAGTGTGTTCACAGACAGACTGGTCAGTTTCTCCTTTGCTCTCTGCTTGAGACTTGTGTTCTTGACCTAGACATCAGTTTGTAAATATAAACATGATTGTGTGCGCTCAGCTGTGTTCTACTCTTTGTGACCCCGTGGACTATAGCCCTCCAGGCTCCTCTGTCCATGGGATTCTCTAGTCAAGAATACTGCAGTGGGTTGCCATGCCCTTTTCCAGGGAATTTTCCTGACCCGGGGGTCGAACCCAGATCTCCCGCATTGCAGGCGGATTTTTTACCTTCTGAGCCACAAGGAAAGCCCTAGAGACAAATGTGGTGTCACAGAAATTGGATATCTGATACAGACAGCCCAATGACTCCTAAAACCAATTTAAACAAAGGAAACCGAAGTGGATCAGAGTTGATGTGGCTGTGCTAAAGCCGGACAGCAAGAAATGTAATGCAGGTCCCTTTCCTGAGTCTAATACAGTTTCCATTACAAAGTATGACACACCATTCCATACTCAGATACAGAAAGGCATTTTCTAAAGCAAATATCAGACAAAACCCCTAGGTGTCTTTAACTGTGCTTACTGCATGTGAAAAACTGTGTCAATTCCTTTTTTTTTTAAAAAAAAAAAGCTTTCTCAGATGTATAAGAAGTTATAGATCTTACATATATAAAGAGGCTCACTCTTTCAGTGGTCCTTCTAGAAAGTCGGAAAAGTTGCTCTAATTCACCACATTTTGGAA
This sequence comes from Moschus berezovskii, assembly GCF_049115385.1. Classification (NCBI taxonomy): domain Eukaryota; kingdom Metazoa; phylum Chordata; class Mammalia; order Artiodactyla; family Moschidae; genus Moschus; species Moschus berezovskii. Next base: position 40,641,552 of record NC_142483.1, on the reverse strand, counting down.
ATTTCACTTTAGATAGAGTATGGTCTGGTAAAGAATTCTACCCAGATGGTTCAAGTGAAAAGATTATAAGGATGAGATAACTTAGGTGAGGGCAGGTCTCAGCACGATGAGGTTCCCAGGACTAGCAACATTTCCAGTGCTGATTCGCAGAAGCCACTGGTTAACAGTCCAGGGTGGGGGGGGGGGGGCGGGAAATGGTGTTCCTCAAGTCCAGGGAGACGCCATACCTGAGGCAGACTGCAGCCATGGAAGGTCTTTGTAAGGTCGGACCCTGGTGGCCTTCTTGGCTTCCCCTTCCCAGTGGCTATCTCGGCTCCTTCTTCCCCTCTCCATCCCCCACCGGAGGGAAAAAGTCCCGCCAAACAGCTGAGGAATTTCTGACCCTCTGCCGAGATCTACCCCCCTTCCTGTCCTCCAGAGTGACCAACCCGGTTTAGCTGACCACTCACAATCTTGCATTCCCGAGCTTTACCTTATTTTAGGCCTGTCCAGGTTATATGATGCCACTTCCTGCCCCGAAGGCATAAAAAATCGCACCCTGCCTTTGTTCAGGGCAGAACTCCTCATGGCCATTCTTGCGGTCAGTGGGTTCTGCCAGGGAGCGCACTGCCAATAAAGCCTGTTACTTTCCCTTGGTGTCTGGGTTATTTCCTTACAGCTTGAGACGCCAGTTTCCGCGACCTTACATTCTTGTCCCCTGAAAGAGATGTCATGCTAAACCGCACACCCCAGCTTTTCTCCTCCTGCCCTCCATCCAGGCTTCTGCAAGCACCTCACACTGGGAGCCAACTGGCAAGGAAGCTCCAAAAATGCATTAAAAAGTGAGCGGATTATCCACTTTTCCTACCATCCAAAATTACTGCTGCTTCCAAAAACTATACCCACTCAAATCTGTAGAGATCAAATGTCCATGAGTTTAGCTGTTCTGGTTTTAATTCTTCAAGTACATTAAGCTATATGGTGCATAAACTGAAAATATTCTGTTGACTTGTGGTTGCAGTTCAAAATAAATGATCCATTTCTCTATTTCTAAATGCACTCACTGTAAGTACTGTATATAAGGTGCATGTATAATAATTCATAAGTGCTCTTCTACTTGGGTTTTTACCGCAGGTCATTGTTCTTAACATTAAAAAAACTAAGATCATTGCATCCGGCCCCATCACTTCATGGCAAATGGATGAGGAAACAATGGAAACAGTAACAGACTTTATTTTCTTGGGTTCCAAAATGACTGTGGGTGGTGACTACAGCCATGAAATTAAAAGATGCTTGCTCCTTTGAAGAAAAGCTATGACAAACCTAGACAGCATATTAAAAAGCAGAGACATTACTTTGCCAACAAAAGTCTGTATGGTCAAAGCTATGGTTTTTCCAAGAGTCATGTATGGATATGATAGTTGGACTATAAAGAAAGCTGAGCACTAAAGAATTGACGCTTTTGAACAGTGGTGTTGAAGACTCTTGAGAGTCCCTTGGACTGCAAGGAGATTCAACCAGTCCATCCTAAAGAAAATCAGTCCTGAATATTCATTGGCAGGACTGATGGTGAAGTTGAGGCTCCATTACTTTGGTCACCTGATGCGAAGAGCCGACTCACTGGAAAAGACCCTGATGCTGGGCAAGATTGAAGGCAGGAGGAGAAGGGGACGACAGAGGACGAGGTGGTTGGATGATATCACTGACTCGATGGACATGAGTTTGAGCAGGCTCCAGGAGATGGTGAAGAACAGGGAGGCGTGGCGTGCTGCTGTGCATGGGGTTTCAAAGAGTCCAACATGACTGAGCAACTGAATAACAACAACAAATTTTTCTTAAATAAATCATTTTAAGCAAAATGAATTAGCACAGCCTGGTCTGCAGGGCCCTTTTTAGCCTATCCAGGCATCATCTCTGGCAAGTCATCACTACTGGTCTGTGTGGTGTCTTGGGATTGCACTGTATCACCAGTTTCTGCAGTGCTGAAGAAGGCCACCATGTTGGATAAGGCCCTTCCAGGCGTTCATCATCACAGACAAGGCGTGTTCTTGTCACATCCATGTGTAATGGAGCAAGCAGTAATGGCATACCAAGGAGTCAGGGCCTTGGTTCTCATTCTAGCTCAGCTGGATCTTAGTCAAGCCACTTAAATTCTCAAGGCCTCAGACTCCTCATCTCAAAAGCAAGCAAACTGAAAAGACTTGTGAATTTTAAACTTTGTCATTGCAGTAGAAGCCTGTTTTTATATAAAATATTATAGGGACATTTTTGCACTGTTGGTGGGGGTATAAACTGATACAGCCACTATGGACAATAGTATGGAGTTTCCTTAAAAAACTAAAAATAGAGCTACTGTATTTCCCACCAGTCCCACCACTGAGCAAATACAAATACCCTGCTGCTAAGTCGCTTCAGTCGTGTCCGACTCTGTGCGACCCCATAGACGGCAGCCCACCAGGCTCCCTGTCGCTGGGATTCTCCAGGCAAGAACACTGGAGTGGGTTGCCATTTCCTTCTCCAATGCATGAAAGTGAAAAGTGAAAGTGAAGTCGTTAAGTCGTGTCTGACCCTCAGTGACCACATGGACTGCAGCATGGACTCCAGGCTCCTCCATCCATAGGATTTTTCAGGCAAGAGTACTAGAGTAGGGTGCCATTGCCTTCTCCAATAAATACCCTGAGAAAACCATAATTCAAAATAACCTATGTATTCCAGTGTTCACAACAGCACAGGAAGCAGGACATGGAAGCAGCCTAAATGTCTATAGACAGAGGAATGGATAAAGAATATCTGGTACATATCTATCATCGAGTAATACTCATACATAACAGAGAAAAAAACTGGGTCACTTGTGGTGATGTGGATGGATCTTCAGTCTGCCATACAGAGTGAAGTAAGTCAGAAAGAGAAAAACAAATATCATATACTAATGCGTATATGCAGAATCTAGACAAATAGTAGAGATGAACCTATTTGCAAGGCAGGAATACAGACACAGATGCAGGAAACAGATATGTGGATGGGGAGGAAGCGGAGAGTGGGATAAACTGGGAGATTAGGATTAACATATATCCACTGCCATGTGTCAAGTAGATTGCTAGTAGGACACTGCCGGACAGCACAGGGAGCTCAGCTCAGTGCTCTGTGATGACCTAGAGGGTGGGATGGGGCATGGGAGGGGGGCTCAGGAGGGAGGCAATATATGTACCATACGGCTGATTCATGTCGTTGCATAGCAGAAACCAACACAACATTGTAAAGCAATTATCCTCCAATGAAAAAAATAATAATAAACATTACAGGACAGCCTATTTACAAAAGAGATAGAGGTAGCATTACTCTGGGTTGAAGAAGGCTGAAGGGGCCTGGAATAGTCCTCACCTCCCCATCCACCCCTCACTCGAAATCTCCAAGCAACACAACAGAAAATTCCCAAAAGGGGATGACCACTGAAGGCCCATTTCTGGTCCAATTTCTTCAAATATAGTTTCCCCCGATTTTGTGGGATGTAAGAGGGGAAATGCTTCATTTTGTTCTCATAAATGCATAAAATGCAGCCACAAACTTTTATAGACTACAGCGCCAATGGTATAATAAGTTCATTGTCCCGTAGTGGCTGCTACATAATTGTGTTCATTCCCTTTGTGTATTTTAGTAACGAGAGTATAATTGTCAGTGCTTATAATACATATAATCTCATTACTGTCACTCCCATTAGTATGCTTTCACCTCAGCCTATCCACGGTAAGTTCCACTTTCTTGCTCATTGAAAGACATAAAGAAATCTCCTTTCCTGCATCCAGATTTCAGTTTAATTCCTGGCAGTTACCATGGCTAATCACCGGGACAATGCTGTCTCCTTGTTTTCAATATGTTTCATCTACCATTTTGACACAATGCCAAGAAGTCAGCATTGTACTGGCGTGGAATTTCCATGACCACATCCTTGCCTTCCTGCTCGAACGGTTCAGACTTGTATTTGGAGTAGAAGCTAATTTAGACATGCAGATGACTGCATTCCTGACAGTGACTGTGCTTGGAGAACTGCAAGATTAGACACAATTATGTCATGCCTCCATTTTCTCATCTGTCAGTGGACAGATCTGACCTCTGTTATCCTCCTGCATGCCTTCCTTTTTAAATAGTTCTTATTATCTTTAAAAGATTCACATCAGGAAAACATCATAAACTTCTCTTTAACTTAATTAATTTCTTAAAATAATACATGCACAGAATTTTAAAAATCAGACAGTGTGTGGTTTAGTCACTAAGTTGTGTCTGACCCTTTTGTGACCCCATGGACTGTCCATGGGATTTTCTAGGCAAGAATACTGGAGTGGGTTGCCATTTCCTTCTCCAGGGGATCTTCCCAACCCAGGGATTGAACCTGTGTCTCCTGCATTGCAGGCAGATTCTTTACTGCTTGAGCCATTGGGGAAACCCCATCAGACGGTATAGACCTATAAGAAACACCCCTCCTCAGATGCAGTAACTTTAGATTTCCTTAGGTCTTCTGAAACTTTTACATCTTATTTCTATTTATCAATAAATGAGTACTTTACATTTATGCACTTTAGGCATCATCTCTGGATGTCCTTCCTACTTGGTAGTTGAAACCATAGCTCTCTTCTGTCACCCTTCTGCTTCTCCTTCCCCAAATTCCAATTATTGTGATATTTCAACTTTCATTGAATAGGGAGGCTGCTACCCATGTAATAGTGCTCTCAGTTTTCCCTTCATGATCTTAACATCTTACTTTCTCAAGTCCATTTAGTCAATTACTTCTTTCCAGTCAATACGCCTTCCACTTTCCAAAATATTATGGATTTACAATTTATTTTAAAAATATCTTTATGATAGCTTTTTACTGTATTTTAGGGAGCAAAATTAGATATGTATGTTCAATATGCCATCTTAACATGGAAATTCTCTAAATTTCCTTGTTTGTTCATACTACCATAACACACATCAGTCATTGCATACTGTTGATGTACCTTTTTAAATGTCTCTCGAATCCATCCTCTCTTCCCCATACCCCCACTGACTCTATAGTTCAGTTTTTTCCGCTAGAAAGTTAAAACACTTCAGTGGTATGAGAACATGGGGAGCTTCCCAGATGGCTCCATGGTAAAGAATCTGCCTGCCACTGCAGGAGACCCCGGTTCAAACCCTGCATTCAGATGATCCCCTGGAAGAAGAAATGGCAACCTACTTCAGTATTCTTGCCAACATTCCCTAGACAGAGGAGCCTGGTGGGTGGGCTATGGCCCCTGAGGTCACAAAGAGCTGGATAGAACTGAGTGACTGACCACAAAAGCTTAGAGACCTGGACTTTGTATTAGTTCCACCCAAATATAAGTGAAATAAGCCACTGTCCTCTGTCTGGGATAGGTAGGGTGTAAGAGCACCCTGGGTGTCATTCACAGGGAGTAAATCACATCAAAAGTGAACTACATCTAGCATTCACTCCCACAAGACAATCAATAAACTGTATGTGTATATGTGTGTATATATATAAATTTATATATTTATATATAAATAATGGTCTCAAAGACTGTTTTTTATTTTTCCCAATTAAATATCTCCAGGAAACTCACTACTTCCTGTGCCATTTGTAAATAGATAAATTTATATTTATGAATATACAAATACATTATGTAATTTTTATATATGTATATTTATTAAATACATTAATATACGTATAAATGGCACAGGGAGTAGCAAGTTTCCCATACCTGGAGATATTTAATTGGGAAAGATAAATAATAGTCTTTCACATGGCATCTTTTTATTATATGGGGGGGGCTGAATTAAAAAGGCCTTAAATACCTATGATTTTTAAGATCTCTTGCGACCCCATGCTTCTACTAGAATAACTATTCAAAGGTTAGGTTCTTCTAATCTTTTGTCATCTTAATTTGATTCTGTTCATTCTGAAAAAAGAAAACCATTTCCAAAGATAGATTTAGACTTTCTAAGAGTCTATCATTTGCAAGATCAGGAGAGGTAAGGCCGAGTTCCTGAAAGAGGTATTTAAAGACAAGAGAAATGCTTGCTGGTAAAGAAAAGAGAAAAGAAGTGATATAAAAGAGGAAACAGCTGGAATAATGATCAAGGGAGTCCAAGAGATGAAAGCAGGTGGATGGGAGGGAACGTGACCGAGAGAATGACATCAGCTTGGAACCTTGGGTAGACGGTTTACTCAAAGACATTACAAAATAGGGAGAAGATGAAATTGAATAACAAACAGGAGAACATCAACACAGACTATTCAACGCAACAGTAACTATGCCAATACTGTGCTTAAGAAATGTCATTCTAAATTACCTGAAAATTATATGGAACATGTGATGAAAAAGAACTCAACCTGAATTCTGTGCACTAATATGTTTGCGTTTTATGATGGGCTATTTGAGAGGCACTGAGGTGGAAATCCAAAATCTTGAGAGTAATTGTAGACACCATTCTTCTACATCAACCTGCAAATTTGTTCTCTTGTTCGTCTCATTTACTTGCTAAACATCTCTCCTGAATTAATTCCTTTCTTTCTAAACCCACCACCAATACTGTGATCCTTTTGAAACTCATTTCCAGTCTGAATGAGCCAAATATACTCCTCACAGCTCTTCCTAAACTTATCTTCATAATTTATTTAAGATTGTTTAATGTCCCTCAACCATAAACACTCCTTGAGGACAGAAACGTTCTCTCTCTTCATCACTGTTGTCCTCCAATTATCAAGAGTCAGTCTCTGGGATATGGCAAGTATTTAATAATTACTTTTTTGATTGAGACTGATTTAAATGTTCTTCCTTCCCCTCCTTCACCTACCTAATCCTTCTATTTTTCTACCAAAGCATCATGTTCATCTCATTCTCAGAACTTAACTGCATTTGTGATTTTTATTCTTTTGTGTAGACTTTTACTTGAAAGCAATTTCATATTGACATAAAAACAGCAAAATAACTGAAACATCTCCCATATAACCCTCACAGACTGTTCACTTGCTAAAGCTCTCCACACCTGCTTATGATTTTCTCTATGAATATATGCTGATTATTTTTTCTTGTTATAAGCCATTTAAGTTGCAAACATAATGTCACTTTCCCCCTAAATACTTGTGAGCTTCCTACCAAGACATGTTCTTCTGTAACACAGTTAAAAGTTAGTTGTGAAGTTGACATTAACATAATACCATTGTTGTTCAGTCGCTAAGTCCTGTCTGACTATTTGCGACCCCATGGACTGGAGCCCACCAGGCCCCTTTGTCCATGGGATTTCCCAGCCAAGAATACTTGAGTGGGTTGTCATTTCCTTCTCCAATAATATCATTTTCTATAAACTATTCATACATCGCTAATTCAGTGTCTCTAAAATTTCCTTTCCTGAAAAAAAATTCTGCTTCAAGATCCAACCCAGGAACACACATTGTACTTAGTTGTTACATGTCTTCGTCTCCTTTGATTTGGAATAATCCCTCTATTGGTCCTTGCCTATTGGGACCTTGACTTTTTTTAACCAAAAAGGACCTGCTGTACAGCACAGGGAACTCTGCTTAATGTTATGTGGCAGCCTGGATGAAAAGAGAGTTTGGGGGAGAATGGATCCATGTATATATATGGCTGAGTCCCTTTGCTATTCATCTGAAACTATCACAACACTGCTAATTGGCTACATCCCAATAAAAAATAAAACATTTTAAAAAAGAATAAAAAACAGTTATTTTATAAAATAACCCTCGGTTTGAGTTTGTCTGATGTTCCTTATGGTCACATTTCACTGACTTAATTTGCTGAAATATCAAAGAACTGATGTTTTCTCATCTCAGTGTACTGTATCAGGAGACATACGATATTGACTTATTCAGTTATTAGTGACATTAACTTTGATCATTTGGTTAAGATGGTAGAGTTGCAATTGGTAATTTATTTTTGTGATTAATCTGCTAATATATGTGTCACTCACTAGACTGTGTCACAGACAATTTGTGCTTACCACTCTATAGTCAAAGCTATGGTTTTTCCAGTGGTCATGTATGGATGTGAGAGTTGGACCATAAAGAAAGCTGAGCACTGAGGAATTAATGCTTTTGAACCATGGTATTAGTGAAGACTCTTTAAAGAGCTCATTGGATTGCAAGGAAATCAAACCAGTCCATCCTAAAGACCAGTCCTGGGTGTTCATTGGAAGGACAGATGCTGAAACTGAAACTCCAATACTTTGGCCACCTGATTCAAAGAACTGACTCACTGGAAAAGACCCTGATGCTGGGTAAGATTGAAGGCAGGAGAAGGGGACGACAGAGGATGAAATGGTTGGATGGTATCATGGACTCAGTGGACATGAGTTTGAGCAAGTTCCAGGAATTGGTGATGGACAGGGAAGCCTGGCGTGCTGCAGTCCATGGGGTCGCAAAGAGTCAGATACAACTGAGGGACTGAACTGAACTGACTTCATGCCATAACTGAGAACAGTATCCTCTCATATTAACAATTTAACACTCAGACAATAAAAAGGAAAATTAACAAGTTTGCCAGAAGGTGGATATTGGATATATGAGAGAAAAGCAAGTGCTGTTTGCCTAAATGATGTGAAAACTTAAGTCCAAGAAGATCCTGCACACAAATGCTTAGAAAACCTTATTCACAATCACCACAAACTGTAAACAAGCAAAAGTCCTTAAACAGGTGAATGGATAAACAAACTCAGGTATTTATTGCTGTAATATTATTCAGCAATAAAAGGGAATGAGCTATCACGCCATCAAAAGATCACTCTTAAATGCATAAGTGAAACAAGGCAGTCCATAAAGGCTATATGATTTCCACACATGGCATTCCCAAAAAGGCAAAGCTATAGAGAAAATAAACAGATCAATGGTTGCCAAGATGTTGGATGGAGGACAGTTCAGTTCAGTTCAGTTCAGTCGCTCAGTCGTGTCCGACTCTCCGCGACCCCATGAATCACAGCACGCCAGGCCTCCCTGTCCATCACCAACTCCCGAAGTACACTCAAACTCATGTTCACAGAGTCGGTGATGCCATCCAGCCATCTCATCCTCCGTCGTCCCCTTCTCCTCCCGCCCCCAACCTTTCCCAGCATCAGAGTCTTTTCCAGGGAGTCAACTCGTCGCATGAGGTGGCCAAAGTATTGCAGTTTCAGCTTTAGCATCAGTCCATCCAATGAACATCCAGGATCGATCTCCTTTAGAATGGACTGGTTGGATCTCCTTGCAGTATAAGGGACTCTCAAGAGTCTTCTCCAACACCACAGTTCAAAAGCATCGATTCTTCGGCGATCAGCTTTCTTCACAGTCCAACTCTCACATCCATACATGACCACGGGAAAAACCACAGGAAGGGTTAAATAGGTTAAGCATAGTTGATCTTTTACAGCAATCAAGATTTGATACTCTCATTGTATATACATGACATCTTGCATTTGTCAATACCTATAGAATTTTACGACACAAAGAATGACCTTTAATATCCGCAAATTTCTAAATGTCATTTAGGAGATTGGGGGACTCCTAAGGTGGAATGAAAATATGGAAAACAAATGAATTGTATTCCAAATATACGAAACAACTTTGATGAACGAAGTGGAAGAGAAAGTGATGGCCTAATTAACTTCGGAAATGAGTAAGCTCTGTAAAACTTAATGCACAAGAAATGGTTCAGAAGCACTGTACTCTAGATATAAACTGATAGCACAAGTGGGTATGAGGTTATAATTCTGAAGCTTCTATATATGTAAACTGGAATTAAATATTAAGTAAATGCCTGGCAGATAGTGGGAGACAGGTTTATCACTATTGGGGTGGGGATTTAAAGATAAGTAGGGGAAGAGACAAGAATGATTCATGTGGTAATAGATGAGAATTGGAGACATCAGTATGAATTCATATTTAACTTCATACAGATAGAGATGGTTACAAGAAGATATAGATATCTATATATGTAGATAAAAAGCACATGGGGCTTCCTAAGTGACTAAGTGGTAAAGAATCTGCCTGCCAAAGCAGGAGATGCAGTAGACTTGGGTTCAGTCCCTGGGTTGAGAAGATTCCCTGGAGGAAGAAATGGTAACTCATTCCAGTATTCTTGCCGGGAAAATCCCATGGACAGAGGACCCTGGCGGGCTACAGTTCATGAGGTCACAAAAGAGCTGGACAAAATTAAGCAACTGAGCATTCAGGCATGTAGATAGATGGATGGATAGACAGAGATTTATATAATTAGGATATACACATATATTCCCTTGCTTTGTCATCTGTGAGGGTCAAGAGGCACATCGTATTCCCAGGTCTTCATTTATAATACCATTCTCCAACAAAAAATATGGCAGACACATGGGCTTTAATTCATATGCCAACATTAGCCCATTAATTATAAGAAAAATATACCTAACTAAAATGTTACTAATAGGGGAAGCTGAATATGGGATTTATGGGAACACTCTAAACTAGTTTCACATTTTCCTATAAATCTATAACTGCTCTAAACACTAAAGTTTATTTAAAGAATAAAATAACCAGACACCAAAAGTGATACTTGTGTAAAATCTCACGTTGAGGAAAAACCTATTATCTTGAATTGAAAACAAAGCACAAATGTGATCAAGTTTCATATATGTATTTGAAGAACCACTGTCTATGCAGATGATCTACCGATGCCACCTGGTTATCTGGCCTAATCCTGAAATGAGCCCATTCTTAAATTACTCAATCTTGGGGACAAAATTGTCTATAATAACACTGTCTCTGGAAAATAGCAGAAGACAAAACTATCCCCTCAAGAGAGCCTTAAGAACTTTATATATTTTAGCCTGGGCCAAAATTAAAATGTATATAGCACATGTCCAGTCATCAAGCTTTATGTAGCTTGAAAGAGAGCAGATTTAAGGGTAGGTTTCAGAATTGACGCTACAGCTAAAACCCTGTTCCTTTATCCAAGCAACTTAAGCTACCTTCTTACCATGCAAGTTCCTATACAAGGAGATGGTCTCTAAGTTATTCCTCTTTTTGACTAGATCACCATCAATTTTCACAATAAGAGATACATACCAGCTCACCAAATATGGAACACAGGCATGTGCTGGCTCTGTTAACATAGAATAATCCTTGATCTCAACTGGCTAGAATCCCTTCAAGTGATTTCTCTACATCTTCAAGGAGACAGAAGATAAGAACTCAAGTTTGGGGAGCTGAAATGACTTTCTAAGTATCTTGGGAATAGTGTTTCTAGAAATCTTGAAGCTTCAACTAAAATATGGAGAGATGCCTACTTGCTCAAAAGCTGCAGGTTACAGACAGTGTGAAGACACAGTGGGCATTTCAATGCCCCCACCCCATGCCCAAGCTCCCTTCTCTGACAGCATTCTAAACTTACCAGGCCATGAACACAAAAGGATTATCCCATAAATTGTAAATTCCATTTTTAAAAATGGAAAAGCTTCTGTAATCTCTCTTTAAATTAGGAGAAACAGCTATTAATGGGGAAAAAAATACTTAGGGTGGACTGCTACAATGTCAGTAGCCTAAACCAGCTTCATCAACAATGTATCTGGATTACCAGAGACTGGGAAAACTTGAGATCTATCAGCTTTAAAGATTTGCTGTAAAATCTCTCACCATGTTGATTTCAAATTAAAATTTACAAAGATCCCATTGGATACTGCATAGAAAATGAATTCTGATTACATATAAGGGTTACTTGGGGAATTTTTAAAAAATCTTGTTTTTATCAAAATGTACTGAATTGGATACTAAAGATTTTCAGATTTCATAGTATGCACATTTTATCTAAGGAAAAGAAATACAAACAAATAGTAAACTATAGTTAGTAAGTTTTCTTTTCATCTTGTTGTTCAGTCACTCAGTCATGTCCAAACTCTGTGACTTTGTGGACTGCTGCACACCAGACTTCCCTGTCTTTCACCATCTTTCAGAGTTTTCTCAAACTCATGTCCATTGAATTGGTGATGCCAACCAAACTATCTCATCCTCTGTCATCCCCTTCTCCTCCTGCCTTCAGTCTTTCCCAGCATCAGGGTCTTTTCCAGTGAGTCAGCTCTTCGTATCAGGTGGCCAAAGTATTGGAGCTTCAGTTTCAGCATCAGTCCTTCCAGTGAATATTCAGGATTGATAACCTTTAGGGTTGACTGGTTTGATCTCCTTGCTGTTCAAGGGACTCTCAAGGGTCTTCTCCAACACTACAGTTCAAAAGCATTAATTCTTCAGTGCTCAGCCTTCTCAATGGTCCAATTCTCACATCCATACATGACTATTGGAAAAACTATAGCTTTGACTAGACGGACTTTTATTGGCAAAGTGATGTCTCTGCTTTTTAATACGCTGTCTAAGTTTGTCACAGCTTTTCTTCCAAGGAGCAAGCATCTTTTAATTTCATGCTGCAGTCTCGGTCCGCAGTAAGTTTTCTTTTCATAGTGATATGATATTCAGAGATCCTGAAACTATTGATGCTTTCAGTGTCCTCTGGGCTTAAATAAATATGCGCCCTGTAGAAATGAGCTAGATTTTGAAATACTGTATTAACTCATATTTTTAATATAAATAGATGGGTATAGTATAGACAGTTTTATAGATGTGTAAATACATAAAAATATATAAATAAGTAAATACAGGGGCTTCCCAGGTGGTGACAGTGGTAAAGAATCCGCCTGCCAATGCAGGAGACGCAGATTCTATCCCTGAGTCAGGAAGATTCCCTGGAGAAGGAAATGTCACCCTACTCCAATATGCTTGCCTAGAGAATTCCATGGAGAGAGGAGCCTGACAGGATACAGTTCATGAGGCTGCAAAAAGCTGGACATGACTGAGCAATTGATCAATAAGTATAAATAAATATACATGTGTGTGTATAGATGGATACACACACATATATATTTCCTAGAGCCTAGAAGCAATGTCAGAGCAGTAGCAATAATATATAGAACTGAGATGTCTACTTCAACGTGTTCTCCACTTGACGGAACCAGGAATTCATGAAGAAACATTTGATACCTGGGCCATTACCACAAAGGTAAAAATGTGGATACATGTTAAAAGGATAGAGAAGCCAGCCTGTTACCTAATCAGGGAAAATTTGATACTAAAAAAAAAAAAGTAGTAACAAAACAAAAAATTTCAATACAGAATAATGCCAGTTTAGAAATAAATAAGGGAAGAAAGGGAAAAAGTCACCATTTTACAATGGTAGGAACCATCAATGGATAAGCATCCACTGGGTAAAAGATGGAGTGGAGAAGTTGCTGTACATTATCACCTATACGGACCAACTATCACCTCACACAAATTCACAAAAATGACTATCAAGTCTCAACTCATCTCAGGTGCTGAGAGAATGAAAGTGTCATCTACTCTATCTGATCAGTACAGACAAGACAAATTTCTTCTGTTACAATTTTTCATATGGAGTCTTCACAATTGCTTTTGATAAAATGAAAAGCAGGCTTCACAGCAGAATTCTACCAAAAATTTAGAGAAGAGCTAACACCTATTCTACTCAAACTCTTTCAGAAAATTGCTGAGGAAGGGAAACTTCCAAACTCATTCTATGAGGCCACCATCACCCTAATCCCAAAACCTGGTAAAGACCCCACAAAAAAAGAAAACTACAGGCCAATATCACTGATGAATATAGATGCAAAAATCCTTAACAAAATTCTAGCAATCAGAATCCAACAGCATATTAAGAAGATCATACATCATGACCAAGTGGGCTTTATCCCAGGAATGCAAGGATTCTTCAATATCCGCAAATCAGTCAACGTAATACACCACATTAACAAACTGAAAAATAAAAATCATATGATTATCTCAATAGATGCAGAGAAAGCCTTCGATAAAATTCAACATCCATTTATGATAAAAACCCTCCAGAAAGTGGGAATAGAAGGGACATACCTCAACATAATAAAAGCTATATATGACAAACCCACAGCAAACATTATCCTCAACGGTGAAAAACTGAAAGCATTTCCCCTAAAGTCAGGAACAAGACAAGGGTGCCCACTCTCACCACTACTATTCAACATAGTTCTGGAAGTTTTGGCTACAGCAATCAGAGCAGAAAAAGACATAAAAGGAATACAAATTGGAAAAGAAGAAGTAAAACTTTCACTGTTCGCTGATGACATGATCCTCTACACAGAAAACCCTAGAGACTCTACCAGAAAACTACTAGAGCTAATCAATGATTACAGTAACGTTGCAGGATATAAAATCAACACACAGAAATCCCTTGCATTCCTATACACTAATAATGAGAACATAGAAGGAGAAATTAAGGAAACTATTCCATTCACTGTTGCAACGAAAAGAATTAAATACTTAGGAATATATCTACCTAAGGAAACAAAAGACTTGTACATAGAAAACTATAAAACACTACTGAAAGCAATCAAAGAGGACACTAATAGATGGAGAAATATACCATGTTCATGGATTGGAAGAATAAATATTGTAAAAATGAGTATACTACCCAAAGTAATTTATACATTCAATGCAATCCCTATCAAGCTACCAACGATATTTTTCACAGAGCTAGAACAAATAATCTCACAATTTGTATGGAAATACAAAAAACCTCGAATAGCCAAAGCAATCTTGAGGAAGAAAAATGGAACTGGGGGAATTAACCTGCCGGACTTCAGGCTCTACTACAAAGCCACAGTCATCAAGACAGTATGGTACTGGCATAAAGACAGAAATATAGATCAATGGAACAAAATAGAAAGCCCAGAGATAAATCCACACACCTATGGACACCTCATCTTTGACAAAGGAGGCAAGAATATCAAATGGAGAAAAGACAGTCTCTTTAACAAGTGGTGCTGGGAAAACTGGTCAGCCACTTGTAAAAGAATGAAACTAGAACACTTCCTAACACCATACACCAAAATAAACTCAAAATGGATTAGAGAGCTAACTTTAAGACCAGAAACTATAAAACTCCTAGAGGAGAACGTAGGCAAAACACTCTCCGACATAAATCACAGCAGGATCCTCTATGACCCACCTCCCAGAATATTGGAAATAAAAGCAAAAATAAACAAATGGGAAATAATTAAAATCAAAAGCTTCTGCACAGCAAAGGAAACTATAAGTAAGGTGAAAAGACAGCCTTCAGAATGGGAGAAAATAATAGCAAATGAAGCAACGGATAAAGGATTAATCTCCAAATTATACAAGCAGCTCCTGCAGCTCAATTCCAGAAAAATAAATGACCCAATCAAAAAATGGGCCAAAGAACTAAACAGACATTTCTCCAAAGAAGACATAAAGATGGCTAACAAACACATGAAAAAATGCTCAACATCCCTCATAATCAGAGAGATGCAAATCAAAACCACAATGAGATACCATTTCACACCAGTCAGAATGGCTGCTATGCAAAAGTCTACATGCAATAAATGCTGGAGAGGATGTGGAGAGAAAGGAACCCTCTTACACTGTTGGTGGGAATGCAAACTAGTACAGCCACTATGGAGAACAGTGTGGAGATTCCTCAAAAAACTGGAAATAGACCTGCCATATGATCCAGCAATCGCACTCCTGGGCATACACACCGAGGAAACCAGAATTGAAAGAGACACGTGTACCCCAATGTTCATTGCAGCACTGTTTATAATAGCCAGGACATGGAAGCAACCTAGATGTCCATCTGCAGACGAATGGATAAGAAAGCTTTGGTACATATACACAATGGAGTATTATTCAGCCATTAAAAAGAATACATTTGAATCAGTTCTAATGAGGTGGATGAAACTGGAGCCTATTATACAGAGTGAAGTAAGCCAGAAAGAAAAACACCAATACAGTATACTAACACATATATATGGAATTTAGAAAGATGCAAATGATAACCCTGTATACGAGACAGCAAAAGAGACACAGATGTATAGAACAGTCTTTGGGACTCTATGGGAGAGGGTGAGGGTGGGATGATTTGGGAGAATGGCATTGAAACACGTATGTTGTCATATGTGAAATGAATCACTAGGTCAGGGTCAATGCATGTTATAGGATGCTCGGGGCTGGCATGCGGGGATGACCCAGAGGGAGGATAAAGGGAGGAGGGAGGAGGGAGGGGGGTTCAGGAGGGGGAACTTATGTAAACCCGGGGCAAATTCATATCAATGTATGGCAAAACCAACCAATATAATATTGTAAAATAATTTGCCTCCAATAAAAAATAAATTAACTACATAAAAAAAAAAAAAGTTACTATGAATGTCAAAATATTTTTAAAAAAATAAAATTGTGGGAAGTTACATAATGATATAGAAGATTAAACTAAGAGAATGGAGTTTTAAAAATAAAATTCTGGACTTAAAAATACATATGGAAAATATATTTATTTTGACAGACCTAGTGGCAGATTTAGATGTTGAAGAGGAAATGATCTACAGAATGTAATAATGTCAGTAGAAAACATATAAGTGGAAGAAAGAGAAACACAATAAGGAAAATACAGATAATACAAGAGAAATCAGTGATGGAAGAAAATGACAAACATGTTTAAGTGGAGAGGAGACAGAGAAGAGGACAGAAATAAAATCTGGTTGGCTACAAATTTTCCAAAACCTATAAAAGATAAAAAGTCCACAAACTCAAGATATTATTGAAAACCCAAGCAAGTAAAATAAAAAATATATATATATATATAACCACATCACAGTTAAACTACTGAAAATCTGTAACAAGGAGAAAATCTTAAAAACAGAGGAAATAGAACACACGACCTTCAAAGGATGAACTAGAATATCTAAGAGCTTACTTCTCAAAAGAAACAGAAGAGTTGAGGAGATTACTAATGGAATATTTAATGTGCTAAAATATAATAAATCCCAACCTAAAGTTCTAAACCTGACTAAAATACCTCAAAAATTTTTAAATATATTTTCAAAAAATAAGAATAAAGAATTCACTATCACACCTTCATTAAAATTAATACTAAAATTAGTTCCTTAGATTAAATGAGTCCAGATAAAAACACATAGTTCCAGGAAATACTAAATAGCAGGAAAAAAAATAAAACAAAATAAATGGGTGAACATTCATGAAAATTGATTATACAAATAACAATGGTAATGTTTTGTGGAATTTATATGTGCATATATATACATACATATATATATAATTTAATTGCATGTCCTCAATAATCCAAAAGTTTAAGTAGGCAAGCCTCAGAAAATAAAGAATTGAGATTTGTCAGAATCTTTCCTCTAAGCACAGTGAAATTAAGCTAGAAATCAATAAGAAAAATATAACTAGAAAATCTCCAACTGCTTGGCAATTAAGCAATATGCTTCTAAATTAGCCCATGGATTAAAGAAATCAAAATGAAAATTGGAAAATGCTTTTTGCTGAATGATAATAAAATACAAAAACATCAATAATACATCGAAATTAACAGCTTTAAATGCATATATTAGAATAGAAAAAATCCACCCCCCCACACCCAAAGAACAAGTCAAGAAGCTAGAGAGGAATAAAGCAAATGAAAAATATCCCACTGATTGTCTTAGTCCATTTCTGCTGCTACAGCAAAATATCAAGACTGTTTAGCTTATAAACAATATAAATTTCTTTGTCACAGTTCTGGAGGCTGCAAAGTCCAAGATCATGGTGCCTTGAGGTTTGTTGTCTGGTGAGAGGTTCTCAGTTCATAGAGAGCGGTCTTTTCATTGTATTTTCACCTGGTGAAGAGACAAGGGAGCTCGGCCTTCTTTTATAGGGGCACCTAATCACCTCACACCGGAGAAGTCAATGGCAAGCCACTCCAGTACTATTGCCTCGAAAATCCCATGGATGGAGGAGCCTGGTAGGCTGCAGTCTGTGGGGTCGCTAAGGGTCTGACACGACTGAGCGACTTCACTTTCACTTTTCACTTTCACACATTGGAGAAGGAAATGGCAACCCACTCCAGTGTTCTTGCCTGGAGAATCCCAGGGACGGGGAGCCTGGTGGGCTTCCGTCTATGGGGTCACACAGAGTCGGACACAACTGAAGTGACTTAGCAGCAGCAGCAGCAGCAATCACCTCACAAAGGCTCCTAATTTCTAATACTATCACTTTAGGGATTAGGATCTCAACATATAAATGTGAGAATACACAAACATCCTGATGACAGTAACTATTATTTAAAACGATAAAAGTTTCCTTCACAATGGAAACACTTGGCAGATAATAGCTGAAGCAAATGACAAAACTAGCATCACTATTAATAGAAAAAAAGATACTGTATTACCCTAAAGTGATCAGAGAAAAATGTACAACATCATCAAATTTCAACTCTTGCCAAAATGTTTGATTTGAATCTCTAAATGAGAAAACAGTTCCAGACTGTAGGGAATTCAGCTACAAAGCTAGATTGAATTCTTTAAAATATCTAAGGCATGAAAAGATTTCTTTCAAGTGAGTGGAATGCTCTACGTCAGGGTCAAAAACTTCCGTAGAAGTCCAAGTAGTAGTAAATACTTCAGACTTTGCCACATGATCTCTGTCATGGCTACTTAGTTTTGCTCTTGTAGCCCTAGAAGTATTCATGGAGAGTACATAAATTATGAATGTAGCCAAATCATTACTTTATTGACAGACACTGAAATTTGATTTTCAATAATTCACAGAGTACTATTTCCATTTTTTTTCCTGTCATGTAAAACTGTAAACTCCATTCTTACCTTGCACGTCACAGATAACCAATAATAAAACAGATTAGGGCTATGGGCAGTAGTTTGCTAACCTGTATTCTTGAGTAATGGAGACTGAAGAATCATGAAAATAAAATGGAATGTATAATTTTCAGCTGAATCTTGATTTTTTTTAAAGCAATAAGGTGTATTTTTTAAACAGTCGGAGAAATTTATAAATGGACAATATGTAATACACAAAATAAGTATATTATTTATCAGTATTAGATATGTTGGGTATAAAAATGATATTGTGATTATGGAGAATATCCTTTTTTTTAGTTAAGAGCATGTTACAGATTCATGAGTGAAGTGATCTGGGGGACTTGCCTGGTGGTCCAGTAGCTAAGACTCTATGCTCCCAATGCAGGAGGCCCAGGTTTGATGCTTTGTCAGGAAGCTAGATCCCACTCACTGCAACTAAGAGCTAGCAAGCCCCAGCTAAAGATCCTGTGTGCCATTACTAAGACCTGGTGCAGCTAAATAAATAAATTTTTTAAAAAATAGTAAAGTTACATAATGTTTATCACGTACTTTCAAAGGAACTAGGGAAATAAAATAGATAAATAAGTGTATGTTTATGTGTGTGTGTGTATATATATATATGCAAGAGAGATGATGGAAGGCAGTTAGGAGTGGAGATTAAGTAAATAAGGCAAAATATTAATAATTGAGAGCTTTAGGTGAAGGGAAGGGTATTTATTGTGCTATGATTTCACAATGACTATGGGTTTGAAATTTTCAGAATAAAAAATTAGGGAAAAATAAAATAAAGACATCATATCCAGACCCCACCCCAGAATTTGGGATCAACGGGTCTATTTTGAGACTGCAGGCCATGGTATTTTTAACAGTTTCTAGCACACAGCATGGGTTAAGAACCACTAAAACAGGAGAAAGAGGTCTATTAAGGTCAGAGAGATTCAAGTTTCGTCTGTCATCCACCTTCTGCAACTTCCTTCGAGTTGTTTATTTCACTAAGCCTTAGTCTCCACGTCTATAAAATACAAACAATACTACCAATAGCACAGAGTTGTTATTATTGTGAAGCTAGATAGTTATCGTAGAGCGCAAGACATTGCTTCATTTTTTTGGCCATGCCTTGTGGCATGTGGAATCTTAGTTCCCTGACTGGTGATCAAACCCCCTGACCGCCCCTCACAATGGAAGTGTGGAGTCCTAACCACTGGCCTGCCAGGGAAGTCCCAAGATACTGCTTTTTCTAACACTGCCCCTACTTAACTGAGTAGGCTGCTGAGAAGATAGGACATCAAACAGGAGTGAGCAATGGACCGAGAGCAATGCAATGACCAAGGAGGAACCACAACTTGTGTTGCAACAGGAAGGAAAGACCTGGCAACTCAGGATAGCAACAACTTCTGTTGTAAGCACACTGCAGCAGCAGTTAGAATTGTGGGTAACAAAAGTGTAGGACACTGTTTTTTTTTTTTTTTTTCTTGCCTTATCCATGTAGCCTATGCACTATTAATTTCCAATTTCTTTTCTTTACTTTGTATTTTCAAACCTTACTCACTCTGATATATGCTCTAGTTTAATCCTGATAAAATTAAAATGTATAACACTTAAAACTAAAAACATTCCACGAATCTAAACACATCTCACAAACTCTAGCAAAGAATGTGTAATACCTTGGGAAACATGATTATTCATATCCTGTTAAGAAACTTAAAGGGCTTCCCTGGTAGCTCAGATGGTAAATAATCCACTTGCAATGCAGGAGACCCCAGTTCGATTCCTTGGTTGGGGAGATCCTCTAGAGAAGGGAGAGGCTGCCCACTCCAGTGTTCCTGGGCTTAGATGGTAAAGTATCTGCCTGAAATGTGGGAGACCTGGGTTGTATCCCTGGGTTGGGAAGATCCCCTGGAGGAGGGTATAGCAATCCACTCTAGTATTTTTCCCTGGCAAATCCTCATGGACAGAGGAGCCTAGCAGGCTACAGTCCATAGGGTTGCCAAGAGCAGGGCATGATTCAGTGACTAAGCACAAGAAACTAAAAAATAAACAAGGCAAAAAGCAATCTCTTAATGGTGTGAATTAAAAAAAAAAAAAACAGATTTGGAAATGAGAAATGTCACATTCCTTCAAAATTTCTGAGAGCAGAGTTAAAGCGTATTGAGGGACAGACGGCATGCAGAGCTGGCCAGCATTTATTAAGTGATCACAATGTATCTGGCTCTATGTTAATTTTATAAACAAAACATATTCTTACTGTTGTTAAACATTTTTAAACTTTAACTGCACCAATACTATTTCATTTAATGCTCACAGCATCCCTAAGAAGTAATTATCTTTATATCAAAGGTATTAGTCTTATGTAGGCAAGATCCCTGAGGTCACATAGATGGTACCCAGTAGGATGTGATCTGTTTGTTCATGTAATTTCAGGGCTCAGGATATTAGTCACCATGATGTGCTACTTCGCTAAGTAGGAAATCTTAAGTCCTTTTGATTCTGTTCATTCACAATGAGTCAATCTTCTGGGCAGCAGTCAGTCTCTCAAACTACACTCTTGAATTGTCACCATTTCGATCATAGATTACTCTTTTATAAGTGATAGATACATGCTCCATGGGAGATCAGGAGACATGCACCCCACATGCATGATGATTAATCTTCAGGAAAACACCTCACTCCTATAGTTTTGGAGAAGTCAATCAGCTTACACCAGAGATTAGACACTCCATCTTCAGTTCACTTCAGTTCAGTTCAGTTCAATTCAGTCGCTCAGTCATGTCCGACTCTGCGCGACCCCATGAATCACAGCACGCCAGGCCTCCCTGTCCATCACCAACTCCCGGAGTTCACTCAGACTCATGTCCACAGAGTCGGTGATGCCATCCAGCCATCTCATTCTCTGTCGTCCCCTTCTCCTCCTGCCCCCAACCTTTCCTAGCATCAGAGTCAGGTTTATACAAATGGAGAAACAACATAAGCTTTGATAATATCATTCACCTCTACTCATTCATTGATATACTTTTACATATCCATGTATTTTTTCTTTCATCCATCAAGTCATTCATCAAATAGATATATTTATCTATTCATCAGTTCATTAATAGCTCCAATAACTTATTCAATATTCCAGTCAAAAAAATATGTTTTGAGTCCTTATGATGTGCCAGGTACCTTCCTAGAAGCTGAGCTACAGAATTAAACAAAACAGAACATCTCTGCCTGGAAGGAGCATAGCTCTACAGGGAAAGACAATAAAAAGCAGGTAAGATAGATAGCAAAATAATCTGTAGTTAGTGTTAAGAAGAAAAAGAGAAATAAACAGGATATGGAACAGCCAGAAGTATGTACAATGAAGGTGGTAGAAGTTTAGATAGATGGCTAGAGAAGCCATCACTGAAAAGTTGATTTCCAAGGTGACTTTTAAAATCAACGACTTAACAGGAACAAAGAATGCAAGTGGAAAATACTCAGACACGTGTGTGTTTATATACACATATATGTCTATGAACATACACACATACACATACATATATATGTATGAATATATATACACACAAGTAAGCATACATGTACTGTGTGTATACATATATATGTCACTGCATTCCCCCCTTCACTGAGAAGGTTGGGGATATACATACACACTAAATATACATATATGCATAAATATATGCACATATATATCTATCCCAGCTGAATTAAATAGTGCTTAGTTACACTGTTGGTGGGAATGCAAACTAGTACAGCCACTATGGAGAACAGTGTGGAGATTCCTCAAAAAACTGGAAATACAACTGCCATATGATCCAGCAATCACACTCCTGGGCATACAAACCGAGGAAACCAGAATTGAAAGAGACACGTGTACTCCAATGTTCATCACAGCACTGTTTATAATAGCCAGGACATGGAAGCAACCTAGATGTCCATCTGCAGATGAATGGATAAGAAAGCTTTGGTACATATACACAATGGAGTATTACTCAGCCATTAAAAAGAATGCATTTGAACCAGTTCTAATGAGGTGGATGAAACTAGAGCCTATTATACAGAGTGAAGTAAGCCAGAAAGAAAAACACCAATACAATATACTAAGGCATATATATGGAATTTAGAAAGATGCAAATGATAACCCTGTATATGACACAGCAAAAGAGACACAGATGTATAGAACAGTCTTTTGGACTCTGTGGGAGAGGGTGAGGGTGGGATGGTTTGGGAGAATGGCATTGAAACATGTATATTATCATACGTGAAATGAATCGCCAGTTCAGGGTCAATGCATGTTACAGGATGCTCGGGGCTGGTGTGCGGGGATGACCCAGAGGGAGGATAAGGGGAGGGGGGAGGTGGGAGGGGGGTTCAGAAGGGGGAACTCATGTACACCCGGGGTGGATTCATGTCAATGTATGGCAAAACCAACCAATATAATATTGTAAAATAATTAGCCTCCAATAAAAAAAAAAATAAATAGTGCTTAGTGACACTGTTGATTTTATTCTGGGATGGGCACAGGATCAGCAAGAGTTTATGAAGTCATAATGACCACCCTTAAAGTAGTACTGACTTCTGGCAGTGGAGGTCCAAGTAAAGTTTTTGAGTACCAGATTTGGGCCAGAGAGTAACATGATCTAACTCATCTCTTGAAAGTCTTACTTCAAGGATGCAGATACCCTCAGATGCAAAGAATAAGGGTCTTCCACGCCATCCCCATCTCTTCCTGGAATCTCATGTTAGTGAGAGACACTGACCTCTATACTTATGAGATACAGAACACTGAGCAAGATGTTGTATTTCAAAGCCTTGTGTGCTGGTGTATAGACATGTCTGGTTAAGAAACTGAAAATTAATTGAACCAGCTCAAATCCCTAGCACCCAACTGTTACCTGGATTAAATTCTCTGCCTTTCCCAGTGACACTATTCCTGTGTCTAATTTCCATTTGCTCTGTTCTGTTAGCTAGGAACTACACTCGAAACCAACGATGGGCATCTGTGGCTTTGAAAACTAGCCTGCCATTGAGAAAAGTGGAGTTAATTATTTACATGAAGTGACTGAATAACCAAGGGAATGGTGCTAATACATTGGCTTTATAGTAAAAGGGTTTTGTTAGTACCTTCATGAGACACTGTATAATACACAAAAGGCAAATTTGGAGCTTAGAAATGTCAAAATATCATCCCACCAAAGGAGTTATGACATCTTAATGAGCTATTTCAGGAAGCTCATTGCGCTAGCAGTACGATGGACTACATTTTTATTCAATGTTTAGTTCTTGGAGCTCCAATAAAAGAGAGATTTGACTAGACTGCCATCCTTTTTGTACCTGAAAACAAAACAAAAACCTTATATGTTTTTATGTGGCTTAACTCTATTTTTCCTCTTATTCCCCAGCTAGGCAACAGTAGCAATACTTTTTGTGGAACCATGTCATGGCTACTCACCAAGCCAGGGAAGCAGTGAAATTATCCATTATCTTTGATAAGCATGGTCACTGAGGGACAGGGAGCCATTTTCAGTACCTCCTCCTCCTTGTCCTCATCTCCTGGAATTAGCTATCCACAAAAATCAGTCCTTGGAGGAACTAACAGTGTGAAGCTTCCCTGGATTTTAGGAGAAAATGATGTTCCTTTCAAGTGGTCCATGGGAGACAGAATAATAACCCCTCTTCACCTCCCCATCGACCCCAAGATTTCCACATCCCAGTCCTCAGAACCTGCGATGAATATGTTGTACATATTCCAAAAGGGTGTTTGTAACTGAAACTAAGGTTATAGATTTTGGATTCAGGAGATTAGCCAAATTATCCAGATGGATCTAATCACATGGGCCCTTTAAAGAAAAAGACAAAGGCAGAAAAGTCAGTGAGAGAAATGATACAAGAGGCAGGAGAGACTGGAAATGTAAGAGGGACTTAGCCTGCTTGGGCTTTGAGGATGGAGAAAGGGTCCGTGAGCCAATGCATCAGGGAAGCCTCTAAAAACTGAGATCAACCCAATTGATCTCAGTTGACAGGGGCTGACAGGGGCTTCCCAGGTGGCATTAGTGGTAAAGAACCCGCCTGCCAATGCAGGAGACATAAGAGATGCAGGTTCGATCCCTGGGTTGGGAAGGTCCCCTGGAGGAGGGCATGGCAACCCACTCCAGTATTCTTGGCTGAAGAATCCCACAGACAGAGGAGCCTGGTGGGCAGAGAGTCAAACACGACTGAAGTGACTTAGCATGCATGCACAGCTGACAGCACAGAAACGGAGACGTCAGTCCCAGAACAACAAGGAACCAAATTTGAATGAGCAGAAAATGACTTTGCCCTACCGCCTCAGAAACAAAGGTTCCTGGGGACCTTTTAACCCAGTGATGCCTATGTTGGACTTCTGACCGATAGAACTGTAATGTAAAAAACCTGGGGTGGGGGAAGAAATCTGTGTTGCTTTAAGTCACTAACTTTGTAGTAATATGTTATGGAAGAAAAAGAAAACTAATCAACCCCTTGTTTATAAGAAGCAGATCCTTAGATAGAAGGCACTCTGTGAGGTTTAGAAAAGTATCAATGAAAAAGTAAGCGTGTGCCATGGGGTTACACCCTCTATCCATTTCCTTTTGCCAATTTAGTTATGTCATTATACAAGCATTGGAGTTAGAGGAAGGGAGGGGAGAGGGGAGAGACAAAGATAATACAGAGACAGAAAGAAAGAACAATTCCTAAAAGTGTCAGGATCTTGAGACACCAGCGTTCCACTCAATGAGCATGAACTTCAGCGTGAGCCTACATCTGATGTTCTCCACTGAGTCTCAGATCCTATATTGTTCAGTGACTCACTTGTGTCTGACTCTTTGCAACCCATGGACTGCAGCATGCCAGGCTTCCCTGTCTTTCACCATCTCCCGGAGCTTGCTCTAGATAACTCGTAATGTGAGCATCTTGTTACACTGTTACACTGAGTACGTAACTCTCATAATATGAGCATCTTGCTACACTGAGTACCAAGTATGACCCTTGCATTTAATGAAACAATTTTCAGGGAAACAATAGCCCTCAAGGACAAGCCATCAGCTGGCCGCCAGTTAAACAAAATATCAGTCATTTCAATACCTCTGGAAAACCTGGCTGGTCTCCACTATGATTGCTTACATTGTTCCCTTACCAGGCACCTAACAATTAAGGGGTAATTGTTGAACACATTTTTGCCTTACAACCTAACCTCTAGCAAAAGGATTATAATCTCAGCATAAAGGATGAGGTGGAAAAATACCTCATATTCACATTAAGTCTTCAACAATGAACTTGAGTTTGAACAAAAATTTAATTATTCCTGCTGGTCAGAGTTAAATAGAGATACAGCTTAGAGTTTCACCAGCTTCCAAGGGTGAATCTTAACCCAGAAACCTCCTTTCAAATGGACTCACAGCCAACTCTGACCCTCCAGGCCAGGAGGCTGCCTGTAAATTGCTCCTCCCCAGGGTTCTGTAACACTTCCCATTCTTGCCCCATCCTGTGTTCAATCCTCTCAGACACATTTTCCTAACACCTGACTGTACAAGTTCCATACACGGTCCCAGTAAGTTGTGAACTAATAACAACTTAAAATGACTATTTACTAGAAGAATTTCAAGGAACCCAGGACTCTAAAATGCAAAGGAACATTCCTTTCCAACTGAGAAATACAGCCACTTTGACATACAGAAGATAGTTTAGAACACTCTATAAATCTACAAATGTAATCATGATGCTTTAAGTTACAAAATCACACTGGTCATGGAAAAGATCTCAAATATAGTGAAAAGGTATTTTGATCCAACCCCTTTAATTTGCTACTGGGGCTAGAAGATGTTCAGATGAATCAGCAATAATGGAGTTAGTGGTTTTCCCTTCAGCTCTCATGATTTGCAGGCTTTCCTTCATTCATCATTCATTCACCCAACAAATACTGAATTTGTTGAGCACATGCCAAACACAGGTGTAGCCCCTGGGAATTTAGTCATAACAAAGTATAATGTTGTGAAAATATTTTGGACTAGAAATCAGTCTTCTGGTTCTCCAATACTCTTTTTAACATACATACCTATAATTACTTATTTCTCCATTGAGCTGTGTATATATCTTAACTATACTTTCTCCAACATTCTATTTCTGGTGGGGGGAGGTCACAATTAAGATCATCCCATCTGGAAGTTTTTGTACTATCTAGTTTTTATAACCTGATATAAATAGCCAAGGGCTTCCCTGGTGACTTGGACGGTAAAGAATCTGCCTGCAATGCAGGAGACACAGATTCAATTCCTGTGTCAGGAAGATCCCCTGGAAAGAGGAATAGCTACCCGCTCCAGTATTCTTGCCTGAAGAATTCCATGGACAGAAGACTGGCAGGCTATAGTCTATGGGGTCGCAAAGAGTTGGACACGACAGCGACTAACACTTAAATAGCCAAAGAATACACATTATGTCGAAGCAGCAAACAAAAATCAACAAAATAGTATTGTTAGCAGTTTTTTGCAGGAAACCCCTTTCATGTTATCAATTTAGCAAAGCTACATTGCAACTAACTTTTAAATCAGGCACAGCCCATGCTCTACTCATTTCTGGCCCCAGCACTCCTTTCAAATCTTTTGGTCACACAATACCTTGTTACTGATTATTTCTGAAGATGAAACAAGCAGAAATGAAGAGTTAGTAATTAACAAATGACCAGCTCTCCTTTCCTTCAGTAATCTCATGAAAAAACTGTGTGAACAAGATATCATCTAAAGATCATAAGAAGTTGACAAGCCTGCACACTGCGGGGGATGGCGAAGACTGACCACCCCCCATCTCAGTGATCAACTGATATTATTTCTGTTTTTTCACTTTACAAACTTTCATGGCCCAATAGAATCTTTGGACTTGGTTTCTCTGGACATGGAGTCCACCACCTTCCCAGATCACCAGAATTCTGATTAAAAGCATCTTTCCTTTCTACCAACATCTGCCTCTCTCATTTTGATTTCTGAGTGGTGTGCAGCCCTGGACATGAGTTAGGTAACATTGTGGCATACTTACCACACAAGAGCATCAGTCTAAGAGCTCATGGTCATACAACAAAGTATAAGACAGAGTCCCTTTTATCAGGAAGTTAGAGTCTCTTTGGGGTGTAAAATGAGCATCTTGAGATGGAACACAGGAAGATAGAGGAATAGTTACACTCAAGTAAGAAAGTACAGGACCTGTGCAAAATAAATTCTAGTTCAAAGAAGGTTTCCCAGAGAGGGTCCATGACCTAGATCTTCAGAATGGTTAGAATACAGTTGCTAGGAATGGATATGTAAGGAATTTCTTTTTTTTCCCCCTTAAATCTTCAAAAAAATTTTTTTTCTGACTGCACTTTACAATTTCTGGGGTCTTAGTTCCCCAATTGGGTATGAAACCTGGGCTCTCAGCAGTGAGAGCGTGGAGTCCTAACCACTGGATCACCAGGGAATTCCAAATATGTAAGGAATTTCAGTGGAGCAGAGTAGTATGAGAAAAATTAATGGGGAAGTAGAAAAGCCTAAGATGCTATCTGGGAAAAACAAATAGATGGATTTGGCTCTGTAAGGGACAGAGCTATGTTACGGGGTATGGGGAGGAAGGGGGGATAAAAGTATTCACATATGAGTAGGAAATCTTTCCTATCTTGGAAGTGCTAGCTAGCAAGCAAACTTTTGAATCTTGCCTCCTTCTCTTGGACTCCTGCTGCCCCCTTCACATCTTGTCTACAGGTGAGCTCTTCCCATGAACAAAATTTTCCCCCTCAATTTGAATGCTTTTGCCTTAACCATAAGGGCTACTTCAAGCCATACAAAGAATACAAACTTCCTGTAGATCTAATGAATACCACTTACATGAACGTTATTTCAGATGTGTGCAAATACTTTATGTTTAACTGTTGGAATTCATAGCACCCCTTTTCATTATTTTTTCTCAACCAAAGGAACTCTGACTAGAGCGGCAGCATAGGGATGCTGAGAGACCCTCCTAAATAGGGAGGGTCTTCATTGCTCTATCACCACAACCGGTAGCTGTTGGTTTCGTGATCTACCAAGGAGTCATTGCAGTCTCTCTGGATTTAAAAATAGTTACATTTGTCTTCCCTCTTGGAAAAAAACACCACATTCAATTTATTCAAAAATTACTGAACAAACTTCCTCTGATCCTGAGGATCAGTGGTCCTCAAGGAAAAAAGTCAACCCATGGGCAGCCCCCACCTGTGAATGTATGTACTTAAACCTGACAAACACTGAAGTCTAGAATGATATTGAGCCTTGCATTATGTGCATGAATAATTTACTGCTGTATTGCACCAGCAGAAGATGTTGTAGCTGAAAATCTACCGTAAGCACTAAAAGTTTGTTGTAAAACATAGCATCTTTTATCTTTATCAATAACTGATCACCCCAAATGACGCTCATAAAGTTAATCTTCTAGATCTCACTTTTCATACCTTTATTAGTAGAATAATGGTAGGTCTTCATGAGACAAAAACATATAAGCACCTCAGTTTTCCTCGAGACTGAGCACAAAAGATATTAACCATGAAACTGAGCATAAGAGGGTTTAAGATAGTTTATGTTCGTTCCATCTGGTCAATGTGAAAAAATGACTAGTTCTGAAAACAAGATTACCTTTTTTTCAGAAAGATAATCACACTAAGTTTTTGGGAACAGCTCTTTCATTAATGTCTCATTTGGTTCAATTTCTCTAGGAAAGCCT
This sequence comes from Moschus berezovskii, assembly GCF_049115385.1. Lineage (NCBI taxonomy): Eukaryota > Metazoa > Chordata > Mammalia > Artiodactyla > Moschidae > Moschus > Moschus berezovskii. The sequence goes on along the minus strand of NC_142483.1, from coordinate 40,612,158 downwards.
GAGGCAGGAGGGAGATGGGACCCCCCAGGGTGAAGCAACAGGAGATTCATTCCCTGTGCACTGATACACTGAGACAAGAACAGCAGGACACTTAAGTGGGAGGCGGGACCCTACTCAGACCACACATTCCTCATTCTCCAAGTCAGGAGAACTCCCAACCACACAGATGGAGAAAGGCTCCTTGGAGATCAAAGGGGAGTGATGCCAAGGATGCTTTACCCACAGGCCTCTTGGCTGGAATTCTTCTTGGCTAAGAGAAGTGCAGGCACACATAGGGGGACCCTGAGATATACAAAATAGAGCCTTAGAACCAGGTAAAGCAAGATGATTGGTCAAAGGAAACTTGGAAGAAATGCCGCGTAAAAGGAATTCAAACTGTCAAGAGGGTGCGACTCAGGGACTCTTTCTCTGAGTCTGCCTATATGTCTCCACATGTATTGAACTCTTTTCCTCCTAATAAACACTTCACTTGCTTCACTATTTGCTGTCTTTGTGGGAATTCTTCTCTGCAGCCAAAAAGCCAGGGCCTTGTTACTACCCTTGTCTAAAGACCAGGATTCTGTGCTTTCACCACCAGGACCCAACCTCAGTCTCTGGCCAGGGAGTGAAGCCCTGCTTCAAGCCGCTGTAAGCCAATCCCACCTGAGATCAAGCCTAGTTCAGGAATCATATTGACCAGATGGGAATAGCAAATCCTAATTCCCAAGGAAGAGGTTTCTACAAATTTAGATTTCCTCCCTGGCTTGGATGGGAAATCCTCTATTCAGGCTCTTCACAGGTTAGGCAGCTTCCTGGACATGCACAGGGCTCTGTGCTCAGGAGGATCCCTCACTGAGCTTAATATTCTACTGCCCCGTCTTGAAATTGCTAATAACTTTTAATAGGAAGCCCTGATTTCATTTTGCATTGAGGCCCACAAATTCTGTAGCCAATTCTACACATAGAAACATTATAACAGAATGCTTTTGGCTGCAAATAAGACGTTCAAGCTGGATTTAGAAAAGGCAAAGGAAAGAGATATCAAATTGCCAACATTCGTTGGGTCATAGAAAAAATAAGAGGATTCCAAATAAACATCTGCGTCTGCTTCATTGACTATGCAAAAGCCTTTGACTGTGTGGATCACAACAAACTGTGGAAATTCTTAAAGAGACGGGAATACCTGACCACCCTACCTGCCTCCTGAGAAATCTGTATGCAGGTCAAGAGGTAACAGTTAGAACCAGACATGGAAAAATGAACTAGTTCATAATTGGGAAAGGAGTACATCAAGGCTCAATACTGTCACCCTGCTTATTTAACTTATATAGGGTACATCATGAGAAATGCCAGACTGGATGAAGCACAAGCTGGAATCAAGATTGCCAAGAGAAATATCAATAACCTCAGATATGCAGATGATACCACCCTTACAGAAGAAAGCAAAAAGGAACTAAAAAGCCTCTTGATGAACGTGGACGAGGAGCATGAAAGAGCTGGCTTAAAACTCAACATTCAAAAAATGAAGATCATGGCACTTAGTCCCATCACTTCATGGCAAGTAGATGGGGAAGCAATGGAAAGTAGATGGGGAAACAGTGAGAGACTTTATTTTGGGGGCTCCAAAATCACTGCAGATGGTGATTGAAGCCATGAAATTAAAAGATGCTTGCCCCTTGGAAGTAAAGCTATGAGAAACCTAGACAGCATATTAAAAAGCAGAGACATTACCCAACAAAGGTCCGTATAGTCAAAGCTATAGTTTTTCCAGTAGTCATGTATGGATGTGAGAGTTGGACCATAAAAAAAGTTGAGCACTGAAGAATTGATGCTTTTGAACTATGGTGTTGGAGAAGACTCTTGACAGTTCCTTGGACTGCAAAGGATTTCAGCCCCAAATATTCACTGGAAGGACTGATGCTGAAGTTCCAATGTTTTGGCCACCTGATGTGAAGAACTGACTCATTGGAAAAAACCCTGATGCTCAGATGATCCCCTGGAGAAGAGAACGGCTACCCACTCCAGTATTCTGGCCTGGATAATTCCATGGACTTTACAGTCCACAGAGTCTCAAAAGAGTCGGACACACTGTATATAAGGTCTGATGCTGGGAAAGATTGAAGGCAGGAGGAGAAGGGGATAATAAAGAATGAGATAGTTGGATGACATCACCAACTCAGTAGACATGAGTTTGAGCAAGTTCTGGGAGCTGGTGATGGACAGGGAAGCCTGGCATGTGGCAGTCTATGGGGTCGCAAAGAGTCAGACATGACTGAGCAACTGAACTGAACCAAAACCCAACCAAAATCAGCTAAACCTATAGGAAAAACTTCACTCAAATGATAAGAAATCACAGAATAGGTTAGCCCAGGACTTCCATAACTCAGTGATATCACCAACCAGGCACGAAAACTGCTACAAAAGCTTTTATGTCCCTATGTCCTATTTTCAGACATTCAGTAAGAAGCTGAAGTGAACATTGCTCTCCAAGGTGTTAGATGCTTCCAGTATTTTGAAGGTATGACCAACCAGACTTGCAGCCAAATCAGATAACACAGTTTTTTTAATGATGTTGTTGACGGGATATAGAACAAACCAAGCTCTAGATCTTGAGTACAATTACAAGGTTGTTAGTCATCTGGACTAGCTATATTCCTAACCTTGTTCATATAACAGTGAAGGAAACTGTATAATCTTTCTAGTGAACTACATGCACCAATCATCAATGAAAATTATGTCCAAAATTTCCTCTATTAGCTAGAGACCCTGTTTGCATTCATTTTGGTAACAATATTTGAAATCATTTCACAATTCCCACAAATACCATGAATTTCTTTTAGAGAATGTCAAATGTTGTTTGTTATTTTTGCTGTTTAGTCACTCAGTTGTGTCTGACACTTTGCCACCCTGTGGACTACAGCCCATCAGGCTCCTCTGTCCATGGAATTTCCAGGCAAGAATACTGGACTGGGGTGCCATTTTCTCCTCCAGGAGATCTTCCCAACTCAGGGATAGAACCCGTGTCTCCTGCATCCCCTTAATTGGCAGGTGGATTCTTTATCAATGAGCCACCTGGGAAGCCCTAATACATTAATATAATCCATACAACATAACCCAATCTTTTTAAAAGTAAGAAAAAGCAATTCAGCTTTTTTCATATATCATTATCCAGTATTTGAATACCTTTCCCTTACCTAGCCAGTAACTGACAAGACTCACTCAGAAACCAGAACAAAGGTCAGATTCTCCAAAGGATCTCCCCAAGGAGAGGTAAACAAAATGAAAGTTAAGGAAGGAAAGAGGTAGGCTATCAACGGTTGTAGGAATTGTAACCCATAGTAACCACTATGTCCTGATCTTGTCCCTTATGGAAAATGGTCTTTCAGTTCAGTTCAGTTCAGTCACTCAGTCATGTCCGACTCTTTGCGACCCCATGAATCACAGCACGCCAGGCCTCCATCACCAATTCCCGGAGTTCACTCAAACTCATGTCCATCAAGCTGGTGATGCCATCCAGCCATCTCATTCTCTGTCGTCCCCTTCTCCTCCCGCCCCCAATCCTTCCCAGCATCAGAGTCTTTTCCAGGGAGTCAACTCGTCACATGAGGTGGCCAAAGTATTGTAGTTTCAGTCTTAGCATCAGTCTTTCCAATGAACGCCCAGGATTGATCTCCTCTAGAATGGACTGGTTGGATCTCCTTGCAGTCCAAGGGACTCTCAAGAGTCTTCTTCAACACCACAGTTCAAAAGCATCAATTCTTTGGCGATCAGCTTTCTTCACAGTCCAACTCTCACATCCATACATGACCACGGGAAAAACCATAGCCTTGACTAGACGGACCTTCGTTGGCAAAGTAATGTCTCTGCTTTTTAATATGCTATCTAGGAAAATGGTGTTACCAAAGTTAATTCAATTCTAAATGCTCTTGCTCTACACAAACAAGCCTGAATCAGAGTAAGTCCATATGCCTCCAAAGGTCAATTATCTCACACATCATAGCAGGGGGGAACATGTAAAGACGCTCTGAGCAGTAAGATAGGGAAGATGGGTTCAAGACAGACCAGCTTGGGTGCCAGTCTTCACACTTCAGGTAATTAAACTGAAGCCAAATGGCAGCAGGTTTGAGAGTGGCATTCCTGACTCTGCTTCCTATCCATTGTCAAACACTGAACACATCCTGTGAGTCTCAGATTATCAGTTTTCTTACGTGCAAAGCAGATGTCACAAAAGGAGCTGCCAGCACAAGATGCATGTGACCACACAATGAACAAACCATTCTAAACACTGTGTCTGACACCCTGGCAAACATTCAGTTAATGTGCCTCTACTTACGTAAATGTCGACAGTTCTGAGAACAGCCTTTAGCACTGGGTGGAGAAAACCTCAGTGCAAAGATATGCTTGTGATAGCTTGTAATGGATGATCTGAAGTTAGAACTGGCTGTCATCTCAGCAGAAATGCTCATGTGGAGACCACGCTGAAGTTAACCTGGAAGGGGAACGTGTATGTGTGTTTGGGGGTGGCTGGGTATGGGTGTGTGTGTGTGTGTGTGATGTGCTCCTGTGTGGATTTATGGGTGGGAAGGGAAAGTGAAGAGTGGGTGGTGACCAGCCATTCTTGTTAATCCTTGAGAACAATATAGTGAATCACAAACTAAACTAACAGTCAGTCATTTTCAAATTGTTTCCAACACAGCAGTACAGATTAATGGGCTGAAAACTGCCCACTTCAAATACTTGACTTATATGCAGAAAATACTAGCTTAGTATCTGAAATTGGAATTTCTCCATAAATGGAGTACTAAAAGAGTTCAACAAATTATACATCAGTTTTTTTCCCATCATCTTGGCCTTTGTTCCTTTAATGCCTTATACTTCAAAGTCTGCAAAAGCCAAAGCTTGTTTTCCATTCAAAAATCTACTAAATAGAGGTCTATTCCTGAAAAAACAAAGCAATCTTAATTATAATTTTTCAAACAAGGCTACAATAATTCTCTATTTATCTCAACAAGAAAAACGCTCAGAAGACAATCAATAAATCATGCTTTCCTCTTAGCAAATTCTACACAACTCACTAATGCTTTCCAATAAACTATTTGGAAGGCAGTTTGTGACTCGGGCAAATCAGACAATCTTCTAATATAATTTCAGACAAGACTGAACTCCAAATTGCATACTTAGAAAATGTCTGGGGTCAATGCAGTTGAACGTCGGTAGAACACTACAAAAAATAAGTCCTCTGGGACAAAGCAGTTGGCTCCAAACACATCAGTTCAACAAGCCACACAAAACTGAAATTAAACAGCTTATGACTCTTTGTTGAATCACTTTTGTCTTTTGTTCTCTGTCCAGTATAAGGAGAACCAATTATCTGATTTGCCAGCATGGCCAAACAAAATAAAGAATAAATGATGGAAGATTATAGATATACATCAGTGTTTACACACACATATAAAGATACATTTGACCAAAAATTTGTTCAGATTTTCCCATGCCATCTTAGGGGAAATGTCAAATGCGCATTTTGGCCAACCCAAAATAAACATATCCTAAAAACATAAAAATGGGATATTTTTATGAAATATTAACTGGTGGCACTTTTCCATCTTGTGTTATCTTGTGCCCAGGAGCCCTTGTCTCATTCAGCTAGACCAGGCCAGCCTCACTCCTCCTTACTTCAAAAAAGAGAAGGAAGCACAAGCAGAGAAATATCTCTTTCTAGCTTTGCTTTTCAAGAGTTTAGGTCCTACGGGGAAAGAGCTAAGTCCTAGTGGCGATTATGGATTTCGGAACGTATGTAATGAGTCAGATCAAGGCTCCCAGATAAATGATCATTCTCTAGGATGAGGGGCTGAGAGAGATGGTATAAGGAAGGGAAGAGAGTTAACAACAAAAGGGGGTCTGTGACAGCCAACCTGATGTCACAAGGACAGCAACGAGATACTCCCAGCATGTACAAGTGGATATTTCATATGTAACAAAATATTGAGTTGGCCCAAAATTTTGGTTTCCATATGATGTTACAGAAAAATCCAAATGATCTTTTTGGCCACCTCAATAATTTACCACCTTTAGCTTCGTCTAGTCAAAGCGATGATTTTTAAAGAAGTCATGTATGGATGTGAGAGTTGGACCATAAGGAAAGCTGAATGCCAAAGAATTGATGCTTTTGAACTGTGGTGTTGGAGAAGACTCTTGCGAGTCCTTGGACTGCAAGGATATCAAACCAGTCAGTCCTAAAGGAAAGCAGTCCTGAATACTCATTGGAAGGACTGATGCTGAAGCTAAATCTCCAATCCTTTGGCCACCCAATGCAAAGAACTGGCTCATCGGAAAAGACACTGATGCTGGGAAAGATTGAAGGCAGGAGGAGAAGGGGATGACAGAGGATGAGATGGCTGGATGGCATCACCGACTCGATGGACATGAGTTTGAGTGAACTCCGGGAGTTGGTGATGGACAGGGAGGCCTGGCGTGCTGTGATTCATGGGGTCGCAAAGAGTCAGACACAACTGAGCGACTGAACCGAACTGAACTGATTGTGTTAGTTTCGTGTATAGCACAGTGATTCAGTTATATGTATACATTTTCTATAGCCTTCAAACTGGATGGAATGTCACTGGATATGCAGGACTGGGAGAGAGAGAAAAGAAAAAGGTGACTGAGACATCAAAGTGTTCCCAAGATAGTTGCTGCCTTGTCTCCCAAAAATGAGTCCCATCTGTCTTTGACCAGTCCAGCTAAAGAGGGCAAATTAGTGAACAGGTGTTTCCTTAGACAGTTGGACTGACAGGTGAATAAATTAATGAATCCGTTCTTTTCAGTACTTCCTTCTGTTTTTTATAATTGGTTATATGTCTGAAATTCTGGGTTAGTTCTGAGTTTAAATTGATCGCCTTCTGCTAACTAACTACATGAAAAGAGAAGTGAAAGTGTTAGTCGCTCAGTCATGTCTCACTCTTGGCAACCCCAAAGACTGTAGCACGCCAGGCTCCTCTGTCCATCTGATTCTCAGGCAAGAATACTGGAGTCGGTTGCCATTCCCTTCTCCAGGGGATCGTCCTGACCCATGGGTCAAACCCGAGTCTCTCACATTGCAGGCAGCTTCTTTACTGTCTGAAACACCAGGAAAACCCCAACTGACTTTGTGATCTTATGCAATTAGTTCAGATTCCTACTCTATAAAATGGCGACACAACTTTTGCTGTGAGGATTATATGAAAGACTATCTTAGTGCACTGTGCCAGGCACACAAGTCTTTATTAAAAACTGGTAATTTATTAATCAACTTTGGTAACTGTAGTTATTATTCTTTTCAAATTATATTAGAATCAACACAATTGTAAATCAGTTAAGTCAGAGCAGAAGACCCAGCTAAAAAGGTGGAAGTTTTTAGTTGCTAAATCACTAGCCCCTGACCTAAAAGTTAAATTCAGCTCCAAATTCAATTTTTGCAGCCTCATTTGTTCTGGGCAATGTGGCAAGAAGTGAAGATAAATAAATCCTGAGGTCTGTCCTCAGGAGTTCACACTGCCGTGGGAAGGTGAGACGCCCACAGAGAACACTGAAATAGCTTTGTGTGTGTCTGCACCAAAGGGAATGCAATTAAAATAATAATAAGTGAGCTGGGAGCTGCAAGGAAGGCTGCACCATTGTCAGCTAGTGTATTTGGAGAAGACAGAGAAGATGGTAGACTATATTGCAGACATTTTCCATGTGCAGAACAGGGGTAAGAATGACCGTAGCAAATTTCTGGGACACTAGCTAAGAAGCTGGGTGAAAATGCACACCCCACCCTTATCCTCATAACAGTTACTGTTACCACATCAGCAGGATGATGTTCAGCTTCCAGCCCCTGTGGTTCTGAGCCTGAGAAATTTTCTGGCCATCAGTGCAGGCAGAAGTGCTGGAAGATTAATTCTCACCTGCATGAAGCTCTCAGTATATCCTAGCTGATGAATCAGTAACCCAACTCCCTTGCGCCTCTGCCTCCCAAGATGGCCTCAGTAGGACTGAGTTCGTTGCCCACAGCGGTAAGTGTGCTGAGGAATAAAACACCTTTTATCGGCTTCCTCTCCAGCTCTTCCTCCTTCTCCACTTTCCTTCCATTGTTACTCAGGATCATTTCCCCAAGAAGCTACTTGAACTTGAGCCCTTGCATCCTGTTAAACCAAATCTGGGAGGATAATGGCATTCCATTCAATTCAACACAGATTTCTTAAGCACTTTATTTGTGCCTGCAGTAGGCTGCCCACTGTGGATTCCCAAAATAGATTAAAGGCACTCCCTGACTCTACATCTGTTGGATCACAGAAAAAGCAAGAGAGTTCCAGAAAAACATCTACCTCTGCTTTATTGACTACGCCAAAGCCTTTGACTGTGTGGATCACAATAAACTGTGGAAAATTCTTCAAGAGATGGGAATACCAGACCACCTGACCTGCCTCCTGAGAAACCTGAATGCAGGTCAAGAAGCAACAGTTAGAACTGGACATGGAACAACAGACTGGTTCCAAATAGGAAAAGGAGTACATCAAGGCTGTATATTGTCACCCTCCTTATGTAGCTTATATGCAGAGTACATCATGCAAAGTGCCAGGCTGGATGAAGTACAAACTGGAATGAAGACTGCTGGGAGAAATATCAATAACCTCAGATATGCAGATGACACCACCCTTATGGCAGAAAGTGAAGAAGAACTAAAGAGCCTCTTAATGAAAGTGAAAGAGGAAAGTGAAAAAGTTGGCTTAAAACACAAGATTCAGAAAACTAAGATCATGGCATCTAGTCCCATCATTTCATGGCAAATAGGGAAATAATGGAAACAGTGACTTTATTTTCTTAGGCTCCAAAATCACTGAGGATGGTGATTGTAACCATGAAATTAAAAGATACTTGCTCTTAGGAAGAAAAGTTATGACCAACCTAGACAGCATATTCAGAGAAGGCAATGGTAAGCCACTCCAGTACTGTTGCCTAGAAAATCATATGGATGGAGGAGCCTGGTAGGCTGCAGTCCGTGGGGTCGATAAGGATCGGACACAACTGAGCGACTTCACTTTCACTTTTCACTTTCACACATTGGAGAAGGAAATGGCAACCCACTCCAGTGTTCTTGCCTGGAGAATCCCAGGGACGGGGGAGCCTGGTGGGCCTCCATCTATGGGGTCACACAGAGTCGGACACAACTAAAGTGACTTAGCAGCAGCAGCAGCAGACAGCATATTAAAAAGAAAAACATTACTTTGCCAACAAAGGTCCATCTCGTCAAAGGTATGATTTTTCCAGTAGTCATGTATGGATGTGAGAGTTGGACTATAAAGAAAGCTGAGCACCAAAGAACTGATGCTTTTGAACTGTGGTGTTGGAGAAGACTCTTGAGAGTCCCTTGAACTGCAAGGAGATCTAACCAGTCCATCCTAAAGGAAATCAGTCCTGAATATTCATTGGAAGGACTGAGGCTGAAGCTGAAACTCCAATACTCTGGCCACCTGATCACAAATAACTGACTCACTGGAAAAGACCCTGATACTGGGAAAGACTGAAGGCAGGATAAGGGGATGACAGAGGATAAGCTGGTTGTATGGCATCACCGACTCAATGGACATGAGTTTGAGCAAGCTCCGGGAGTTGGTGATGGACAGGGAAACCTGGCGTGCTACAATCCATGGGGTCGCGAAGAGTCGGACACGACTGAGTGACTGAACTGAACTGACTGGACGAAGTTTACACTCTGGTTGGAAATAGGAAGTGAAAGGGAAGTGAGCTGTGTTGCCATCGACTAGGTCATAAACTGCTTGGGGATGAGGATGGTATTTGTCTTTTCATTGGAGTTCCCTCAGTAATTGGTACAATTCCCAGCACATGACAGGGGCTCAACTATAATATTTATTGAATTAAAAAGTGTGGTAATAACAATACAACATCTTTAGAATGTTCTATAAGCCGTCACATGTGCTTTACAAAAATAATGTTATTGAATCCTCCCTGAAATCCTACAATAGGAATTGGGGTGGCTATTGAACAAATGAAGAAACTGAGGCTCAGAGAAGCTGCAGCATCAGCTGTTAGCTCACCAAGCTAGGATCTGACTTCCCTCAAAAGCGATACCATCCTGCCATCTCTGCCTCACACGGGGTCACATAAGCGGGTCACAATAAGGGAAAAATACAGGGAGAGACATCTGCCTGTACATTACCAGCAGCTGCGCCTGTGATGCAACAAGAATGTGGCTACTAATTTCCTTCAACCATTTCCTGGACTTAACAGTCAGAATGCAGGCTTGCTGCTCGCGAGCCTTACTTTCCTCGGAGAAATGCAGCTCTAAGGAAAGGAAGGATTCATTCCTCAACCTGATGATAGAAAATCAGAACCCCAGCCACTGTGTCGTATGCACACTTCCATAATCTCGGTTCAAAGCTGACAGAGAGGTTCTAGAGAGGTCACATACCTTGGCCAAGCTCGCAATTATTCTTTTTCTACCAGTCACCTCTAACAAGCTAAGACAGGCAGCTCCTTCAGGTGAGAAAGGCACAGGCCAGGACATTGGCCTTCAGAGGCTAAAAGGAGGCAAGAAGATAGAGAATCCAGCCTCATGCATTACCCTGGGCAGTACATCTTCAGTTAGCTAGAGGGAAGGATCAACAGTATTCTCTTTAATTCCCAATGCTCTATAGACCAATACAGCTATAAAATATTGTGTTGGCTAAAAAGTTCATTCGGGTTTTCTGTAACATCTTATGGAAAAACCCAAATGAACTTTTTGGCCAATCCTGTACAATAAATATGAATTACTAGATGCTTTTCAGCAACATCAAATAGTTCTAACCATTTTTAAATGTACTCTCAGTTTATATACTGGGGACTTTGCTGCTGGCACCGTAGATAAGAATCTGCCTGCCAATGCAGGGGATACAAATTCAGTCCCTGGTCCGGGAAGATTCCACAAGCCACAAGGTCAATTAAGCCCATGGACCATAAGTACTGGAACCCGGGAGCCACAACCAGAGAAACCACTGCAATCAGAAACCCACACACCACAGCTAAGAGTAGCCCCCACAAGCTCCAGCTACAGAGAGCCAACATACAGCAACAAACACCTAGCACAACCAGAAAGAAATGGAAATATCAAGGGAAGCAAGATAATTTTTCAAAAAGTTCTATGCTGATCATGTCATGGGCCAGTAACAGTTTGTGGTTTGGGATCTGACCACACATACTTCGAGCAGCACATCACAGGCCACAGGAAAAACAGGAAAGACAGAAGGGGTGCACATTAATAGCATTCAGGACTGACCCAAGCTCAGTTTTGCAAGAAGTGGCTTGGTGTCTCTCCCTTGTCCTTCAAGTCCAATCCCTCTGTCATCAGTGCTTCCCTGTACCCGCTTTGACACCTCGACCACCTCACCTGGGGCCATAAGCTGTTTGCTGCACACCCAGACCTTCTTCCCCAGAGTCTCCTACACCTGCAATTCCCCTGACAATCCCACAATCAAATTGTTCCTGTAGCTTATCTAAGCTAGGCAAAGCTATTCACTGCTGGTCTAGGACAAAGGCAATCCTGGATGAAGATTTAATATCCTGCAAACTATACCATAGTTTCCCAAGTGGAGTACTGACATCCTGCAGTGTGTGCAGAATGATGCACCGTGAAATAACAGCAAGCAAATGTAGCTTCTGTTTATATTGATCTTTCATCTTTTCAAATGTCTACTTTAAGATATCATTTACAATGTACTTTGGGTTTCCCTGGTGGCTCAGAAGGTAAAGAAACTGCCTGCAATGCAGGAGACCCAGGTTTGATCCTTGGGTTGGGAAGATCACCTGGAGAAGGAAATGGCAACCCACTAGAGTATTCTTGCCTGGAGAATCCCATGGACAGAAGAGCCTGGCAGGTTACAGTCCATGGGGTTGCAGAAAGTTGGACACGTCGGAGTGACTAACACTATAATGCACTTATGATATCATTATAGTACATATGATAAGCAAAACAAAACATACAAACATATATATATATATGAAGGTGCCAGCTCTTTTTTTCCAGATAACAGAGCTTAGTGAAAAAGGCTTTTTAACATTTATAAGATTAATTACGATACCTCGTTTCAAATGTAAATTCCAAGGTCTGGTTTACTGGGTCTGCAGTGGAACCCTGGAATATGGATTTTTAAGAATCACCCCTCAATTCAAGTGATTTTAATGTAATTGTCCCAGAATCAGCCTGAAACATCCCACACACAGAAAATGGGAGGGCATTTGTGAGAAGAAACTGATACAATTTGTGTGCAATTTTCAGTTCAGTTTAGTTCAGTTCAGTCACTCAGTCGTGTCCGACTCTTTGCGATCCCATGAATCACAGCACGCCAGGCCTCCCTGTCCATCACCAACTCCCAGAGTTCACTCAAATTCATGTCCATAGAGTCGGTGATGCCGTCCAGCCATCTCATTCTCTGTCGTCCCCTTCTCCTCCCGCCCCCAATCCTTCCCAGCATCAGAGTCTTTAGTTAATGGTAATTCATGAGTAAGAGCAGAGAGCTGGTTTTCTTTTAACAGTGACATTTTAAAGTAATTAATTCCCACACTTGAAAACAAGGTCACTGTCTCTAAAACTCAGTGCTTGTTAAGATTCCAAAAGTAGAAATTAAAGGAGAGAAAGTCATTTATTCTGGAAAATGCAAACATAAAAGAGAACATGCTGTTCTTTTCAGATGAGTCCAAATGAGTGTCGTGTTGACCTGCGGAGAAACTGTTCAAACATGATAAGTAAAGAATGCGAAGCATGTTTTGACAAACGTGGAGCTCAGTTGACAGAAAACCAGGACATTCTTGACAGTATAAGGACTTGGAGAAGGAATTTCTTTTCCAGAATGGGCCATGTGTTTGGAAGCCTCAACTCGGGCAATGAAAAGTAGAGGAAATCTGTGTGGAATCTAGAAAGAATGGTACAGATGAACCTAAGTGCAGGGCAAGAATAGAGACACAGATATAGAACGGATGTGTGGACACAGAGGAGGAAGTGGGATGGCATGAACTGGGAGAATAGCATTGCCATATATACATAACCATGTGTAAAATTGACAGCTAATAGGAAGGCGCTGTATAGCACAGGGAGCTCAGCTCGGTGCTCTGTGATGACCCAGAAGGTTGGGATGGGTGGTGAAGGAAAGTCCAAGAGGGAGGTGATATATGTATACCTATACCACAAGGAGATCCAACCAGTACATTCTAAAGGAGATCAATCCTGGGTGTTCATTGGAAGGACTGATGCTAAAGGTGAAGCTCCAATACTTTGGCCACCTCATGCGACTAGTTGACTCACTGGAAAAGACTCTGATGCTGGGAAAGGTTGGGGGCGGGAGGAGAAGGGGATGACGGAGAATGAGATGGCTGGATGGCATCACCGACTCTGTGGACATGAGTTTGAGTGAACTCCGGGAGTTGGTGATGGACAGGGAGGCCTGGCGTGCTGTGATTCATGGGGTCGCGGAGAGTCGGACACAACTGAGCGACTGAACTGAACTGAACTGAACTGATAGCTGATCCACAATGTCCTACAGGAGAAACTAATACAACATTGTAAAGCAATTAGCTTTCAATAAAAATTCTAGAGGAAATCTAGCTAATGGAACTGGTGTGGCATCCTGAGATATGGCAGGGGAGAGATCCAGCTGGGGTTCATAAAAGGAAGGTCTTGGAAGCAGTAACAGAGAGGCTGATCAAGCAAAAATGCTCCTACAAGAGAGCAGGGATCCCATCACTGGGCTGAGGCATCAGGACACATGTGGAGTCCCGGTGGCACAGGTGGGGATAAAGCAGCTTCTCCACACTGAGTGTATGAGATCCAGGGAGATTATCAAGACAAGGGCTCTACGACAGCAAAGAAAGTCTACAGACAGAGACTAATTACAAATCAGGCATCATCTCATCTCAGTTGTCTCATCTAGAAAATCCAGTCAGGACAAAAAGAAATGTGACTCAATGCAAATGAACCAGGAGCCCCTGGAATACCTTTTAGGAAAAGCTGAGTCCTACATCCGACGATGGCCGTGGTTTCTCTATGGAGGTCAATGCCATTGTTTTATCAGACTGGATATATATATATACATATATGTGTGTGTGTGTGTGTGTGTGTGTCTAATAAATTAACGGGTAGATAGATAAAAGATAGATATACAGATATTCAGACATTACCAAGGGGAAGATCCTATTCCTGGCTCAAGTAAAGTACAAATTGTTGCATTATCCAAAAATCTCAGGGCAACCCCAAAACCGTTTTGTCAGAAAAACATAAACTTCTGAAAACTTTTTGCTGAATGAGTTGAAATTCTTAATGAAAAACCATCAGAAGGCTTGGGATTCTGGATTGCACTGAAGGAATTCTTTCATACATGGAGTAAGGGAACAAGGTACAGAGCCAAAAGATAGAGAAATTTTCATACAGATCTCACATTTAAAAGGGAAGAGATGACATACAAGCGATGAAGAGTTGCAGTGGTAGACAAACATGAGTTTAGTGCGGTGATTTCTATTTGTCCTGAATTTTCTCCTCTATTAAGTCAATAGTAACACATTGTCACCCTGCCCCCCTGGGTTATTCCAAGGTGATGCTCCTAAAGGCATCCTGAAGCAAAGTCCCCTCATTGACTCTTTGCCTCGGGAAGACACAAAATAAAGGAATGATTCATTATTGGACAAATCTAAAACTTTCAAGTTTCTGAAAAGATAACCAAATCCATAAATGATGTATGAATTTTGAAAAGAAAGCTTTATGCTCCCTTCCTTGAACATTCACCCAACAAATGGTTATGTGAGATGGGCAATATGTCAAGACAAGGGTGACAAGGCCAGGCCCCCATGGACACCAAGAGCAAGGAGATATGTGGATCATTGACAAATGAGGAATTCAGCCATAGATGCAAATCCCTTGAGGATAAATCCATGGGACTTTTCCTAAAGGGCAAATCTGTCACGTTATGATTTGGTATAATTGACTGAGCCTCCCCATCACAGGGGAGGCACCATGTTTAAGTCAAAAACAAAAGTTATGATGACACACAGATAATAAGAAGGTATACCGATCAATACCTCTTGAGTCACCCACTTGTTCATTTATTTCATGAAAATTTATTAATAGTACCTATTAGATGCCAATCACTGAATGACAACTAGGGTGGGTTTGGAACAGAACAGTCATTGTGTGTGTGTGTGGGAGGAACCCCAAAGATTCAGTAAACCATCCCATAAATAATTAAATGGCTACCATGATGTCAAACTCTATGTGGGAACAGTGGAGGGGGTGCTAACAGGACAGAGCAGGGGCCTGGGTTGGAAGGGCAGGGAAACAGAAAGATGAGGAAGAAGAAGAGGATGGAGAAGGGAAAATGCATCATGCACAGAGACCCTATAAGAGAAAGAGTTTGAAGGGGGAGAAGGTCCCGAAGGTGGCTCATAGTCAGTGGATCATAGTCATCAAGATGAAGACAGTCATTAGGCGAAGCTACAGAGAAAAATAGAAGCTGGAGTATAAGCCTTGCAGAGAGGGCTAATGACTTGAAACTTGTCAGGAGAGCAAAGGAGAGCTAACAAAGGGCTTAAGTAATTTCAAAATACTATTTAAATATTTCTAGCTGGCCTCCAGTAAAATTTCATTTAAAAAAAAAAGCAAAAGGGAACATTTGAGATGTTCTAATTTGAGCAAATTATTTAATAAAACTATACTATTAGAGTAATTACATTTTCTAGTTTACTTATGGAAAAACACATTAGAAATGAAATTAGATGCTTTATCATTTGCTTTCTATCACCCTGCTCCAATGACTCCTAAAAATGCAGGGTTGGAGGGTCAACTCAACAGTTTGAACAGCCCTGTTGGTAGAAGAGACTTCAAGCTCATCTGTATCATATTTGTGCCTTTGGAAGACACAGACTAGAGTGTTTCTGAAAATGAATAAATAGCTAGATAAACAGCAGTTACATCTTTCTCCAGGTTAAAAAAAAAAAAAAAAGTGGAAAAATGCCTCCCTGCAAATTCTACTCAGCAAAGTGAAAACAATTCTATTTATATGTATACCATTTTTCATCCTAACAATTAGGTTTTCCTAATAGAGAATAAATTTTGGAAGAGTAAACACTGTGGTCTATCAGGCAAACTTTTCCCCCTTCAGATGGATACATATTTTAGTCCTAGCAAAAATACTTTAAAAGTTTGAAGTTGTAGCTATTGGGAATGGACCTCCTTTATTTACATTAATGGGACAAAATTTGCACTTATTTTTGATAGAGACCATTTAAACATTTTAGTTGGCCAAAAGAGAGGAAATAATTTTATTTTCCATTAAGCTTGTTTGTGAGAAAATAGCAAACTCTTGGCCTCAGAACTGCTTTTCATTTCTACCAAAAAAATGCTACCTTTGCCAAACTGTTTTACAATAATTACAGCTTTTCAAGTAGTTTTTCAACAACACTCAAAGATCCATTTTCCTATGAGCATTCATAGAACGAGAGCTGAAAAACAATGTTTAAGTTTGGAATGGATCTAAAAACAAACAAACCCACGGAGTCGAAATAGCATTAATTTTCGCTAATTCCCAGAAGGCAGACAGCCTTCTTTATGAAATAAAGACAGCCATCTTTATGAAATTCCTAAATGCACAATTTCCACGTTTTCTGGATTAGGATCCTTATACCATAATAAACATGCTCTCCATGTCCACTGTTATAGAATTAGAAAGCACCTACTCTCAGCCTCACAACCCCCATGTAATGCTTAGCTGAAGCTGTTGATACCTAGCTCCCATCTCCTGGACTCTTACCCTTCTCCAGTTTATTGTTCAGTTGCTAAGTCATGCCCAACTCTTTGTGATCCTATGGACTGCAGCACGCCAGGCTTCCCTGTCCTTTACTGTCTGCTGGAATTTCCTCAAACTCATGTCCATTGAATTGGTGATGCCATGTAACCATCTCATCCTCTGTCATCCCCTTCTCCTTTTGCCTTCAATCTTTCTCAGCATCAGAGTCTTTTCCGATGAGTCAGCCAATCCATCATGTGGTCAAAATATTGGAACTTCAGCATCAGTCATTCCAATGCAACTTATGGACAGCTTCTAAATCCATGTGGCCATAATTCTAACCCTGAAGACTCTTGGTGACTGTAGAAGGATGCTCATCCCTCACATGGGACAGACAGAAGACCTAAGAAGTTCATGATGCCAGGAAAGACCTTCAAATTATGACCCATGAGAGTTGATGATGTTCTTTCCTTTCACATGGGTCAGCTTTGAGACATGATCTACACAGCAAATCACTAGCTCATTAACCTCGAACTAGCTTCTTTCCCATACCTGCCACTATTTCCTGGTACAACCTGAGTCACCCTACAATTAAACTATTTATGATCATATTATTGTTTCCAGTCCTGAGGTTTTAGGGAATCCACCCAAGGGAATGTCATTTTCCAAAACAGTTCCAAAGTGTCATTTTTACTCCCAAACTATGCTTAATGTCTGTGCAAATAATAATAACAACGGCCTTTCAGTTCAGTTCAGTTCAGTCACTCAGTCGTGTCTGACTCTTTGCGACCCCATAAATCACAGCACGCCAGGCCTCCCTGTCCATCACCAACTCCCGGAGTTCACACAAATTCATGTCCATCGAGTCGGTGATGCCATCCAGCCATCTCATTCTCTGTCGTCCCCGTCTCCTCCCGCCCCCAATCCCTCCCAGCATCAGAGTCTTTTCCAGTGAGTCAACTCGTCGCATGAGGTGGCCAAAGTATTGGAGTTTCACCTTTAGCATTAGTCCTTCCAATGAACACCCAGGACTGATCTCCTTTAGAATGGACTGGTTGGATCTCCTTGCAGTCCAAGGGACTCTCAAGAGTCTTCTCCAACACCACACTTCAAAAGCATCAATTCTTCGGTGATCAGTTTTCTTCACAGTCCAACTCTCACATCCATACATGACCACTGGAAAAACCATAGCCTTGACTAGACGGACCTTTGTTGGCAAAGTAATGTCTCCGCTTTTTAATATACTATCAAGGTTGGTCATAACTTTCCTTCCAAGGAGTAAGCATCTTTTAATTTCATGGCTTCAATCAGCATCCACAATGATTTTGGAGCCCAAAAAATAAAGTCTGACACTTTTTCCACTGTTTCCCCATCTATTTCCCATGAAGTGATGGGACCAGATGCCATGATCTTTGTTTTCTGAGTGTTGAGCTTTAAGCCAACTTTTTCACTCTCCTCTTTCATCAAGAGGCTTTTGAGTTCCTCTTCACTTTCTGCCATAAGGGTGGTGTCATCTGCATATCTGAGGTTATTGATATTTCTCCCGGCAATCTTGATTCCAGCTCGTGCTTCTTCCAGCCCAGCGTTCCTCATGATGTACTCTGCATAGAAGTTAAATAAGCAGGGTGACAATATACATCTTTGACATACTCCTTTTCCTATTTGGAACCAGTCTGTTGTTCCATGTCCAGTTCTAACTGTTGCTTCCTGACCTGCATATAGGTTTCTCAAGAGGTAGGTCATTAACTTTTCACAAATGATGACATCAAAGGCAGTAAATGACAAAATCCTGGATGCGAAAAATGCATGCCTGGCCCTGGGGGTAATAATGGGGAACAAGGTACCCAGCCGCTGTTTTCATTGAGATTACAGTCTCAACTCCATACGGATAAATCTCAGATTTCTACTCTGAGGGTTTTAGAAATAGGGAAATGATGTGCATTTTCACCTGTTAAAATTCCAGTTAAAATTCTACGAGATTCTAAATCAGTGTGACTACCCTAAACAAGGTACCTTTGTTTGCTATCACAAACTGATAGAAATCTAATGATATTCTTTCAGAAAAAGCCACATATGCAGGTGCTTATGGCATGGTGCATGAAACTTCAAAGATCTCCCAGTCTCTGAAAACCCTATGCATGAATTCCTTTAGAGTTTCTAGACCCAGGGAAAAACCCATGTTTTAGACCTGGGCTACCCAATGGAAATATAACATAGACACATATATAATCTTAAATTTCTAGTCCTCACCTTCTATTATTAAAGAAGCCAAAAAGAAACAAATGAAATTAAGCCTTATATTGTATTTTATTGACCCAAAACTATCCAAACTACTATGATTTCAATATGCAATCAATATAAAATTATAAATAAACTACTTTTACATTATTCTTTCATTCTGAGTCTTCACGTTCCAGTGGGTATTTGACACTTATAGCATATATCTATTCAGACTATCTACATTTCAAGTGCTCAGTAACCATATATGTCTAGTGGACACAAATTCTCTGAATATTAAGTATTCTCTACATAATACTTCTTTTTTTGGCTTTTTTTTTCTTTCTTTTTTAAAAATTTATTTAACTGGAGGCTAATTACTTTACATTATTGTATTGGTTATACATAATACTTCTTTAAAACATGAAGACTGTGGGCAACAATCCCTTAGGAGAAACAGAGTAGCCATGATAATTTTTTTTTTAATTTTATTTTATGTTGGAGTATGACCAATTAAGCTTCCCTGGTGGCTCAACAGTGAAGAATCCTCCACCCAATACAGGATAAGCAGGTTCAACTACTGGGTCAGGAAGATCACCTGGGGAAGGAAATGTCAACCCACACCAGTATTCTTGTCAGGAAAATCTCATGAACAGAGGAGCCTAGCTGGCTGCAGTCCATGAGGTTGCAAAGAATCGGACATGACTTAGTAACTTAGCCACCACTTAGCCAGTTAACAATGTTTTGACAGTTTCAGGTGGACAGCAGAGAGACTCAGCCATACATATACATGTCCCCATACTCCCCCAAACTCCCCTCCCATCCTTGCTGCCAATAACTGTGAGCTGAGTTTCTCTGTGCTATACAGTAGGTCCTTGTTGGCTATCCATTTTAAATATAGGGGGTGTATATGTCAATCCCAAACTCTATAACTCTCCCTTCTCCCCCTCTGTCTTTATGACCACAGATTCATTTTCTGAGTCTGTGAGTCAAGACAATTTTTGACTTGAAGTTAGGAAGTACACCACAATGAGACGATTGTTCCAAGGGCAGCAGGGCATTGTAAGGAAAAAAGAGGAAGGTCTGGGAAGTAGGCTTCTGTTACTTCTTTTATTGTAATTTAACTTTTATTTTATATTGGAGTAGAATTGATTTACAATGCTATGGTATTTTCAGGTGTACAGCAAGCTGATTCAGTTATGCATTCTTTTCCAGGTTCATTCATTCTTTCTTTTCTAGATTCTTTGCCTATATATGTTATTTCACAGTGTTGGGTAGTGTTCCCTGTGCTATACAGTAGGTCCTTGCTGATTAACTATTTTATATACAGTAGTGTGTATATGTTAATCCCAAACTCCTAATTTATCCCTTCCCTACCACACTTCCCCTTTGGTAACCATAAGTTTGTTTTCTATGTCTGTGAGTCTGTTTCTGTTCAGACACAAATAAGTTCATTTGTATCATTTTTTAAAGATTCCACATATAAATGATATCATAGGATATTGGTCTTTTTCTGTCTGACTTACTTCACTTAGTATGGTGCGATAATCTCTAGGTTCATCCATGTTACTGCAAATGCATTATTTCATTCCTTTTCAAGACTGAGTAATATTCTACTGTATATCAGTACCACATCTTCTTTATCCATACCTCCCTCTGTGAAAGTTTATGTTGCTTCCATGTTTTGGCTGTTGTAAATAGAGCTCCAGTAAATATTTGAGTGCATGTCCCTTTTGAATGATGGTTTTCTCTGGATATGTTCCCAGGATTGGTAATACTGGATCAAATGGTTGTTCTATTTTTCTTTTTTTATAAGGAGCCTCCATACTATTCTCCATAGTGGTTGTACCAATTTATATTCCCACCAACCATGCTGGAGGGTTACCTTTTCTACATCCTCTCTAGCATTTATTGTTTATAGATTTTTTGATGATGGCCAATCCTTTTTCCCACTGTTATTCAGTCACTAAGTACTGTCCAACTTTTTGCTACCCCAATGGCTGCAGCACACCAGGCCTCCCTGTCCTTCACCATCTCCCAGAGCCTGCTCAAACTCATGTCCATTGAGGTGGTGATGCCATCCAACCATCCCATCCTTTGTCGTCCCCTTCTCCTGCCTTCAGTCTTTCCCGGAATCAGGGTCTTTTCTAATGAGGCAGCTCTTCACATCAGGCAGCCAAAGTATTGGGGCTTCAGCTTCAGCATCAGTCCTTCCAGTGAATATTCAGGATTGATTTCCTTTAGGATTGACTGATTTGATCTCTTTGCAGTCCAAGGGACTCTCAAAAACCACAGTTTAAAAGCATCAGTTCTTTAGTGCTCAACTTTTTTTATGGTCCAGCTCTCACATCCATACATTACCACTG
Source organism: Moschus berezovskii (assembly GCF_049115385.1). Taxonomy (NCBI): domain Eukaryota; kingdom Metazoa; phylum Chordata; class Mammalia; order Artiodactyla; family Moschidae; genus Moschus; species Moschus berezovskii. Next base: position 40,590,809 of record NC_142483.1, on the reverse strand, counting down.
GAAAAACTATGGAAAAACTAGATGGACCTTGTCAGCAAAGTAATGCCTCTGCTTTTTAATATGCTGTTTATGTTGGTCATAGCTTTTCTTCCAAGGAGCAAGCGTCTTTTAATTTCATTGCTGCAGTCACCATCCTCAGTGATTTGGAGCCCAAGAAAATAGTCTGTTACTATTTCCATTGTTTCCCCCTCTATTTGCCATGAAAAGACGTGACTGGATGCCATGATCCTCATCTATTGAATGTTGAGTTTTAAGCTGGGTTTTTCACTCTCCTCTTTCACCTTTAACAAAAGGCTCTTCAATTCCTCTTAGCTTTCTGCCTTATGGGTGGTGCCATCTGCATATCTGAGTTTATTGATATTTCTCCTGGCAATCTTGATTCCAGCTTGTGCTTCCTCCAGCCCAGCATTTCTCATGATGTATTCCACACATAAGTTAAATAAGCAGGGTGACAATATACAGCCTTGATGAACTCCTCTCCCAATTTTGAATCAGTCAGTTTTTCCATGCCAGTTCTAACAGTTGCTTCTTGACCTGAATACAGACTTCACAGAAGGCAGGTAGTCTGGTATTCCCGTCTCTTAAGAATTTTCCACAGTTTATCGTGATCCACACAATCAAAGCATAGTCAATGAAGCAGAAGTAGATGTTTTTCCTGAATTCTCTAGCTTTTTCTATGATCCAGTGGATGTTGGCAATTTGATCTCTGGTTTCTCTGCTTTTTCTAAACCCAACTTAAACATCTGGAAGTTCTCAGTTCATGTACTGTTAAAGCCTAGCTTGAAAAATTTTGAGTATTACTTTGCTAGCATGTGCAATGTGTGCAAGTGCAGAAGTCTGAACATTCTTTGTCACTGCCTTTCTTTGGGATTGGAATGAAAACTGACTTTTCCAGTCCTGTGGCCACTGCTGAGTTTTCCAAATTTGCTGGCATATTGAGTGCAACACTTTCGCAGCATCATCTTTTAGGATTTGAAATAGCTCAACTGGAATTCCATCACCTCCACTAGCTTTGTTTGTAGTGATGCTTCCTAAGGCCCACTTGACTTCGCACTGTAGAATGTCTGGCTCTAGGAGGGGTGATCACACTGTCATGGTTATCTGGGTCATGAAGATCTTTTTTTTATAGTTCTGTGCATTCCTGCCACCTTTTTTAATATCTTCTGCTTCTGTTAGGTCCATACCATTTCTGTCTTTTACTGTGCCCATCTTTGCATGAAATGTTCCCTTGATGTCTCTAATTGTCTTGAAGAGATCTCTAGTTTTTGCCATTCTATTGTTTTCCTCTATTTCTTTGCATTGTCAACTTAAGGTTTTCTTACTTCTCCTTGCTGTCCTTTGGAACTCTGCATTCAGATGGGTATATCTTTCCTTTTCTCCTTTGCCCTCACTTCTCTTTTCTCAGCTATTTGTAAGGCCTCCTCAGACAACCATTTTGCCTTTTTGCATTTGTTTGTGTAGAGTTGTCTCTTATGTTGTTGGAAGAGCATGTTTGCTATGACCAGTGTATACTCTGACGAAACTCTTTGCCCTGCTTCATTGTGTACTCCAAGGCCAAACTTGCCTGTTATTCCAGGTCTTTCTTGACTTCCTACTTTTGCATTCCAGTTCCCTATGATGAAAAGGACATCTTTTTTTGGTGTTAGTTCTAGAAAGTCTTATAGGTCTTAGTAGAACTATTCAATTTCAGCTTCTTCAGCATTAATAGTTGGAGCATAGACTTGGATTACTGTGATATTGAATGGTTTGCCTTGGAAATGAACAGAGATCATTCTTTTTTGAGATCGCATTCAAGTAATGCATTTCAGATTCTTTTGTTTACAGTAAAAGCCTGTGTGTGTTTCCATGTCAACTTTGCAAGGCTTGAAGGAGTCCTAGAAGGTACAAGCATCAACTACTTTTGTGAGCGCTTACTACATGTGAGATATTGAATTAGGCACTTCATATATTTTAGTTTGGGCTTCCCAGGTAGCTCAGTTGTAAAGAATTCACCTACCAGTGCAGGAGACTCAAGTTCGATCCCTGAGTCAGGAAGATCCCCTCGAGAAGGAAATGGTAATCCTCTCTGGTATTCTTACCTGGGAAATCCTATTGACAAAGGAGCCTGGCAGGCCACAGACCATGGACTAGTAAAAAAGTTGCACAGGATTTAGCGACTAAACAACAATAACAACAATTATTTTAGCTCAAAGTCTTTCTACAGTTCTACAGGGTATGGTTGTTATCCTTACTTAAAAAGAGGTAGGTGAGGATCTTTTGCTCTAGGACACACAGCTATGAGTGACAGAGCTGATATTTGAAGTGAGATCTGTTGCAGTCCAAAGCCTGGGCTCTTTTCATGTCCCAAATTGTCAAAGCTATGGTTTTTCCAGTTGTCATATGCGGATGTGAGAGTTGGGACATTAAGAAGACTGAGCACTGAAGAACGGATGCTTTCAAATTGGGGCACTGGAGAAGACTCTTGAGAGTCCCTTGGACTGCAAGGAGATCAAACTAGGCAAGCCTAAAAGAGATCAACTATGAATATTCATTGGAAGGACTGATGCTGTGAAGCTGAAGCTTCAATATTTGGGCCACATGATGCTAAGAGCCAACATATTAGAAAAGACCCTGATGCTGGGAAAGGTTGAAGGGAGGGAAAGAAAAGGATGACAGAGGGTGAGATGGTTGGATGGCACCACTGGTTCAATTATCTTGTCTTTCCCCTTCCTGCCATAAAATCCTCCTAGCTAGCTCTCCCCAACAGAGATATAAAAATTCATTCATGCTTTCACGCTAAGAGTTGACAAGTTTAGAACAGGAATTGCAAGCATTCTTCTATTCAAATATCAACTGTGACTATCATCTTGTTTCCAGTGTGGAGGAAGGCTCTGAGACTGCCTTGTGGACTCAGTATCAAGGAATGTTACGATGAATTAGTCATGTTGTCCGTTGGTATACAAGTGGGTGACTAGCGGATGAGCTATACATTTCCTGTTAAAGAAGACTCAGAGTTTATAAAATGTGTCTTAAATAACTCAAAGAATGTAGTCCTTACTGAAGAAATTTCAGGCATATACACTTAGTAATTAATGATCTATGCTTCAATTTCTATGTTTTAAGAAATTTGTAGACTATGCAAATGAGTCCACCTGCCAAGGAGGAGATACAGGTTCGATTCTTGGGTCAGGAAGATCAACTGGAGAAGCAAATGGCAACCCACTCCAGTATTCTTGCCTGGGAAATCCCATGGTTAGGGGGGCCTGGTGGGCTGCAGTCCACATGGTCGAAAAGAGTCGGACATGACTGAGCAACTTAACACTGCAAATGTTAAGACACGTCAGTGTGGATAAGGATGTTGGTGTAGCTGTTGACAAAGACAGGTATATAGATGGAGATACAGTTTCTCCAGAAGGATGCCAAGCTGGTTTATGACACAGATGAGAACACAACTGGGGGAGGAAAAAAAAAGCTAAAGAAATTTCTGTGGCCAAGTTTTCATGCTAGCAAGGATCAGCATTACCACTGGAAACTAGCCTCTATCACTGCCTTTGGGAAATTATCCAATTCTTTCGTTTGATTCTCAGGACAACTTTAAAAAGTAGGTTGGAGATTGGAGAGAAAACTTTGCCCAGTAGCCAGATAAAGACCCTGTGGCATGGGAAAGTGATGAATAATGCTAAGAGTGTTCATAACCTCTTTCTTCTAGGTTCCAACAACACGTCTATTGTAGTCACTCTAACAGAGTAACATACTGACAGCGTATGGGGAGTTTATCCTTTCCACCTTGCTTTATAAGTATTTGGAGTTAGAAACCCTACAAATGGCCTTTTGTTCTCAAGAGCATAATTAGGTACTTAATTGGTTCTAATCATGGTAATTAAATTCACTCATTTTCTCCATTTCATGTGAAAGGGGATATTTCAATGCACCCTTCTCCCCTGCCCTACACAGACTACCAATAAATGAGTTTTCTTTCTCGCCCTATTTTTAGCCCCTTCCTACAGTTGTACCAATCCAAAAAGGTAGAAAGACAGACTTTGAGGTTAAAGGACTAGAAATATTTTCTTCCTGCAGAGCTAACTACAGACCATTCAGTATAACAGAAAAACAAGCAGAACCCAGATATCAGCTGGGTTCACCCAGGCCTCTGCAATTAAAATCGGTTAGTGCTCCACCTAATAAATAATGCAATCCTGTCTACTGTCCAGAATGCTCAGGGAATTTTGGAGGGGTGCTTATTTCTTTGAATCACCTATGGTTTCATGTTTCTGATTCTAATGAATTAGTTCACTCTATAAATCTAATTTTGCAGTACTTTTACTCCAGGATTCTCCATAATGGATACCATCTCCTGTCTTCTCTGCTGCTGCTGCTGCTGTGTCACTTCAGTCGTGTCCGACTCTGTGTGACCCCATAGACAGAAGCCCACCAGGGTCCCCCGTCCCTGGGATTCTCCAGGCAAGAACACTGGAGTGGGTTGCCATTTCCTTCTCCAATGTGTGAAAGTGAAAAGTGAAAGTGATGTCGCTCAGTCGTGTCTGACCCTTAGCGACCCCACGGACTGCAGCCTACCAGGCTGCTCCATCCATGGGATTTTCTAGGCAAGAGTACTGGAGAGGCAATTTTGCAGTACTTTTACTCCAGGATTCTCCATAATGGATACCATCTCCTGTCTTCTTTGCTCCCCTCAATTTCACTTGCACAGGGCTGCAACAAAGGGTGGCTGTAGGGGTAAGGAAGCAAGAGGAAGAAGAAAAGATTTACAAATAGGCAACTGAATAAGAGGGACTTCCCTGGTCGCCCAGTGGTTTAGAATCTGCCTGCCAATGCAAAGGACACTGGTTCAACCCCTGGTCCAGGAACCAAGATTCACATGCCACAGAGCAACTAAGCCTGTGTGCTACAACTACTGAAGCCCATGCATCCTAGAGTTCCATAACAAGAGAAGCCACCACAACAAGAAGCCTGTGCACTCCAACGAGAGAGCAGATCCTGCTCATTGCAACTAGAGAATGCCCACGTTCAGCAATGAAGAGTCTGTGCACATCAACAAAGACCCAGCATAGCCAATAATATATGAATAAATGAACTAAAGCACTAAATGAGAGCCACCCCACTTTGGAGTCCTATGGGACAAAACTTCAGCAGGAAGTTTGTTTGAGCCTCTGCGTTGTTTGGGTCCATCTCTCTTTTCTCCCCTTGACTCACCTGATAAAGAGTTCCTGCAATGTGGGAGACCTGGGTTCGATCCCTGGGCTGGGCAGATCCCCTGGAGAAGGGGTGGGCTAGTCACTCCAGTATTCTTGCCTGGAGAATTCCATGGGCTGTATAGTTCATGGGGTCACAAAGAGTCAGACACAACTAAGCAATTTTCACTCTTTTCTCCATCTTCCTGATTTCTTTTCTCTTTCTGTGTGCCCCATCATGCAAGTTCCCATAGATTTATTATGTGAGACAAGAACTGCTTCTTTACTTCAAGATCTCCTTAACAGAACTCGTGCTAGACTTTCAAGGTCCCACCAAAACCGCTTATCACTGTATCATTTATCAGTCTCTAAAAACTGAAGCTCTCTCCTGGTGTCAACTGCTTACATAACAGAATACCATATTTATTTGCACATTGTCCTGGATCAGGTTCCCCAGAAGCAGATCCTTATTAAATATTGGTGTGCAAGTAATTTATTAAGAAGGAGTTTCCAGGGGAGATTGGTAAGCCTGACAGGGAAGAAGCAGCAGCCAAACAAAAGTGAGATCTCATACAAAATCTGTGACAGGTCATGTTTAGCCATATCCCACAGGGAACTCTGGAATATAGGCTGTGCCTCAGACTTGTCCTCACCAGGGAGCACCCATGAGTCATTGGCTAAGAGTTCTCCAGGCACCTCCTGGGCATTTGTGAAGATACAGTGACTCCAGCAGCCCAGGGGAATCCTTCCAAACATATGCTGTGGGTATTGATTGATAGAATCAAAATCATGCAGGAAAACACTGCACAAAAATGTTAAAAAGCCATCAGATGGGATCTAAATGGAGCATCAACATCGCTCAAGGCACCCTGCTTCAGAAGGGACATTTAAGCAGCTGGAAAATTTTTGGGATATTTTTCCTCCATGGTTTCAACACACACACCCAGTTGCCAAACTATCCACACTTTTCCTGTTTCCCACCCCCAATACTTCGGCCTCTAGAAAATTCTACCCGTCCAATATCATGTAACCTCAGTAGCTTGCTATGGGGCTTCCCAGGTGGCTCAGTGGTAAAGAATCTGCCTCCCAATACAGGAGATGTGGATTCGATCCCTGGTCCTGGAAGATCCCCTGAAGAAGGAAATGGCAACCCACTCCAGTATTCTTACCTGGAAAACCCCACGGACAGAGGAGGGTTACAGTCCAGGAGGTCACAAGAGCCAGACGTGACTTAGTGACTAAACAACAACATAAATTGTATTCTGAATAAATAATCATCAAAATGCGTCAAATGACAGACAACACAGTGCAAAACAGGAGAAATAGTTTTGAGTAGGTGGACTTCTCTAATGGTTTCTTTGAAACAATCAAGTCCTTTTCCCCCATAGCTAATACCTTAGTAGAGGCAGAAAAATTAGTGACAGCCATTTATCAGGGATCACTAAATGCCAAGCAAGCATGATGCTAAGGCAATCGTATCTCATCGAATCCTCACAATGACCCTGAGTATTGCTAGCCCCATGTTATTGATATTGAAGGAGGCGGTGGCTTAGAAAGTTGAAAGACCTTGCCTAACAGTAACAGCTGAAGAGTTGCAGACTCGGTGTTGGAACCTTGACAAGTGTGAAAGGAAAGCTCTTATTCTCCACAATGCTACCTCATCCCTGACAGAGAGCTCACGCAACTCTCAAAACCACGGAACAAATCAATAGCCTGATATAAGGGGTAATGAAAGAAGCAGAAGATTGTCACCGTAAGGTGTGCATGGAAACTGTAATGGACAACTCTGATTTCAGCCTTTTAATTAAATCTAACTATGTGTCTGTGTTGTGCAGGGCCTGTTCTCTCCTTCTCTCCCTCTTTCCCTTTCTTACAGACACACACACACACACACACGTACTCTTCACCCTCATCTCATAGAAATACCAGATAAACTAGAGTAGGAAAGGGAGGTTCAAAACAAGCTTTCTAAGAACATTTCTTTAGCCCATAGTCTGAGTCGACCAAGAGAAATTGAAGAAAATGAGATAGCAATATTTAAATTCTTCATCTTTTGTTAAATTCTGAATCAAAGAAGAATTTACTCTATCTTTACAACTTACAAAAAACTATGTGAGCCCTTGTACATTATAAGTATTTGTCCATTCTAGAGATCACCATACTGAGTGAAGTAAGTCAAATGGAAATACTGTATAATAGAATTTTTATGTGGAATCTGAAAAGAAATGATACAAATGAACTTATTTATAAAGCAGAAACAGACTCACAGATTTAGAGAATGAGCTTACGGTTGCCAGGGAGAAAGGATGAAGAAGAAGGGATAGTTAGGGAGTTTAGAATGGACGTGTACACACTGCTATATTTAAAATGGATACGCAAGAAGGACCTACTGTATAGCACAGGGAACTCTGCTCAGTGTTATGTGTCAGCCTGGATGGACGGGGAGTTCAGGAGAGAATGAACACATACATATGTATGTCTGAGTCCCTTTGCTGCTGTCCCCCCAAAACTATCTCAACATTGTTAATCAGCTATACTCCAACCCAAAAGTTTCCCAAAAGGCCAAATAAGAAAAAAAAAAAAAAAACCTGTTTGTCCTCTGTGTAAAATTTCAGCACATAAGATTTCAGAAAAATAATTTCATAAAATATTATAAAACACAGAAGAATTGATGTATAACGTTTGTGGTTGCCGGACAATGGAGAGCTGCAAAAGGATATGTAGAAAATGAAAAATGATTTCCAGTGCCCTCTGAAATGACAGCCCTATGACAAATGTTTCATAAAACTCACATCAGTTTTAAAGAAAATGATTATTAGCTGGCCTTTTACCTCAAACGCTACTATTTTTAATAATGTTTAAAACATTTCAAAGGGAATGCTACAATATATTTAATTTTATGGCCTCTAACTCTTTTCATGAAAACCTTTCATGTTGATGAATGGCAAAAGGAGAAGACATAGAACACGATTCAGGGTATTTTAATGATACCCTGATCCCCATGAACTATGAGCCCCAGTTGTCAGTTTTACGTGGTTGGAGGTGGTTGCTCATCCATTCAAGAGTCTTACAGGGAAAGAGAGACAAAGAATAACTGTGAATTGAGGCGTCATGGTTGGTGAGATCTGGAATCAGTTGTGGATACTCAGCTTCTTCTCCATGAGCAAAATCTTTCCATTTCTTAAGTCAAATCAGGTCCTTGATGGTATTATTTGCTTTCTAGAAGGAAAAGATAACCCAGTTTTCAAAACACCAAGAGGGATAGATGTAGTTCAGTTCAGTTCAGTTGCTCAGTCGTGTCCGACTCTGTGCGATAGACGTGGTACTATTCCTTAATCTTAGATACAACCTGAAAACTACAAAGTTCTAAATGAGTGTGTGTCTTAGGGGATGAGGAACAGGGAGTAGAGAGGGGAGGTCTAGGCCTTTTGGTATTTTAACAAACAGAAGCTTGGACATTTTCAAAAACTGTGTTCATCTGTGTTTTAAGTACTCTGAGCGCATAACAAATTACTCTCCAGTCTCACTACGTGACACAGCAAACACTTACTCTACAGTAAGTGAGTTCTGCAGACTAGGAACTCAGGGAGGTTGGACCCTGATCCAGATGTGTGGGACTTTGAAGCTGAGAGGCAGAATCAGCAAATCTTTCTGTAGTGAGCCAGCTAGTGTTTTCAGCTTTGGGAGCTGTAAATACCATCTCCAACAGGACTCCTCAGTCTTGCTGGTCCAGAGCAGAAGCAGCAGTTAAGAGCACATAAAGGAATGCATGAGGCTGTGGCCCCATCAAAGTTTATTTACACAAACAGGCAGCTGCTGGATTTGGCTCCTCGGACCCCTGAAGGCTCCTGCCTTGCCTATCAGGGGCTTGAGGAGAGCTGCCCACCAGGGAGATCTCAGTTCTTCTGCATGTGGATCAGTGCATGCAGTTTTCTCCATTTGGGAAATTTGGGTTTCCTCTCAGCATGGGTGCTGAGACCCAAGGACATGAATCCTGAGAGGAAGAGCGTGAGAAGGAGGGGTAGGAGAGAGAAGGACAGACCAGGAGAGAGAAGGAGGCACCGCACGGAAGCCACGTGTCAACGTCATGAGGCATGATTTCCAGCCACGCTATTAGTTGAGGCAGTCACCAAGTCCAACCTAGTTTCAAGGAGAAGGGAAGGAACAGATCCTCCTCTGGATGGGACGTGATGTGTTTTGAGAAGAGTATGTGAGACTGGAAATGTTTGGCCATTTTCAGAAAATATGCTCTTTCACTGCCTCATTTACTTCGCTCGTAGATCAGTCCATAAAGAATCTTCCTGCGATGAAAGAGACCCAAGGTCTATTCCCGAGTTAGGAAGATTCCCTGGAAAAGGAAATGGCAACCCACTCCAGTATTCTTGCCTGGAGAATCCTATGGACAGAGGAGCCTGGCAGGCTACAGTCCATAGCGTCACAAGAGTTGGACATGACTTAGTAACTAATTGCCAGGAGAAATATGAATAACCTCAGATATGCAGATGACACCACCCTTAAGGCAGAAAGCTAAGAGGAACTAAAGAGCCTCTTGATGAAGGTGAAAGAGGACAGAGGGAAAGTTGGCTTAAAACTCAACTTTCAAAAAATGAAGATCATGGCATCCAGTCCCATCATTTCATGGCAAATAGATGGGGAAACAATGAAAACAGTGACAGGCTTTATTTTCTTGGGCTCCAAATCACTGCAGATGGCGACTGAAGCCATGAAGTTAAAAGACGCTTGCTCCTTGGAAGAAAAGCTTTGAGAAACCTTGACAGCATATTAAAAAGTAGAGACATTACTTTGTCAACAAAGATCTGTATAGTATAAGCTATCGATTCTCCAGCAGTCATGTATGGATGTGAGAGTTGGACCATAAGGAAGGCTAAGCACCAAAGAATTAATGGTTTTGAACTGTGGTGTTGCAGGAGACTCTTGAGAGTCCCTTGGACTGCAAGGAGATCAAATCAATCAATCCTAAAGGAAATCAGTCCTAAATATTCATTGGAAGGACTGATGCTGAAGCTGAAACGCCAATACTTTGGCCACCTGATGCAAGAACTGACTCATTAGAAAAGACCCTGATTCTGTGAATAATTGAAGGCAGGAGGAAACAGGGATGACAGAGGGTGAGATGGTTGGATGGTCTCACCTACTCAATGGACATGAGTTTGAGCAAACTCTGAGAGATGATGAAGAACAGGGAAGCCTCGCATGCTGCAGCCCATAGAGCCGCAGAAAGTTGGACACGACTAAGTGACTGAACAACAGCAACTGTCCCAGTCAATTTTCAGAAGATACCTGCCAAATCCTATACTGGACAACTGGTAAATGAAAGTCAGTATGTACTGATACCATTGACGAGAGCACAACAGGGTAAAAAGTATACTGAGTTGGCCAAATTTTTCATTCAAATAACATGGAAAGACCCAAATGAACTTTTGGGCCAACCCACTACCTTTTCAGAGAAAGAGATCCATAAAGATATTATACTAAATGATATGCCTGAAATATGATCCAAAAACAAAACATGAGGGGACTACCTAAAAACTACTCCCAATATAGCCTTACAGTTTCCTCTGAGTCTAGGACAGGAGACAGCAAACTACAGCCCATAGGCCAAATCTGCTCTGTTGTCCTTTTTATTTTTAACAGATTCATTGGTACACAGGGCCTTCCCAAGTGGTGCTAGTGGTAAAGAACCCACCACCTGCCAAGGCAGGAGATATAAGAGACACAGGTTCGATCTCTGGGTCAGGAAGATCCCGTGGAGAAGAGCATAGAAACCCACTCCAGTATTCTTGCCTCGAGAATCCCATGGCTAGAGGAACCTGGTGGACTACAGTACATGGGGTTGCAAAGAGTCGGACACAACTGAAGTGACTTAACAGCAGCATCTATACACAGACATCCTCCTTCACTGATAAATGATCTACAGCAGCTATCTGGCCCATTACAGAAAAAAGGTTTGCCAACGACTAACATAGAGAAGAAGTTTGCCAGAAGATAGAGGGGAAGGAAGGCGGGAAAAGCAAGTACAAAGGAATGTCTTGCAAAAGTCTGGACTCCACTCACATGGCATTTCCTGGGCCTGCTAACTACATCAGCCAACAACTGTGCACTTTCTACTTCTTCAGCACAACATTCAGGCATCTTATTCATACCAGGTATAATGAACATTTATCATTTGGGGTGATACATTACATTGCTGTGAGCGGGATTCAGAGATTCATAGAAACTAAGAAAGAAATGTTTAATAATATCTGCCAGAGATAGAAAAATACAGGAAGAAAACCGCTGCTAGATACTTGCCACCTTGGATGCATATCTTCTAAAAGGCTAGTTGATTTCAGGCAAGAAACAAATTATACTGCCTCCTAGTCATTCCCCTAGTTTCTTGACATCCCCCTACCCTGGCCAATAGCCTGAGTTCTGGAATCAGAACACACACTTAAATTCTAGTTCTACTATGCGCCACGGTATTACCTCGGGCAGTTTACTAAATAGCTCAACAGATGAATGAATAAAGATGTGGCATACACACACACACATATACACACATATACACACAATGGAGTACTACTCAGCCATAAAAAAGAATGAAACAATGCATCTGCAGTGACACGGATGGGCCTAGAGAGTACTGGACGAAGTAAGCCAGAAAGAGAAAGACAAATACCATATGATATTGCTTATCTGTGGAATCTTCCAAAAAAGGATACAACAGAACTTATTTAGCAAACAGAAAGAGACCCAGAGATATGGAAGGCAAATTTATGGTTATAAGAGGGGAAACAGAGGAGGAAGAATAATTTGGAATTCAAGATTAACAGACATACTCTGCTATATACAAAATAGGGCTTCCCTCATAGCTCAGCTGCTATGAGAATCAACCTGCAATGCGGGAGACCTGGGTTCGATCCCTGGGTTGGGAAGATTCCCTGGAGAAGAGAAGGGTTACTCACTCCAGTATTCTGTGTATATATATACAAAATAGATAACCAATCATGACCTACTATATAGCACAGGGAACTATATTCAATATTTTATAATCTATAAGGGAAAAGAATCTGAAAAAGATCTATATATATATGTATATATATGTGTGTGTGTGTATAACTGAATCACTTTGCTGTACATCTGAAACCAACACATTAGAAAACAACTACATTCAATTAAAAAAGAAATGAATGCTAAAATAAATAAATATATGTATGCCTCCAATTTTTCCTCTCTAATTGGGAATGTGCTTAGCCACTCAATCATGTCCAACCCTTTGCCACCCCATGGACTGTAGCCCGCCAGGCTCCTGTGTCCATGGAATTCTCCAGGCAAGAATACTGGAGTGGGTTGGCATGCCCTCCTTCAGGGAGTCTTCCCAACCCAGGGATCGAACCCAGGTCTCCTGCATTGCAGGCCGATTCTTTACCATCTGAGCCATATAACAGAATATTCTTTGGGTATGAAGTATTCTAGCTGTAGTGCCTGGTTTTACACACACGAAGTTTTTTCCCCTCGGTACTCCAACACTTGATCCCTATCAATGACACAGAGCTGCAGTAGAGGAATCTTTTTTCTCTCCATCAGGAAATTCCTCCGGCAATCTGGTTATTAACTCTATGAATTTCTCCCTCCCTCCTTTACTAAAACACGAACCCCCTCTCCTGTTTCATCAGTTCACAGCCTGCGCTGTCCACCCAGGTTATGAATGGTGGCAATATCTCTGCTGTCTGAAAACACAAAGTGTTCCAGTACCAACTAAGGCGCTTGCCTTTTATTGGACCCCACCTCCTACCCCACCCACCTTGACGCTTCACTCCACGCCATCCGCCTTCCCTCAGTTCCTCCATCTTCCTCTTGACACTCTGCTCCATCCCCTCCATGGGGTTTACCTCCCTGACCTCCAAACTCACCCTTCAGGCCTCAGTGGCAATGACTCTTCTTCAAAGCTGCCTTCCTTGACCTTTGCCAAACTCAGTAAGATTCCCTCTTGACTTCCCTCATAGAACTTGTGCTTGTTGTTTGTTTTACTGAAAAAAACGTAATTTCGTCTTGCACTTCTGTTTTTTATTAATGTGTGTCTCTTTCACTTGACCAGCAGTCGACAGACTTCAGCCTGCAGCTAAATTTGGCATAAACCTGGCTCTTGTATAGCACAGGAGCCAATACTGTCAAATCTGAGCGGTTCTGTAAGTACCCACACAATGTCCTTGATTTTCCTCCTGAACTACAAAATCTAACATATTCACTCTCTGGTCCTTCACAGAAAAAAGTTGGTTGACCCTGCACTAGACCCTACACCCTTTTAAATTGCTATCTCAGGCACCTGGAACAGTGCCTATCACAGAATAAAAGTAGATAAGATAGATAAATGAGTAAATAACAAATACTAGATAATTGAAAAGCTCTCATTTTGAGCATATTCTATGTGCAGAGCATAATTTGTTGACTGAATGTTGATTATATGAAGAACAGTTTTAAACTGCAGCATTGCTCTCGGGGCTGGTATGAGGGAATGACCCAGAGGGAGGATAAGGGGAGGAGGGAGGTGGGAGGGGGGTTCGGGAGGGGGAACTCATGTACACCCGGGGCGGATTCATGTCAATGTATGACAAAACCAACCAATATAATATTGTAAAATAATTAGCCTCCAATAAAAATAAAAATTAAAAAAATAATAATAATAAACTGCAGCATTGCTAACTGATACCATCTCTAAAGGAACACACCATGCTGATTCATTACAAAATATAAACCTGTGATTTGGGGGGAGTGGCAGGAATTAGTTCTATGTTTCTGGGCATCTGGTTCTTTAATCTTTGCTTCTGACTGCAATGCCCTATCCCTACATTCATCCAAGTTCTACTTATTCTTCAAGACCAGCTTCAGCCCCCATTCTTCCCAAAGCCTTCTAATCAGGACTATGAATAACATCATAGTCTGTTCAGATCTTTTAAGACCATGGTCTTCAAAGTAGAATCTCAGGATCATCATGATCATTATGTGGGATATTGTCAGAAGTATAGAAGCTAGGGTCTCCATCCCAAACTAACCAAATCAGAAATCCTGCAGTGGGGGAAGATGGGAGCAGTAGGTGGGACAGCAATCTACAATATAACAAGCTCTGCAAGTGACTCTACTTTCAGGCACTGGGTTTCAATCTTGAAAGTAAAAGTCACTCAGCCGTGTCCAACTCTGCTACTCCATGGACTATACAGTCCATGGAATTCTCTAGGCCAGAATACTGGAGTGGGTAGCCTTTCCCTTCTCCAGAGGATCTTCCCAACCCAGGGATCCAATCCTGGTCTGCTTCATATAATCACCTTGAACACTTTGAAAAAGTATCTATGCCCAAGCCCCATCCCATAAAATAATGATTTAATAGGATTGCTGTTGCTGCTAAGTCGCTTCAGTCTTGTCTGACTCTATGCGACCCCATAGACAGCATCCCACCAGGCTCTCCCATCCCTGGGATTCTCCAGGCAAGAATACTGGAGTGGGTTGCCATTTCCTTCTCCAATGCATGAAAGTGAAAAGTGAAAGTGAAGTCGCTCAGTCATGTCCAACTCTTAGCAACCCCATAGACTGCAGCCCACTAGGCCGACTATTATTATTATTACAGTTATTGTTGTATAAATAAATAGACAGATAGGTCCTATCCATCCACCCACAGGTCATTCTGATGAAGAAACAGATTTGAGAACTGTTCTTACATGTTCACAGTGCAGGTCACTGACCAACCCTTTACTGGAATAACCAATAGTTCAACAGCTTTCCAAGAGAATAATATTTTGTTACAGACGTATTATTAAATGAAATCAACAAAGAAACAGAAATACTGCCCAGAATATCAAATCATAAAAGACAAAAGAAAAAGTGTTTAATATATAAACAATAGCAACAACCACCAAAATAGACCAACTAGAATAATTCTTCAATTTTGCATCATCATCTATACTTTTCAAACTAGAACTCACCTGACTTAAATTTGTCTAAAACATTGTGCATTCACAACACACCAGGGAGCAGGAAAGGAGTATTATTCAGTTTAGGTAAATGGTCGCTTCAATAACTTAAGGGAAAGCAATGTCATATTCCTAATATATATCTGCCATTTTTATGAAACTATTTTGTCCTACTTCGTGCCCCAGCTACTTGTTCCAAATCCTAAAGTATTAGTTTTATAAGCATCCTCTTTGCTGGGATGGAAATTTTTGCTTCTGAGCATACAGCATTACTTCAGAAATCTCTTGGGAGACTAAGCAATATACCTGTCAGATAAATCATCATTTTAATAACTCATTATGATGGACACACTATAAAGAAAACAAATCTGACAGGAGTTCTCTGACCTTGCCAAATGCCCTCTTTTTCCTAGATGAGATTAAATCAAATGGTATTCTTCAGTTCATCTAATATTTGAGGGGAGGGGTAAGAAGGGAGAGCAGAGGGAGTATTACCTTTCAAAGAACTAATAAGGGGCAAAAATGAATGAGCTTTGGCTTACTGCAGACACAGAATCGAGTTCTCTCTGCCAAGAGATAGACCTTCATCATCATTTGAAGATCAACCTTCCGACTGACACTCCTATGTAAAAATGGATTAATACAACTCATAGAAAAATTTACACCCAGATGGAATGCCCTCTCAAGGTACAGAATATGACCAATTCTCTGAGTTCAGCTCCTCCATATCACTTTACCATCTGGCAATAAACTGTCCTTAACAGGATCAATTGCCTTTGTTCATGATGTTTCTTCCTTGAAAAAACACCATTTCTTGCTCCCAGTCCTATCTCTTCTGATTGGTTGCTCTTCCCCAAGAACCTTTTCTCAACCACTCAAGACAGTGTTTCTCAAACTACCTACAGTGATTGACCAGATTTTTTGATTCTTTATTTTTTAAAATTTTCAGTTCACCACAGACCAATTCTTTTGTAATGTCCAATTAAAATTATATTTAAAGGGGATATAAAATGCATGTTCATTTTTTAAAAAATTATATCAACAACCATAAAATTACTCTGTTCAATTGCTGCAAGTTTCCTCATGTTTATTCTCAATATGTGTGCTTATCTTTGTGCAGACTAGCCAAACTCGGTTTGTAGAACAGGACTGATTCATCAAATGCACCTTGAGTGGATCTGTTCTGGATAACACAGATAGTTTCTTCTTCTCTACAACCTACAACAAACATTTAGCAACTTCCTACACAGTTGTTGGATCTCCTGGATATCATAAAATAGATAACTTTATAGTAGAAAATAGATAACTAATGTGAATACACTACAGAACATAGAGAACTCGACTTAATACTAGCTCTGTGGTGACCCAAATGGGAAGGAAATCCAAAAGGGAGGGAATGTATGCATGTGTATGGCTGATTCATCTTGCTTTACAGGAGAAACTAACACAACATTGTAAAGCAATGATACTCCAGTGAAAATTAATTTAAAAAAACTCTAACTATATAGGGAAACTTCTTGAAAACAAAGCCCATGTCACTGAAGTTTTAGTCAAAGAATGCCTAATCTGGGGTCAACTTTAACAATCCAAAGGTGGCTCACTGGTAAAGAATCTGCTTGCCAATGTCAGAGACACGGGTTTGATCCTTGGTGCAGGAAGATCCCACATGCCGTGGAGCAGCTAATCCCATGTACCACAGCTATGGAGCCTGTGCTCTGCAATAAGAAAAGCCACCACACTGAGAAGCCTGTGTACCACAACTAGAGAGTAGCCCCTGCTCTCCTCAACTAGAGAAAAGCCCATGCAGCAAAGCAGACCCGGCACAGGAAAAAGTATAAGATAAATAAAATTATGAAAACAAAATATTTTTCTCCACAATGAATTTACCAGACTCATAAGCAGGTAGATCCCAGGGTAGGTCAAGGGGAATGATTTACCCTCCAATTCAGTAAATATTTTCTCTAATGCTATCCAAAGCAAGTCCTGAAACCCAAGTGCCAATGCTAATGACGAGTCTATGTAGTGCTGCTGCTGCTGCTAAGTCACTTCAGTCACGTCCGACTCTGTGCGACCCCATAGACGGCAGCCCACCAGGCTCCCCCGTCCCTGGGATTCTCCAGGCAAGAACTCTGGAGTAGGTTGCCATTTCCTTCTCCAATGCATGAAAGTGAAAAGTGAAAGTGGAGTCGCTCAGTCGTGTCTGACTCTTAGCGACCCCACGGACTGCAGCCTACCAGGCTCCTCCGTCCATGGGATTTTCCAGGCAAGAGTACTGGAGTGGGGTGCCATTGCCTTCTCCACTATATAGTGCACTATGGCACTATATATACATATAGTATAATACAAACATCCTTACCAAAATGCCACTTTTCTGAACAGTCACCATTCACAAAGTAGTAGCTACTAGGAGCATGCAAAGATGATGAAACATATTCTCTTTTTTGAAGGAGGTAACGAAATTTGTGTTAATCGAGGTTCCTAAGAGAAGTTGAACAAATAGGATAAGTGTGTGTGTGTGTGTGTATATATATATATATGAATAATGTATATATATATATATATATGTCTATGTCTGTGTGTGTGTCTATAAAGAGAGACAGAGAAAAAGAAAGAGATTGAGATTTATTTTAAGGAATTGGCTCATGTGATTGGGCAGGCTGGCAAGTCCAAAATCTACAGGGTGGACTGACAGGCTGGAGCCTCAGGGAAGAACAATGATACAGCTCAAATCTGAAAGCTGTTCGCTAGAATTTCCTTCTGCACAAGGGAAGGGCAGATTTTTGTTCTATTCAGGTTCTCAACTGATTGGACAAAGCCGACACAAATCACAGAGGACAATATGCCTTACTCCAGATCCACTTATTAAAATGATCCTCTCATCCCAAAACACCCTCACTGAAACTTTCAGAATATTTGACCAAATATCTGAGGACTGGGGCCCAATCAAGTTGACACATGAGGTTGACCATCCCAATATCCTAATTAGAGCCATAATTCATGGACACAGAAGATAGTAAAGGAGGGGAGAAAGAGTCAAGGGCCAATGAATGGAACGAACTCTTTATGACTTCCTCCCACTGCTCTTAGGATACAGAACTAATTCTTAACGTGACCTTTAAAGTTTTGCATCATCTGGGGCCCAGTTCCCTGTCATGCCATGTCTAACATCACTCTATCCCTTCCTTTCAGAGCTCTAGCTATTGCCAGCATTCAAGGCCTCAATCATTCCCTATCCTCTCAAGTCACAGGGCTTAAATCCTGTGTATCCACTCCCCCACACCCTTTTACTTCTCACCTCCTACTCACCCTACACTCAACTCAAACTGTATTTCCTCAAAGAATCTTTGACTCTAAGCCCAAGGCTGCAGTCTGTGTCAGGATAGTTTATTTTACCTTCTCACTAACTATGATCTTCCTTATTGTACTACACCAACTTACAATTATAGATTTATTATTGCAATTAGTCAATGGCTTCCAGCCTCCCTCCACTAGATTGCAAGCACCATGGGAACTAGGATTCTCCTATTATTGTAGCCTCGGTGCTCATCTCACCATTTTGTTCCCAGAAAACCATGCACCCAATAAGTATGCATTGAGTGAGTTAATGAATAGACTCCAGAAACAAACTACAAAATGCTTCACAGATATTCATAGCTATTCAGAATGAAAGAAAAGGGAAGGAGAAAGTGAAAAGTGTTAAAAAAAACATGGAATGAGTTGCCTCAAAAAATTAAAAATAGGACTATCATATAATCCAGCAATTCTACTTCTGGGTAAACAACCAAAGGAGATGAAAATAGGATATCAAAAACGTATCTGAACTCCCATGTCTATTGCAACATTATTCACAAGAGCCGAGATATGGAAACAACCTAAGTGCTCATCAAAGAATGAATAAAGTATGATGCAGATAGATACAGTTCAGCCATGAGAAAGAAGGAAAGTCTCCCATTTATGATAACATGGATGGATCGTGATGGCATGAAGCAAGTGATATGTCTAACAGCGAAAGACAGATACCATACCACCTCACTTATAAGGGAGTCTAAATAACCAAACTCACAGAAATAGAGACTAGGGTGGTGGCTACAAGGGACTGAGGAGTGGGAAAATTGAGATGTTAGTCAAAGGTACAAATGTGCAACCAGAAAATAAGATCTGGGAATCTAATGTACAACACTGTAATTATAGTCAACAATACTGTATAGACCATAATACTTCAAAGCTGCCAAGAGATTCGGCCTTAGATGGTCTCACCACAGAAAAGAAATGATAATTATCTGACATGATAGAGGTAACTAATGCTATGGTGGTAATCATACTGCAACATATAATCAAATCGACTCAACAAGTTGTACAGCTTTGTTATATGTCAGTTGTATCTCAATAAAAAATAAACAAATAAATACCCAAACTGTATCAGTAGGGGTACTTTCTCCTTAATCATTAATATTCTATCGTGAAAAGAAGACCAGAGATAAACTAGTTGTTTTCCTATATTATGGTAGAGTAAGTCCTGGGTGTTCACTGGAAGGACTGATGTTGAAGCTGAAACTCCAATACTCTGGACACCTCATGCGACGAGTCGATTCACTGGAAAAGACTCTGATGCTGGGAAAGGTTGGGGGCGGGAGGAGAAGGGGACGACAGAGAATGAGATGGCTGGATGGCATCACCGACTTGATGGACATGAGTTTGAGTGAACTCCGGAAGTTGGTGATGTACAGGGAGGCCTGGCGTGCTGTGATTCATGGGGTCGCAGAGAGTTGGACACGACTGAGCGACTGAACTGAACTGAACTAAAGTCTCCTAGAATGACTTCCTTCCTATCTCTTCCCCTTTCTCACACCAATATTAGGTCATAAAATTTCTTCAAAATCACTTGGCTTTGGTTTATTTATACTTCTAATTACCTTGTTGGCATTTTGTTAACTTTTTAAAAAATATGAATGCTCATTAATTTTTGAGATTAGAGATATAAGTCTGAAAGGTAACTGTGTAATAACACATCCACCCGATAAAACACACAATACAATTTAGTCATATTAATAGCACACTAAAAATATCAGCAATTGCACATGTATGTCAAAAGATGACAAGGATAATAAAGCTCAAAAAGCATTGTTCAGTAATAACACACTGAGAAGCACAAATGAGGTATCTTTAAATAAACTGCTTTCAGAATGAGGACCTGTTGTTGCAAATTACAATATCAAGGAGGCAGTAAAAGAAACTGCATGCTCTAAAGGTTTGTAAATTAAAGCAAAAATGAGAACTTTAAGTAGCATTCATTATTCTGATTTAGCAGAGGAGATACAGAAAGTCAGTCATAATTACTAAGCTAAGTTGCAGGAAAATACCAGCAGAATCAGACTCCACAAAGAAGTTACTGCTGATGGGGAAAAAAATCTCCATCAAAGGCACCCAGAAAGTTTCCTCTGTTTTTGTTTTCCTCAAGTCTAGATGGCAGATAATTTTATCTTCTTTTGGAGACTCTTTTGCATTCTCATTTTTCTGAATTTGAAAAAAAATGTGCAAAAACAATCCAGAAGTAATGTAGGTACCAAAAGATACAATATATTTAAAGTTGTGAAAAGTTTTGAAGTCAACACTTTTCCAGATAGAGAGAGAACACTTGGTATTCACTTTCATTTCCTCGTTTGCCTATTTCACATATCATTTCTGAGAATGTATCACTTCCGGGATACTGTCCTAGGTCCTAGGAATAGAAACATGCTCCCAGGCTCCTCCTAATATTTTCCCTCTGGGGCAGGAGATCTGGACACTGCCAAGGGAGTCAGCCTTGTTATTTCATCCTTACGTCACTGCCCAGAAAATTAATCAGACACAATCTCTATTAAACATACATTGTACATGTTTATTCCATAAACACGTCTTTTGTTACTGATAACAAACTCTGTGTTGAGCACCATGGGCATAACAAGGATGCAAACAGACTTTGCCTACAAGAAAATCACTAGCACAGCCTACAGATCAAATGTAGAAACCCAAAACATTTTTCAAAGTTGTGTCCCCTTCTTGGAGCAGTATTTTTGTGACTCTGTTGAGTATTTGTTCCATGATGACCCTGAATAAACTATTCCAGTTCCTAAATGTGCAGTGTATCAGTTAGGACTCCATTTGCCTGAATGCAGCAGAAGGTCCAAATACTGTGGTTTACCCATTTGAGGTTTATTTTTCTCACAAGAAAAAAAAGAAAATAAGTTGTTAGTTCAAAATGCTTTCAGGCTCCCTCTACCTTTCCATCTTTCCATGAATTGTTATCTCCACTAGTGGGATTTCTATAAGAGAGGGTGGTATCCAGAAATATGTTTGACTAAACAAAGGTAAAAATAGAGTAGTCATATCCTAGTTAATGTCAACTGGTAAGAAACAGAAAAGAAATATATGAAAGCATAACATTCATAACACAGATGTCAAAAATTGAAAAGAATAATTCTTTATACAGGATAAAGGAAAATGAATCTGGATAATGTTAGTGGTACCTGCAAAAGACAAAATGAATTACTGAGTTATTCCTGTCTGGGTAGGCACTGCAGATTATACAAACCCAATCATGACAATTCAGGTCAAATATTACAAAGCAGCAGTAATGTTAAAGTCCCTGGGCACTGCCTCACTGGTAACACCCTGCCAAGTGCTTTCTGCATTTCTTCATTTATCTTATCACAATTTTATCAGTCAGGAGCCCAGCATGAAACAGATGGCACAGTCCAAGGAGCTTTCATAGGGATTCTATTTACAGAAGAGGCAGCAAGTTTAAAGGAGATGAACAAGGAATAGTGCAAACTTTCACCATCTCTAGTCAGAGAGGTCAGGAGTTGAGTGGATATTCCAAGAACCCAGAGGTGTCAGGTCTGAGTTTAAAAGAGTGCTAGCCAGCAAGATGTGTTCTTCCTGGGAGGACCACAGCCAGCCTGCAGTGACCCCGCAGGGCATTAGCTGGAGAATTTGTTGTTGTTTTAGTCGCTAAATTGTATCAAACTCTTTGTGACCCAATGGAGTAGCCCCCCATTTTCCTCTGTCCATGGGATTTTCTAGGCAAGAATACCGAAGTGGATTGCCATTTCCTTCTTCAGGGGATCATTCTGACCCAGGGAATAAACCCATGGCTCCTGCATTGGCAGGTGGATTCTTTACCACTGAGCCACCAGGGAAGCCCAAGCTGGAGAACAGAAGTGCTTTATTTCGCTCTCCATCAGCACTTAGATCTCCCAGTAGTTCTCCCCATCACATGAACCCAGTGGGAAACCAGAGGGCAAGAGGACGAGTCAGATTCCTGGGCCACAATTCAAAATGGAGAAGCGAAGAAAATGGGATTAGAG
This sequence comes from Moschus berezovskii, assembly GCF_049115385.1. Lineage (NCBI taxonomy): Eukaryota > Metazoa > Chordata > Mammalia > Artiodactyla > Moschidae > Moschus > Moschus berezovskii. The sequence goes on along the minus strand of NC_142483.1, from coordinate 40,568,330 downwards.
AGGCAAAAGACCTCCAGCACAAACCCTACAAGACAGGCATTTTCATTTTTGCTGGCTTACAGACGTAGAAACAGAGGCTCCAGCATATCAGCTCACTCACCTGAAGAGTGAAACTGAAACCAGTTCTGACTACAGAGCCCCAGCACTCAGCCATCAAATTAAAATGGCCAAATGGAGTCATCATATGACTGATTTATCCCTAGTCTTTGATATTTAAGAGATGTAGGATGGGCTCGTTTTGTACAGTTCATTCCAGAATTAAGACTGCATTAGGAAACTGTCTCCAAGCATCTTATCAGCTAAGCTACAGATCAGTGATTCTTAAAATCTGGTACCCAGACTTGCACCATCAGCGTGGCAAATGGGTGTTGTGTCATGTCAAATACTCATTTCCAACTCCCAGTCTACTGATGCAGAAACTCTGGGAGAAAGCCTAGCATTTGTATTTCACTTTCTCTCCAAGTGACTTTGACAAATGCTCAAGTTCGACAGCTACTGCAATAGTTGCTCCACTTTGAAATAGAAGAAAAAGTCCAAACACTTTGAGTAGCCCTTCTCTTTACTTCCTTAGCATCAGCAACCAAACCCAGGAAGACCCCTCCACTTAACACACTACAGCATGCTCCATCCACCTGCCAAAGGATAAGTCACCAGGCTTTGAATCCAGACAAGCAGGCGACCCATACTACTGGGTGCTGGCTGATGCCCTGTTTTGCAGTTAACCTGAAGTGGTCTGATTAATGAGAGACTTGGTCATAGATGCCGTAGAAAGGAAAATGGGGAGTGAGCCATATGCATCCCTAATCCTCTTCCCAACAAACTCTGTTCTATCATTGGTCTGGAGCAACCGTTCCCTGTCCCCCAAGGATAAATGAGATCACCCCAATCCCTGAGGATCAACCAGGACATGCCACTTTGTACACAAATATAATCTTTCTGAATGGAGCTTCCATTTTTAGATTTCTGGTAATTGACAGACTGCTGTGGATTAAAGAATCACCTCAAATTCTGCTTTTTACTACCATTTTCCACAACATGAAACACTTCTAACACTTCAGAGTACACAACTACCCCCTCAGGTGCTTGTTAAAATGCAGAGCCCCCTTCCCAGGCCTCACTTCCAAGACTGATGTCATATGCCCGGGATAGAGACAGGGGATCTGCCTATTTACCAAGCTCCCTTTGTGCCTCTTGAACATCTGTTGCGGAGACCACGCTGATCACACTGAGTGGTCACAGATACTGGCTCAGGAGTTGGACCAAGCTGGGTCTATGTTCCAGCTCCCCTTCCACATCCATTGTCTTGGGTAAGTGATTCACCTCTGTGTAGCTCTGATTCCTCCTTTATCATCTTGGGATAAACTGAAGTACCTGTATCATAGACTTGCTGGTAAAACCTAAAGAAAAGAGTCCAGGAATGGCCTTCAGCACAGCACAATCACTTGTGAAACAGAAAATCTCAGCCACTATTTCCATACTGATAATGAGGACCATCGCCATTGCCTAAATTATACGGGACAGAGAAGAAGGAAGACGATATAACTGTGCCTCTTTCTTCTGATAATTCCCTTCTCGTGTACCTGAATTATAACCTATTGGCTCTTTGTAATGAGTTTCCTATAAAATGAAATTGAATTTAAAAATGTCACACCCCCCTGATATGTGGGCGGGAGACATAACAAAATAGCTTATGAGGTAGCAGCTGATTACTTGAATTCTCCTGTGCCTCCAATATCTGGGGCATTTTCCCAAGTAATCAGGTCCAACAAATTTCAGAAGAAAACAGTAAATGACTCAACAAGCCCTTGAGTCATTATGCCTTGTGATGTCTACACAGATCTCACTGTCAATGGGAACTCCATGGGCACAGCCAAAGAGACAAGCTTATCAGGCTTATTTCAACACTGTCACTTCCTTTAATGAGCAAGAGGGAAGGTGAGGACTAGCTAGCACATATTCAGCCAAGCAGACACTTGCCCATGCCCTTGATGGGAAACCGTACCATACCCCCGAAGCTATGGAGAACAGAAATTGGGGGAAGCTCACTGGAGTTTCTTCCTGAGGCAACCATATGCAGGGAACAGATTCTGGAACTGGAACGCTTGGTTTCTCTAGGACTCATTCTCTCTGAAGACTCCTACACTTCCTTTGGACCTCTCTTAATCCATTGTCATTTGACATTTTGTTTATCTACACTGGGGTCACTGTTGGGATTACAAAAAAAAAAAAAAAACAAAAACAGGAGTACAAGAAGCATATTAATGACCTTATTATTAGACATAGTGTTTTGAATTTTGCTATGAACACCACATGCCGTAAATAAGCCATGTGAATTATTTGATATTCAACCATTTCTGACCTTCCAAAACAGCAATTCCATATGGTTCAACCTAACACATGCTGTCTCCTCTGTCTAGAAGCCTCTTCTCCAGGCTTCCTTGCCAATAATGCCTACTCTTGCCAGTTTAGCTCATCATTTCCAAGATGTGTCTTTCCTAAGGATGTCAATTCCCTCTATGATAGTCTTGTGTGATCCCAACCATTGCTTCACCACAGCTCTGATCTTATTTATAATTGCATATTTTTGACTAATTATTTCAATGACACTGCTCCCTCTTGCAAGATGATAAATTCCATGAAATAAGACTCTGCTCTTTTGGTCACTCTTGTATCTCTAGTGATCAGGTGGTGCTACTGGTAAAGAACCTTCTGACCACTGCAGGAGATGTAAAAGACATCGGTTCAATCCGTGGGTAGGGAAGATCCCCTAGAGGAGAGCATGGCACCCCACTCCAGTATTCTTAAGAATTCCATGGACATAGGAGCCTGACAGGTTACAGTCCTTGGGGCTGCAGAGTCAGACATGACTGAAGCAACTTAACCACACACATTTCTCTAGTACAATGCCTAGTATTTCCTATGTGTGTGCTCAGTCACTCAGTTGTGTCCATATCATTAAGGCTATGGTCTTTCAAGTATTCATGTATGGGATGTAAAAGCTGGACCATAAAGAAGGCAGAGCACCAAAGAATTGCTGCTTCCCTACTATGGTGCTGGAGAAGACTCTTGAGAGTCCCCTGGACTTCAAGGAGGTCAAACCAATCAATCCTAAAGGAAATCAACTCTGAATATTCATTGGAAGGATTGATGCTAAAGCTCCAGTACTTTGGCTACCTGATGCGAAAAGCCGACTCACTGGAAAACATTCTGATGCTGGGAAAGATTGAAGGCAGGGGAAAAGGGGCAACAGAGGATGAGATGGTTGGATGGCATCACTGACTCAACGGACATGAACTTGGGCAAACTCTGGGAGATGGTGAGGGACCGGGAAGCCTAGTGTGCTACAGTCCATGGGGTAGCAAATAGTTGGATATGACGTGGCGACTGAACAGCAAATATAATCAATCATATTCCATCTCTTACAGCTGAACAGCAACAATAACAACGCACATGAACCTGGTGTGACAGAATATCTCCATGATATGGAAGAGGCAAGCTATTCGACTCTCCAGCTATTTCCTCAAATTATGGAGCTGGTTAAAGGTAGGATGATCTATGTGATTTTTGTTGGCCCCATACTGGCTTGTTTTTAGCTTCCACCAGTAACTTCTGCCCCAATTTTAGGCACTAAGGTCAATTTCCTTCTGAGCTGGGGAAGATTTAAGTTCTTAACCTCAAATTCTTTGAACATTAATAAATCTGGTTGCTAAGCCTCTGATTCACCCATGGTTCTGATAAATTGCCATAATCCTTTTTGTCCAATCCTGCCAGCTGTCTTGGTCTTAGAGTCTAGATCTCTGTGTTATTCTGGTCCTGCTGCTTCAAAACCTTTCCTTTGCTCTTATCTGCTTGCAAGGCATCATCATCGACTGCTCGCTTGCCAACCGCATCTTTGTTTTGACACCAGAATGTCCCACCAGACCCCCTGTCCAAGGGTAAAAATAAGATAAAATATGGATTCATCCCACATATTTAGGAGCATTTCAAGGAAGGGTAAGAGAGAAATTCACAAACATGGAATGAAAATTCTTAGCACAGTTCACTGAATTCAGAGAGAAAGAGTTCTAAAGCCTGACTTGCCCCTTTGTAATCCTAGGTCATTCCTCAAATTTTTAAATAAGAATATATTTATATCATTAAGTTGCTGGGGAGATTACATAAGAAAACATCTGCATGTCTAGCACAATGCCTGGCAATATCAGAAGCACAGACTACACTGTAACTATAATTATTTCTAACAAAAAGAGACTATAACTGTTTAAATTATACTTTCTCCCCCAATACCAGAATAAAAGGGAAATTGCTTTCACTCCAAAATCTTTATTGCATCTTTCTTGGCCCACAGTATCCTGTAACTGACTGGACAGGGTCAATTAAGAAGCAAGTGGTCATTAAAGACACTGGTAGCTAAGATTCTTGCTGTTCACTAAAACCAAATAACTATTTTTGCTTCTAATTGCTTTTCTGTATTTTTCCTTCTAATTGCACCCAAATTCTCAGATCTCAGTGACCCGTAGGCTGAGGCTTTTAGCAAGCATCATCACCGTTAGCAAACTTGTCCCTTCTCTCTGGATCTCTTCGACTCCTTCATTTCTGCAGTTTGAGGCCCATTTGTAGGAGCTTCTTTCTGAGTAGTCACCAAGACTAACCTTTGATATAAAAACTGATCCATTTCAGATGTGAACCAATGACCAGTCTGTTAACACCGGCACCACTAACTCTAAACTATGCAATGCAGACTTCCCTTGTGGTTGAGTGGTTAAGAAGGTGGGATGACTGGGGAGAACAGCATTGTAGCATGTATATTATCATATGTGAAATGAATCACCAGTCCAGGTTCGACGCATGATACAGGATGCTTGGGGCTGGTGCACGGGGATGACCTGGAAGGAGGATATGGGGAAGAGGGAGGTGGGAGGGGGGTTCAAGAAAGGGAACACATGTATACCCGGGGCAGATTTGTGTCAATGTATGGCAAAACCAACCAATATATTAATATAAGGTAATTTGCCTCCAATAAAAATTGATGCTTTTGAACTGTGGTGTTGGAGAAGACTCTTGAGAGTCCCTTATACTGCAAGGAGATCCAACCAGTCCATTCTAAAGGAGATCAGTCCTGGGTGTTCATTGGAAGGACTGATGCTAAAGCTGAAACTCCAATACTTTGGCCACCTCATGCGACGAGTTGACTCACTGGAAAAGACTCTGATGCTGGGAAAGGTTGGGGGCGGGAGGAGAAGGGGACGACGGAGAATGAGATGGCTGGATGGCATCACCGACTCTGTGGACATGAGTTTGAGTGAACTCCGGGAGTTGGTGATGGACAGGGAGGCCTGGCATGCTGTGATTCATGGGGTCGCGGAGAGTCGAACATGACTGAGCGACTGAAATGAACTGAACTGAACTGAAAAAATTAAAAAAAATAAAAAATAAATGCTCAAGATGCAAAAAAAAAAAAAGAATCTGCCTTCCAAAACAAGGGATGATTTTGATCCCTGGTTGGGGGACTAAGACGCTACATTTATTATTTTTGTTGTTGTTCAGTTGCTAAGGGGTTTTCAACACTTTTGCAACCCCATGGACTATAGCCTGCCATATTCCTCTGTCCATGGGATTCTCCAGGCAAGAATACTGGAGTGGGTTGCCATTTCCTCTTCCAGGGGATCTTCTCAACCCAGGGATCAAACATGTCAAAGTAACTAAGCTTGCATGCTACAATGCCACAACAAAATTTCCTGAGTGCCAAGAGTAACAGCGGAAGCTGCAAAATAAATAAACAAATATTTAAAACACTTATTTATTTTGCAGCTTCTGCTGTTACTCTTGGCACTCAAATAACAACATTTAATTTCTACATGACAAGCAGTAGTTCATAGTAGCTAGGGCCCTCAGTCATGTCCAACTCTTTGTGACTCCATGGACTGTAGCACACCAGGTCTCCCTGTCCATCACCAGCTCCCGGAGTTTACTCAAACTCATGTCCATCAAGTCAGTGATGCCATCCAACCATCTCATCCTCTGTCATCCCCTTCTCCCAGCTTCAAACTTTCCCAGCATCAGGGTCTTTTCAAATGAGTCAGTTCTTCACATCAGGTGGCCAAAGGATTGGAGTTTCAGCTTCAGCATCAGTCCTTCCAATGAGTATTCAGGACTGATCTCCCTTAGCATGGACTGGTTGGATCTCCTAGTAGTCCAAGGGACTCTCAAGAGTCTTCTCCAACACCACAGTTCAAAAGCATCAATTCTTTGGTGCTCAGCTTTCTTTAGAGTCCAACTCTCACATCCGTACATGACTACTGGAAAAAACCATAGCTTTGACTAGATGGACCTTTGTTGGCAAAGCAATGTCTCTGCTTTTAATATGGTATCTAGGTTGGTCATAACTTTTCTTCTAAGGAGCAAATATCTTTTAATTTCATGGCTGCAGTCACCATCTGCAGTGATTTTGGAGCCTAAGTAAGTCTGTCACTGTTTCCATTGTTTCCCCATCTATTTGCTATGAAGTGATGGGACCGGATGCCGATGAAAAAAGAGCAGCAATTTGCTCACAGACTGATGATGATATCTGTTTGTGTCCTGGGTTTATAAACAGGAAGCTAACTGAAATCTTTGCAGTCTCACCCAGGAGAACACTGCTCAGTTCAGTTCAGTCGCTCAGTTGTGTCTGACTCTTTGCGACCCCACGAATCACAGCATGCCAGGCCTCCCTGTCCATCACCAACTCCCGGAGTTCACTCAAACTCATGTCCACAGAGTCAGTGATGCCATCCAGCCATCTCATCCTCTGTCGTCCCCGTCTCCTCCCGCGCCCAATCCCTCCCAGCATCAGAGTCTTTTCCAGTGAGTCAACTCGTCGCATGAGGTGGCCAAAGTATTGGAGTTTCAGCTTTAGCATCAGTCCTTCCAATGAATACCCAGGACTGATCTCCTTTAGAATGGACTTGTTGGATCTCCTTGCAGTCCAAGGGACTCTCAAGAGTCTTCTCCAGCACCACTGTTCAAAAGCATCCGTTCTTCGGCGATCAGCTTTCTTCACAGTCCAACTCTCACATTCATACATGACCACGGGAAAAACCATAGCCTTGAATAGATGGACCTTTGATGGCAAAGTGATGTCTCCTCTTTTTAATATGCTATCTAGGTTGGTCATAACTTTCCTTCCAAGGAGTAAGCATATTTTAATTTCATGGCTGCAATCAGCATCTGCAGTGATTTTGGAGCCCAAAAATATCAAGTCTGACACTGTTTCCACTGTTTTCCCATCTATATCCCATGAAGAGATGGGACCAGATGCCATGATCTTTGTTTTCTGAATGTTGAGCTTCAAGCCAACCTTTTCACTCTCCTCTTTCACTTTCATGAAGAGGCTTTTGAGTTCCTCTTCACTTTCTGCCATAAGGGTGGTGTCATCTGCATATCTGAGGTTATTGATATTTCTCCCAGCAATCTTGATTCCAGCTTGTGCTTCTTTCAGCCCGGCGTTCCTCATGATGTACTCTGCATAGAAGTTAAATAAGCAGGGTGACAATATACAATCTTGACGAACTCCTTTTCTTATTTGGAACCAGTCTATTGTTCCATGTCCAGTTCTAACTGTTGCTTCCTGACCTGCATACAGGTTTCTCAAGAGGCAGGTCAGGTGGTCTGGGATTCCCATCTCTTTCAGAATGTTCCACAGTTTATTGTGATCCACACAGTCAAAGGATTTGGCATAGTCAATGAAGCAGAAATAGATGTTTTTCTGGAACTCTCTTGCTTTCTCCATGATCCAGCGGATGTTGGCAATTTGATCTCTGGTGCCTCTGCCTTTTCTAAAACCTGCTTGAACACATGGAAGTTCACGGTTCATATATTGCTGAAGACTGCCTTGGAGAATTTTGAGCATGACTTTACTAGCATGTGAGATGAGTGCTGCTGCTAAGTCACTTCAGTTGTGTCCGACTCTGTGTGACCCCACAGACGGCAGCCCACCAGGCTCCCCCATCCCTGGGATTTTCCAGGCAAGAACACTGGAGTGGGTTGCCATTTCCTTCTCCAATGTGTAAAAGTTAAAAGTGAAAGTGAAGTCGCTCAGTCATGTCTGACTCGTAGCGACCCCATGGACTGCAGCCTACCAGGCTCCTCCGTCCATGGGATTTTCTAGGCAAGAGTACTGGAGTGGCTTGCCATTGCCTTCTCCGGAGATGAGTGCTACCTGGTACCTTTTCCCAGTTAGGACTCCAGGTGTGCTGTGACACGGGACTTCCCAGCACTAAGTCTGGATGTTGTTCAAAACCTAATTTGGGGATGTATCCTCTGCTCTATTTCTCTTTTCTTTTAATGTTAGTATATTGAAAGTAAGCTAGATAATTCTCTAATAAATATTTATATTATTTATTTGTATATAACAAGCGGCATTTTTTGTTAAAAACCATTCCTCTGAACATGAGACAAGAGCGAAAGCTTTCAGCAAAACAGTTTCCCAGGTATACAATCATATCATCTGATAATGCTGCTGCTAAGTCGCTTCAGTCATGTCTGACTCTGTGCGACCCCATAGATGGCAGCCTACTAGGCTCACCCATCCATGGGATTCTCCAGGCAAGAGTACTGGAGTGGCTTGCCATTGCCTTCTCCGATCATCTGATAATAGAGATACTATATATAAAAATATATGATGAGAAATAAAATCATCTGATAATAGAGATACTTTATTTCTCATCATATATTTTTATACCTCTAATTTTATTCTTGATCCAACTATGTTAGCTAGTGCCTCCAATGTAATATAAAACAAAGTATAGCACATACTTAACGCCGAAGAATTGATGTTTTTGAACTGTGGTGTTGGAGAAGACTCTTGAGAGTCCCTTGGACTGCAAGGAGATCCAACCAGTCCATCCTAAAGGAGATCAGTCCTGGGTGTTCATTGAAAGGACTGATGCTAAAGCTGAAACTCCAATACTTTGGCCACCTCATGCGAAGAGTTGACTCACTGGAAAAGACTCTGATGCTGGGAGGGATTGGGGGCAGGAGGAGAAGGGGACGACAGAGAATGAGATGGCTAGATGGCATCACCGACTTGATGGACATGAGTTTGAGTGAACTCCGGAAGTTGGTGATGGACAGGGAGGCCTGGCGTGCTGTGTTTCATGGAGTTGCAAAGAGTCGGACACGATTGAGCGACTGAACTGAACTGAACTGAACACCAGCTGCTGCTGACCTAACTTGGAAATGTCATGTTTTTCATTGGATATTTTGGCTTATGGGATGGGTTGTTCCTTAAGATGACATTTTATCAACTTTATAAAGAATTCATGTAAGTTTATTGATTGTACTTATTCTGAGTGGAAGTTGAATTTGATCAAATACTTTTTCAGCATACATGAAGCAAATTATGATTTTTCTTTTTATATCATCACCAATCTAGTTCAATAGCACAAAACCTTTTAATAGGGACTATTTACTTCTGGATATTAATTATTTAGGCATAGGTACTGGTATTGGGGTTAGTGATCTACAGTAGTATTTTTTCCTTCTCAACAATCTGTGTTTGATTTTGGTAACAGTTCTGTTCTCTCTCTTTAAATAAAAAAAACAGTGGAAATGTTCCATCACCCTTTTTCTGTGCTCCTACCCAGTTTAAACAGTGGTGAAATTTTCTCTTCATTAATAGTTTGGTAGTACCTACCCCTGGACAACTACCCTGGTGCTTTTTGTTGCTATCACCTGGACATTTTACTGTTTCTTCTACAGAAATCATTCTACTTTTATTACATGTGTTTTTTTTTACCCCTCCCCCCGTGGACACTTTTGGAGAATTAATTGTTCTATCAAAATGTCCATTTTCACTGTGGTCAGTTGCTGCACAGAACAGCTTGTAGGAAAATGGGTGTTTTGCTTGGTTCTTTGTGGAGCCTTATTGCCATTAGTCTTTAGAACCACGCTGTGGCCAGATGGCTCTGATGCCACCTACGTCAACCCTGGTTCTGCACTGACTGCTGCAAACAGAAACATTACTTTCTGCCTTTCACACTGCGCTCTTCACCTTCAGAAACTGCTGACGGCTTCTGGGTTCTGCCAAGACTGGACTCTTCCTCCTCTGCTTTCTCTGGTTCTCTGATGTGGTCTCTAAATGAACTCAGTTTTGCCGTTGGGTTTTTTTTTTAAGCTTTTACAAATATTTTTGGATTTCTTTCCAGAGATGATCAAAGGTTTTATCTTTGCTTTACATTTTTCTTGATGTTTAAGAATGGTTTGCAGAATGAGAGGGGGAAGTACTAAATTAAGGAGACTTTTTCATATCAGATGTCCATTTCTTTCATTCTTTTAAAGCATTTCTGTAGCGTTGAAATCATTTTGGGTTAAACTTGAAATTAATTAGAATTTTGCTTTAGAAGAACTTTACATATCTAGAAAAGAGACTCAAAGCACGAGAGAAACTCCCCTTGTAACAGAACAGTTCTATAAATCCCTCTTACTCTCCACAAGTCTTAAGCCTCTAGAGAGAATAGGTACCATAGATTTTCAGACACAGATGGGGAAGGAGAGGGTAGGATGAATTGACAGAGTAGCATGGACCTATATATACTACCATGTGCAAAACAGATAGCTAGTGGGAGCTGCTATACAGCACAGGGGGCTCAGCTCAATGCTCTGTGATGACCTAGAGGGGTGGCATGGGTGGAGGGGGTGGGAGGGAGTGTGTGTATATGTACATACGTATGTATATGTACACATATCAATGATTCACCCTGTTGTACTGAAGAAACCAGCACAACATTCTAAAGCAATTATACTCCAGTGAAAAACAGTAAAGTGATTATGAAGAAAATAAGAAAAGCCAGAAAAAAAAACTGTTCCTTTGTATAAGAAAATGATATGCTGCCTGATTGAATATAATTCTCAAGTCATAACAGTATTATTCTTTTTTTGTACACTGCCCACACCCTAACCCCAACCCCAGAGAAAAAGAAAACTGTTGCCTCTCTAACGGGGATTATTCTCCTAGACTGAGCAAGGCAATCATCTCCACTGACATCTGCTAGGCAAAGCTCTCAAATAACAGACAATCTGAAATCCCGTCTCTGGTCATGGAACATGAACCGTGCTTACAAAGGTAAAATGGTGACTACTAAGAAGAACTCAGATTTGGGGAGGCTTCTCTCGTGGCTCAGATGGTAAACAATCTGCCTGCAATGTGGGAGACCCAGGCTTAATCCCTCAGTCTGGAAGATCCTCTGGAGAAGGGAATGGCAATGAACTCCAGTACTCTTGCCTAGAGAATTCCACAGTCAGAGGAGCCTGGCGGGCTGCAGTCGATGGGGTTGAAAAGAGTCGGTTGCGACTGAGTGACTACATTTTCACTTTTAATGCATTTTATGGGCTTCCTAGGCGGCGCTAGTGGTAAAGAACCCACTGGCCAATTCAAGCGATGGAAGAGACATGGGTTCAATCCCTGGGTTGGGAAGATCCCCTGGAGGAGGGCATCACAACCCACTCCAGTATTCTTGCCTGGGAAATCCCACGGACAGAGGAGTCTGGTGAGCTTCAGTCCATAGGGTTGCAGAGAGTCTGACACAATGAAGCGACTTAGCATGCAAGCACATATGTAACACACTGTACAGGGGGAAGAAAGTTTTCTAACCCATAAAACAGATCAGAAGCAACTTAGTGAGAACATATGCATTAATCAGGTTTTCTTAAAGGCCTGTCAATCTCCATCCACCCCATTCACTTCTTACATGGCACAGAGTTGCAGATTAATGAACCAGAACTTCATGGTTCCTCCTACTCTCTTATGAAGACAGACAGAGGCTCAATACTTCCTAAGAAATCAAGAGGTACACAATGCCCTGGGCCTTGACAGCTATTTTGAGAAGTTGTAAAAATGGGTCGTTGGTTCTCCCACAGGTCACCTGGGACCTGTTTCAAAGAGACATTTGACCTATCACTCAGTACTGGGGTAAGAACCTGGCAGACAGAAATCAAAAGTCAAGACAGACTAGTTCTGAGGTTGTCATTGTTTTAACCCAATAAAGTATAAATGCCAAGGCACAAAACAGGAAAGTTGGAAGTCATTAAACGTATATATTTTTTACAGAACAGTTCACCACAGGGATTCTTCTAAAGATTCTACTTTTTGAATATTTTTGTGGGGGGGAACAATCTAAAAATGTTCAGAAACTCTCTCAAGCATACATGTGAGATTCTAACAGCAACAGCAATTACCAATGGTTAGAGGAGACAATTCTTTTATATATTGGGGTCCAATTTGATTTTGAAACCATTGTAATCAATTCTGAATTCTACCTACTTTTCATCTTTACTGAAAATATTTCCCTCTAGTCTCTCTCTCAGTGGTAAAAACATATTTCTAATTTTTGTGGCTGAAAACTACAGTCATCTTTATTTGCCCACATTTCTCAATTAGTGGTCAAGTCCTGATTATCCCTCCTTCACACAACTAGGCTATCCTGGTGCCCTAAACCGTAATGCTTCTTTACAGTTCACTTTTGTAGATCCTTCCTAACTGGTTTTCAGGATTCCAGCCTGATCTCCCTGATGCCTATTTCACTTTCTTGTTCAGACCTCCTGAGTGTTTCCTATTTTCTGGCCAAAGCCTCAGGGCTGTCTTGACCTTCAAAACTCTCCATGACTCACCCCACTTCTATTTCCAGCATCTTTTATCACTTTCTCTTACCTCTGAAATTGTTTCAGACACTGTATTGTTCTGTATAGGCTTCCCCATAATTTTATAAAACTTATAGCAAGTGTTGTTTTTCCATGAAGCTTTTTTATGCTTCTTACATATTTACCTGGAATGGTTTTTTTCAGTAGTCATGTATGGATGTGAGGGTTAGGTCATAAAGAAAGCTGACCATTGAAGAAATGAAGCTTTCAAATTGTGATGCTGGAGAAGACTCTTGAGAGTCCATTGGACAGCAAAGAGTTTGAACCAGTCAATCCTAAAGGAAATCAACCCTGAATATTCACTGGAAGGACTGATGCAGAAGCTAAAGCTCCAGTACTTTAGCCACATGATGCAAAGAACTGACTTGTTGGAAAGGACCCTGATGCTGGAAAAGATTGAGGGTAGGATGAGAAGAGGGCAACGGAGAATGAGATGGTTGGATGGCATCACCAACTCAGTGGACATGAGTTTGAGCAAGTTCTGGGAGACAGTCAAAGACAGGGAAGCCTGGCATGCTGAAGTCCATGAGGTCACCAACAGTCAGACACAACTTAGTGACTGAACAGCAACAAGATGACTATAAGACAACACAGTAAAGAAAAGGCTTTAAAACTTGCATTTAAATATTTCCATTGCAAGCATATATATATATATATATATATATATATACACACACACACATATAGCTTTCTGCATACATGCAAAGAAAAAAGAAAACTGGATGCAACAATTTTATAGTAAAAGATACCCATTTTTTCATTACTTTTTTCCAAAAAGAATTTGCATTGATAAATAATAAAACAAGACCCAAAGAGGCTAAGGAACTTCCCAATATTGGATTATAGAGCAAGACAGATTTGAGTGTATGCCTACCTAACTTTACTACATTTTTAATTTTATGCCTCATCCGGTTAGCGTATCAATGGATGGGAGGTTTCACTCCTCTAATTCACTTAAGGTGACTGAGACTTAGTAGGTCATGAACTTAGTAGGTCATGTTTTCATTTGACCTACTAAAAACCTAAACATGTACAACAGATCTTTAACATGAGAAGAGTTAAGTAACTTGTCAAGCATTAGGTGATGATAGTCAAATTATCTGAGGTTCATCTGAGGACTCTCTGTCCCTAGGTGGATGTTACCGTCAAGTTTTGTGAATCCATTGAAAATCAATCACAACGCCTGTAATGTTTTGCCACATTAGAGAGGAATAAAGGATGCCAGTCTGAAATCTATGAGCCCCTTGGCTCTGTTAAAACCTTATGTTGCATTTCAGAAAGAAATATACTCCTGTCCAGAGAATTCCATCAAAAGAGGCACTTATAATGATTGGGTATAACGCTATTACCCTTGCCACAAAAATTTTGTTTCTTTTGACTTCGATCATCAAGACAATTCTGTTTACTACCCTCTTCCATTTGCCTATGTGGACACCCAAGGAAAGAGTTAGGCTGAGTCTTCTGTAAATGGATTACCATGATTAATTTATACTGCACAACACAAGTTAACATTTCAAAGTGTGAGCCTTTAACTTCATTAAATGTAGCTTTTCAATTTTCAGGGAAGAGTGCAGTTTCAAAAAAAAGAAAAAGATGGAGAGAATGGAGTGTGGCACTGATTCAATTACCAAAGCACTGCAATGTAAACCATATTAAACATTTAAGGTTTAAGTCACGCCGAGCAAGATCAAATGCTTCCTGAGAATGTGAGCAAGCTCCTTTATTAAGAATTCAGGCTTAAATGAAAAACAGAAGAATTCAGTAAGATGAAAAATTATGTAATCACCCAACATACAGTCATTATACTTTATATTTCCAGTAAGTAATTTTGGAGAGGAAAGGGAATAAAGTGATGAGTTAGGAGTCTGGATCCCTTGGCTCCCTGTACTGGATACAATGAAGAGAATAATTTGTCCTTTGTCAATAAGTGTAATGGGCTGTGACTTTAAATCCCCTGTCGGGAATAACTCTGTTTTATTGTTTATCTGCAGTGCGAAGACTCTCTCTGAAGACTTTATACAACATGTCATTCAAGCAGATGAAAAATGCACTCTGGTAAAGCGCTGCCTGCACGTTCTTTGTAAAGAATAGCTTTTGATGAAAGAAAACTATACAAATATTTGCCCTAAGTTGGGGCTCTAAGAAGCATTAGCTATGTAAGTAAATTATCAGCTGGATGTAGACTTCCCTCCATGCAAATAGAAATACAGGAAGACTCAGCTGAAAATATGGAACTGTCTAGCACAAAATTTTATTGAAATTCTGGGTGTATTTACCCAAATGGGTCAAGTGGACTTTGGAATTCAAATGGGGACACAGAGGATTAGTGATTTAGTATGACTCTGGAGAGGCACCCAGTGGCTAATGTTCTGTGGAATGAAGGATCCACATACAACTCCATGATGGAGAGTAGTATGATAAAATACGAGCTTGGTCTGAAAAGAGCTGAACTAACCTGATCTAACTGAACCTATTAGGAATCCAGGGACATCTAACAGGGTCACAGAATAGATGTTCTATCTCTATATAAAAACTGTGAGTTATCCCTCGCCTATGGATGAAACCAGCATGAATTCAGGTATACAGAAATCTACAGTCGGGGGTAAGCTATTTGGTTCTTCCAGCTGGGACACTTTCATGGGAAAGAAGGAAGAGTCCTTTCATAGTGAGAGGTCACTTCTCCTTACTATTGCTGCTGTTTTTGTTGTTCAGTCACTAAGTTATATCCATCTCTTTGTGACCCCATGGACTGTAGCCTGCCAGGCTCCTCGGTCCATGGGATTTCCCAGGCAAGAACCCTGGAGTGGGTTCTTGCCATTTCCTTCTCTAGGGGATATTTCCACACCAGCGATCACACCCACCTCTTCTGCACTGGCAGGCAGATTCTCACCATGGAACCACCAGGGAAACCCATTGGAGTTGCCACAATTTAAGTTCAATGGCAGGAAACTCTGAGGTAATAGAATCTGGGCCAAAACAGTAAAACTAGAAAGTTATGCTTGGGCTTTATTATGGAAAACACCTTTTCAAGTGAGGAACTTCCACATTTAATTTTAAAAATAGCTAAAATATATATACTTAACTCCTTTAAATTGGTAATGAACATGATATGTATTAATGAGTATTGAGTGTACTCAACCAAAACACATGCATCCTAACTCATTCATTCACTGAAACACTTTTTCATTCCTCCCATCAGTATTTACTGTGTACCTTCTATGTATTTAGCACTTGCATAGTAATGACTAAGATAAAAATTCTTACCTTCATGTAGTTCACGTTCCATCACCTTACTCATCATACTTGAACCGCAGTTACTCCATCTGAACTTGAATCAACAAGTGTTCTTTATTTTCAGAACTTTGTTTAGTAGTAATAATTGACATCTGATTGCTAAAGATTACAACATTCCCCAAATCTAAGAATATCCGTTGCTTAACAGCAACTCGTCACTAATCCTTCTCCTGTCTCGAGTTCATTCATATTTTACAAACCTAGCTAACAAAAACATTTCCTCCTCAGATCCAGAACCTTCTATCTATTAATATAAAAACTAGAGCAAGAAGAATGGTCAGTAAAACTAGAACAAATGGAATAACAAAATCTCTCAAGTCAGCACAGAAACCACTTTCTCTTTGGGGCTAAAAGATGATATCCTTTTTCCTAATTTGTCACAATAAAAAGAAGCAGCATGAGCTTGTTACATCCCCCAAAGGAAGAAAGTAAAAGCAGAGATGGAGAAATGGAGCAAGAAACAGAGAGAAACAGAAGAGACGCGCAGAATGAGAGACAGAGACAGAAATAGAACCAACCAAGGTCACTCTATTTACAGCCGTAAAGGAAGCGGATCTATTACAGCTTCAGATCAATGGTTACCCAAGAGGGCATGCCCGTACTCTTCAACTGCAAATTACAAACTAGCCCGCCCAAATGGGTATCAGTAAAATGTATCCGTTCACGTAATAAATGTTCAGGAATATTTTTGGCTTCAGACACAGTTGCTGCTGCTGCTGCTAAGTCACTTCAGTCATGTCCGACTCTGTGTGACCCCATAGACGGAAGCCCACCAGGCTCCCCCGTCCCTGGGATTCTCCAGGCAAGAACACAGGAGTGGGTTGCCATTTCCTTCTCCAATGTGTGAAAGTGAAAGTGAAGGCGCTCAGTCGTGTCCAACCCTTAGCGACCCCACGGACTGCAGCCTACCAGTCTCCTCCATCCATGGGATTTTCTAGGCAAGAGTACTGGAGTGGCTTGCCATTGCCTTCTCCAGACACAGTTAACTGTCTTCAAATTCCCAAAGGACATAATCTAGACACAGTTTCTCTTGTCCTTCCAGTTCAACCATCCAGGCTGTTGGCTGCATTCTTGCGGAGGATTCCCCATTGGGGTCTCAAGGTCACTACAGCGGCTCCAGTCCATACACCCTCTTTTGTCAAAGTCCATAAACAACAAGGAACTCCAGACCAAAAGAAAAAAAAAAAAACCACTATATCTTATTAATCCAGTTTGCATCAGGGTCCCCTGGGGTCAGGGGAGTATGATGTGCTGACTGGCTTACATCTCAGCCAGATGCTCCCAGCCCCCAACTCCACTGAGGCCCCCACCCTGCTCCCTGAATGAACATATTAGCAGGAGTGATATGTCCACAGAAAAATCAGAACAGTTACCAAAAGAAAGGGAATTGATTTCAAGAGGCAATAAATAAATAATGTGTTCCAGAGACAGTGTTTATCTGCATATTTAGTAGGGGCTTCCCAGGTGGCGTTAGTGGTAAAGAACCCGTCTACCAGTGCAGAAGACACAAGAGACAGGGGTTGGATCCCTGGGTCGGGAAGATCCCCTGAAGGAGGCCATGGCAACTCGCTCCAGTATTCTTGCCTGGAGGATCCCATGGACAGAGGCGCCTGGCGGACTACAGGCTATGGGGTCGCAAAGAGTCAGACACGACTGAAGCGACGGCACACAGCATGCCGAGAAAGAAACGAAACTGGGAATCCTTTAAGCTTAGACTCACTGAATGACAGTAAGACAAAAATGTACAGACAGTAAAGACAGAGGGGTGATTGGATAGAAAAGAGAAGCAAACGGGTTAAACCTACAGTGTCAAGGATCAGACGTGCTGCTGGCACAAACTACACCCTACTTGTTTGAATTACAAAAAGGTGACTGCCCTGGGTGGACAAATTATAAACAGTAACTGCTCTGTGTAGATAAATTACAAACATGCTCTCCTTTCTATGGGCAGGTTCAACTGTGCAGGGCTGGCCAGACAGAAGCCTCCCCTCGACCAGATACCTGTGTGCTCCTTACAAACTGACCACCAGAATGAGTGACCCTGTTAGGAACCTCTCTCTAGAGGAAACTGAATTGTTATTGAATTAGAAAGATATGTGACTTTTCACACCTCTAGGAAAGGAAACTGCTGAAGTTAAAAAAAAAAAACAAAACATTGCTTTGGGACCTGATATTTGAGCATCTTGGGACCTGCTGGTCATTTAACGAAGGTGTGTACCAGATTTTATCAGATTCAACTTACTTTTAATCATAACTGTCTGTTATGTCACCAAGGAAAAAATGTGGCCAATTAGACTGTGGCATAAGACCAATTATAACATGTAATCCAATATCACAGATGTGAGTATAGGAAAAACATGCGCCTTAGCAAAGATAAAACACAGTTATAAAAGAAAGCTAGAAAGTAACTACCAATGAAAATAAAGTGTCTTTGAAATTAGACAGGCAATGGTTACACAAAAGTACAAGATATGATTCTGAGCTACAAGAAATTTTAAATAATTAACCTGGACTATCTATTCAGCAGCCAATGAAAGGTGTAAAATTGAACACAAACTGCTGGGTCTTTCTTATGTGTGAATTCTTTCCTGAAGAAATTTAGAAGTTTCCTAGAAGAACTAGGATCATCAGACCAGTTCACATCAGAACACTTACTGTTTATAAATCACTGTTGTCAACAAGGAAAATATTTTTTCTCAATTCACAATTATTTACATCCTAGGAAAACCAGATGATGACACTAATCACCAAAATTGTACAAAAGAAGCAATCAGAAACCTTGTTCAACAACAATAAAAATAATATCAACAGTAATAACCATGGCTGATATTGACTTCATGATTATATGTCTGACACTTTTCTATGTGCTTCTATGTGTATCCCCTTGTTTTCTACGTTTAATCTAAGGGTAGAAATCATATTCCCAAATGGAAGTCACGAGAAGGCATCACTAGGTTGTAGACACAATGGATTTCTTTCAGAACCTGGAACACACGAGCTCACTTTCTGCCTTGGGAACACTGCACATGCTGTTTCCTTTGCTAGAGTGTTCTCCCCTGCCTCCATCCTACCTGTGATAGAGAAAAAGTAAAGGGACAAACTAGGACAAAGTGGGTGATTAAATACTTAATCCCACTAGAGGATTGTAAGTAAAGAAAAAAGTATGGGAGATCACTGTAAGTTAATGATCATGTAAGAAGACAGATCTACCTAACCGAAAAACCAAGCAGGCTTGCTTGGCAACAAAACCATGCAGCAGAAGCACTAGACATGCCCCCAAACAATAAAAAAAATGGTGACATGAGACTCACATCCTGCCCAGTGAGCTCAGTAAGTTAATGACCCTAGGACACGCTCTCTGTACACATGAAAAACAATAATTTATGGAAAGGTGACATTTCAAAGTAAATACCCTCATTGCACTGAGACCTGAAATAATATTTCCACAGTGCCATGATAGTCCCGGCTTGACCATGTAGGGACAGGAAGACTCACCTGCCCAGAGTGGAGGAGAAGCTCGTGATGAAAGCATGTTGTCTACTCAAAAATGAGGAGGAGAGTGGTCTTTCTCCCCTACCCACTTTTCCTTTGATTGTAACACTGTAGCCCAGTAAGTTTTTGGAGCATGGCAATGCAATGCTCCCCTGCCCACTTGTAAGCCTCACAAGTGTCCTATTCTCCCATCCAAGTACTAACCAGATCCAGCCCTGCTTAGCTTCTGAGATCAGATGATCTGGCGTGTTCAGGGTGGTATAGCCATAGACACAAGCATCCTGTTCTAATAAATCTCACTTCTTATCGACCACTCCGTCTCTCACTGAATTCTCCTCCATGCTGAGACACAAAGGACTGGAAGGAGCTCTTTTGAGCCACCAAAAGAACACCTGACGATTTCACCTGCTTCTCCTTTTTCAAATCTCAGTCCCTTCTCAGAGTACTCATTCCACACGACCCACTGTTGGTCTTTCCTTTTTACTTTCTCATGGAAATCTGATCTTTTCCTTTACAGCATTTACTCCAGCATGAAAGTATTATATTTGTACATTTTCTCAAAATAACAAGCACTAGTGTATATATATATTTACAATGTGCTGACAATATTCCAAATGCTTTGAGTCTGGTATCTTTAGTCTCACACCAACCCTACAAGCTATTTTTCACAGTTTACACATAAAAGGAAGCAGAAACATAAGCAGGTTTTGAAATTTGGTGAAGGTCACCTAGTCAGTCAGTGGAGGTGTGGGGGTTTAAACCTAGGCAACCTCATTCAACCAAGAGGGTTTATGCCACATGCTGCGTGACCCAGGTCTGCTGCAGCCAGATCCCCTGTCCCCACAGCAGGCCACTGCTGACCCATGTTGCACTCAATATTCCAGCAAACTTGGAAAACTCAGCACTGGTCACAGGACTGGAAAAGGTCAGTTTTCATTCCAATCCCAAAGAAGGGCAATGCCAAAGAATGCTCAAACTACCGCACAATTGCACTCAACTCACACGCTAGTAAAGTAATGCTCTAAGTCAGGCTTCAACAGTACACGAACCAAGAACTTCCAGATGTTCAAGCTGAATCTAGCAAAGGCAGAGGAATCAGAGATCAAATTGCCAACATCTGTTGGATCATCAAAAAAGCAAGAGAGTTCCAGAAAAACATCTACTTCTGCTTTATTGACTACACCAAACTTTGTGTGGATCACAACAAACTGTGGAAAATTCTTCAAGAGATGGGAATACCAGACCACCTGACCTGCCTCCTGAGAAATCTGTTTGCAGGTCAAGAAGTAACAGAACTGGACATGGAACAATAACCTGGTTCCAAATTAGGAAAGGAGTAAGTACGTCAAGGCTGTACATCGTCACACTGCTTATCTAACTTCTATGCAGAGTACATCATGAAGAATGCCGGCTGGATGAGGCACAAGCTGGAATCAAGATTGTAGGAAGAAATATGAATAACCTCAGATATGCAGATGACACCACCCTTATGGCAGAAAATGAAGAAGAACTAAAGAGCCTCTTGATGAAAGTGAAAGAGGAGAGTGAAAAAGCTGACTTAATATGCAATGTTCAAAAAACTGAGATCATGGCATCTGGCCCCATCACTTCATGTCAAATAGGTGGGGAAACAACAGAAACATGACAGACATTTTTTTCCTGGGCTCCAAAATCACTGCAGATAGTGACTGCAGCCAGGAAATTAAAAGACACTTTCTCCTTGAAAGAAAAGCTATGACCAACCTAGACAGCATATTAAAAAGCAGAGATGTTAATTTGCTGACAAATGTCTGTCTAGTCAATGCTACGGACAGGGAAGAGTGGCATGCTGCAGTCCATGGGGTCGCAAAGAGTAGGACACAACTGAGCAAATGAACTGAACTGATGGTTTTTCCAGTGGTCATGTATGGATGTGAGAGTTGGACCATAAAGAAAACTGAGCACTGAAGAACTGATGCTTTTGAACTGTGGTGTTGGAGAAGACTCTTGAGAGTCCTTTGGATTGCAAGGAGATCAAACCAGTCAATCCTAAAGGAAATCAGTCCTGAATATTCATTGGAAGGATTGGTACTAAAGCTCCAATACTTTGGCCACCTGATGTAAAGAACTGATTCCTTGGAAAAGACCCTGATGCTGGGAAAGATCGAAGGCAGGAGGAGAAGGGGATGACAGAAAATGAGATGGTTGGATGGCATCACCAACTCAACGGACATGAGTTTGAGCAAGCTCTGGGAATTGGTGATGGACAGGGAAGCCTGGCATGGTGCAATCCATGGGCTTGCAAAGAGTCAGACATGACTGAGTGACTGAACTGAACTGAACCTTACTCCAAAGATATTAACAACTTGTGTAATGGCTCCCACACTAGACAAGTTTACATGAGAACAGAGACGACGCCTCGCTTCTTCAGCACTATATTCTAGACCTCTAATATAGTACCTGGTACACGCTCGCAATAGACCCTCTAAAAAACAGTTGCCAGCTAAACAAGCATGGACATCAGGCATATGTAGCAGGCACCAAAAAGTTCTGAATATTTCAAGGGAAAAACTTAAAAGTGATTTGTTGTATCTATTAATATTTCCTATTAAATTAAAATTGTTCATTATTCACTTTATTTAATTGGAGTATAACTGCTTTACAATGTTGCATTAGTCTCTGCTGTACAACAGCATGAATCAGTCATAGGTACACATATATGTATACTCCTCCCCCTTGGAGCCCCCTGCCACCCCCATCCCTCCTCTCTCTGTCATCACGGAGCACTGGGCTGAGCTCCCTGTGTCTACGGCATCTTTCCACTAGCTCTTTTACGCATAGCAGTGTATATACGTCAATGTTCCCCTCAATTCCTCTCACTCTCTTCTTCCCACTCACCACCCCCCCAGTGGTAGAACAATTTGTTTCAACTCACAGAACACAATTTTTTTTTCTTTTTTTGGCCAATGTAGAAACACTGGACTATTGGGGACCAGCCTCGATATGGCCCAGGGTATCCTTGGGATGAACGTCGTTGGTGTCAGCGAGAGAGAGAGAAAGAGAGAGAGACAGGGGCTGATGATTCCTTGGTTTATGCAAGAAACCAATAAAACCCCAGCATGGGGTTTGCTCTGTTTACGTAGGCCGCAGGCGCCCTCTCGAATCACTGGAGGCACCCCACCAGGGCACCCCCTCGAGTGGGTCTTAGAAGCCCAGGCAGATAAGTAAACTCAGAGGGCCCAGCGCTCCAAGGGTCTCAACCAGAAAAAGGAGAATAGAGAAAAGGATGGAAAAAGAGAAAGAACGACATGGGGAGACCAAGCTTCAGTGAGCAAGACCCAAAACTTTATTTTCCAGTGCTGCTTTTATACCCTAAGTTGTGCACATAAAAAAATAGAGAAAGGGAGGTATAGAGTCACGCCAAAATCACGCGGGGTCAGCAGTCTTGAACCTTATCAGGATCAGGGCTTATTTTTGTATGTCTCATGATATACAAAAGTTTTAGGTGGTTTACATCATCTTCTGGCCAGGAGGCCTGCTAACAGTTTGTGGCCCTCTCTCCTAACAAAGGTTAGTTAGCTAGAAAAAGTCTTATATTCTTTTAAGGTGATTTTCCTAAAGTCAGGTGCTATTCTCCACATGACACATGACAAAGTTACATTCCTATAAGGCAGGGGTGTAGTGAGCTACAAGAAAGGAATTTATTAACTTAGATCTGATGTGGTTAAATCAAAGGCTACTACTTATTTTCTCTATATGTGATTAATATATTTCCAAGGATACAATAGATAGAGGAAACTTTGCAGCAAGCATTGATTCAACAATGAAATCGTTTTTAGTACTATTCTAATGATTTTAACTTCTTCAACAAATTCCTGTATTTTAGAATATTAGGCTTTCTGTCTTTGCATGGCTGGGAGGCTGTAAACAGTCACACTCGTAGTTGTAAGAGCCCAGAAAACTTGTCATGCAAGTTAGAAAGCTATCAGAGGGGCTTGGATTGGAACACTCCTATTAAGCCGAGGAGAACTTTTTAACTACAGCTCTGAATTAATGTTTTCAGAGAAAGGTGGTTGGGGGGAAGCCCCCGTAAGTATTAGAGGACTTGATAAGAGGCGTAAGATAGTAAGGCAGTCAGACTCCGGTTTTCTTTGGGGTAGATGCTCGGGTAAGTCCAGGGGGTTCCTCGAGTCCTGATTAGCCTTTGCCCATCAGGCCTCTTCCCTAATTGACCTTTGCCATGGGTGGGATTTCCCTCGCTGGCTCCTGGCACTGGACTAAGTGAAAACAGAAGTCCCCGGACTCTGAATCTGGTGCTGTTTCCTCTCAGTTGCCAGTCCTGTCAATCCCAGGGGGACACCCCATCTAGGTCCTTAGAAGTGCTGTACAGGGAAGGAGGCTGCAATGTGGTCTTTAAATATTGATCCCCCGGAGTAATCAGAGTGCCAAAGGGCCCCATGAACCCCTAACAGAGTGTCCATTGGGCATCCTAAGAAGCTCTTATATCAATGAGAGCACCGCATTGAAGAACTGTAATTCTACCATCTCTTTATTCTGTGTGTGTATGGCAGGGAAAGTTATGACCAACCTAGATAGCATATTGAAAAGCAGAGACATTACTTTGCCAACAAAGTTTCATCTAGTCAAGGCTATGGTTTTTCCCGTGGTCATGTATGGATGTGAGAGTTGGACTGTGAAGAAAGCTGATCGCCGAAGAATTGATGCTTTTGAACTGTGGTGTTGGAGAAGACTCTTGAGAGTCCCTTGGACTACAAGGAGATCCAACCAGTCCATTCTAAAGGAGATCAAACCTGGGTGTTCATTGGAAGGACTGATGCTAAAGCTGAAACTGCAATACTTTGGCCACCTCATGCGACAAGTTGACTCACTGGAAAAGACTCTGATGCTGGGAGGGATTGGGGGTGGGAAGAGAAGGGGACGACAGAGAATGAGATGGCTGGATGGCATCACTGACTCGATGGACATGAGTTTGAGTGAACTCCGGGAGTTGGTGATGGACAGGGAGATCTGGCAGGCTGCGATTCATGGGGTCACAGAGTCGGTCACGACTAAGCTACTGAACTGAACTGAAGAGGCAAATAATGAAATAGTGCTTACATGAAAAATATAACCATCTCTATGGCTGGTTTTTCTTTGCCTGTCAAGTAAAACAACGTCTGTGCTGTTTTCTGAAAAAACTTAACACGGAATTTTCTCCATTACTTTAAATAAAATATGGAATGTTCATTGCCACATATCTTCCCTTGCTAAATATATGGAAGCACAAAGAAATGAAGGGAATTACTATCAACTCTGTTAAGTCAAACTCTGAGTTTACAAAAGAAAAATTATTAGTCTACATCTTTTAATTTACTGTTCTATGGAAATTCCATTCTATGTATAACTAATGAAACTGGGAGGTCATTTTAATTATGCATCATTTCCATAAGACTTTATTCTTTCCAAGAGTTTTAAGAAATCGAGAGGAATAGTCAACGCACATAATTCTGCTTATGCAGAGAAACAGCAACCTCATGGTCTCTTTCTGATTACTGTAGGATGGTGTTAGCTGCTTTGAGAGGTTTTAGATTGACACAGAGATGACCTATCCTATTTTCAAACACTTTTCTTGACATTTCAAAAGGATTACCATTCTGTCTTTTTTTCACAAAAGCATTTCTGGACCAGACTTTTAAGATAGACATTGGAGAAGGAAATGGCAACCCACTCCAGTGTTCTTGCCTGGAGAATCCCAGGGACGGGGGAGCCTGGTTGGCTGCCGTCTATGGGGTCACACAGAGTCGGACACGACTGAAGTGACTTAGCAGCAGCAGCAGCAGTATAAGACACCCTTTGAAGTCACTACAGAATCCACCCAAGATGTCTTACAATACATGTCAATACCGCAACCACTAGGGACCCTGAAATCCATTGAAATACCCACTCCAGGAATCCCAGGTGTTTAAAACAATAGTAAAGGAAGCCAATTAACACCCATTGAACAGTATTCTAGCAGGTACTGTACCCACAGCTTTGTAAACATACTCTCCCATCGCATCACGAAGTCTGGTAAGAATACAATTCAACTTCAGGTTGCCTCAGATACAGAACTGATCTGAGAAAATTCTCATATACTTCTGGTCATCTGTTTTGCCACAGGGTTTTTCTTTTATGCTTAATAAAGTTGAAAGCTGGGTAGTTACATGGCTTGAACTGTAATTGAGGATCTTGACTTTCTAAAGAGTGAACAGGTTTTGTTCAATTTGTGTCTGTGTGTGTCAGTCATGTCTGACTCTTTGTGACCTCATGAACTATACCCCACCAGGGTCCTCTGTCCATGGGATTTGCCAGGCAAGAATACTGGAGTGGATTGCCATTTCAATTTATATCTGGCTAATGTTTCCAAAACACATTTATGGAGGGATTCCCAGGCTTGCTTAGAAATACTATCTTAAGACAAATGGAGCTAAAAGTTTGGAGTCATGGTGTTAGGAAGAAGTAACTCTCTGTTATAAATAACCTGTTCTGTTCCCAGCCTCATGTCAGACTTTTCCACTTCTTCCTACCTTTTGGTTCCTAAAATAAGCAAACTATCTTCTGGAAAGATTTGGGACTTATAATGGCTATTATATATTTATGTATTATTATGCTCACTTTGTAAATTTCCCAGGTGGCACAGTGGTAAAGAACCTGCCTGTCAATGCAGGAGACCTAGGAGACACAGGTTTGATCCCTGGGCCAGGAAAGGAAGGAGGAAATGACAACTCATTCCAGTATTCTTGGCTGGAAAGTTCCATGGACAGAGGAGCCTGGCAAGCTACAGTCCATGCAGTTGCAACAAGACAGACATGACCGAGCGAATGAGCACAGGTGCACGCACACGGGTGCACGTGGTCGCTATGGGCCAGGCATAAAGTGAGGTATAACCGACCCTTCATATCTGCAGACACAGAGTCCAAGGATGCCAAGGGCTACATGTAGTGTTATATAAGGGACTTCAGCATCCGTGGATTTGGGTATTTACGGAGGTCCTGAAACCCATTCCTGTGGGTCCCCAGGGACAACTCTACCTCATGCAACCCTGCAAGGTGTAAATTAACAACTCTGTTTCCCAGGTTAAAAAATCATAAACTCAGATGCTGTGATTTGAACATAACTAGAAAGTGGCTGGGACAGAACTCACCTCAGGTCTAACACTGAAGCCTGTGCCCTTGACCACAATACTATGAATCTCAACATTAACTATAGGTACAAAGTTTTACAGCAGATCTTTGGAAATTCTTCATCTTGCTTAACTGAAACTTTATGCCCCATGAACAATAACTCTCTACTTCCCCACCCCTCCAGCCCCTGGCAACCACTGTTTCAGTCTCAAATTCTCCTATTTTTTAATGATAGCTTTCAACTTGCTTCTAGACAAACTTTATCAATTCATCTAACTCTACCCATAGCACTCCTAGGAAAACCCCACTCTCACACTATCTTTCTTAAAAGAAGTCTCCCTCTAGTGCCCCATCTGCTTCCAAATCCTTTCCTCCTACCCTTCAAGGTTAAAATGAAGCCAAACTGACAAGAGTCAGAATCACAGTTCAGTCAGTTACCTCTGAGTGACCTGAGGCAAATTACCTAACCTCTCTGGGCTTCAGCTTCCCTAACCAGAAAACTGGGATTAACTAGAGCTCCCTGGAAGTAAGCTCTGAAATGACTGTCTATGTGAAAATGTGGATTTACTAGGAAATGTTCTTAGGAAAATTAGTAGGGAAGTGGGGAAGTGGGGGGGCAGGGATGAGAAGGGGATATGTGACATCAAGCTGAATCCCAGAGAGGGGGACCTTAGATCTGTCACACAGGGGAGCTCTGAAAACAGTGCAGATCTTATCCTCGATGTCATCTTAGTCAGAATCAAGACAGCTGGAGTGGGACTTCTCTGATGGTCCAGTGGCTAAGACTCCACACTCCCAATGCAGGGGGCCCAGGATGGATTCCTGATTGGGGAACTAGATTCCACACACCATCACTAAAGATCCTGCATGCCACAAGGAAGATCAAAGAACTGAAGTGTCACAACTAAGAGTAACCAAACAAATAAAATTAAAAAAAAAAATTTTTTAAGAGAGCAGCAGCATCTCTTCTCCTGCATCTCTCAGTCATTGGTTCAGGGCTGTGACAGAGGAGACAGTCTCAAGCAGTCTCTAGCTTCCTGGGGGCAGGTCTATGGCAGAGCAGTCTGGTTATTGGAGTGAAAGAGCCCTGGGGATGGTTCATGTGAAGACTAGAGGGAGCTGTGTGGATCTGGGCAGAGCATGGATTTCATCTGCCAAAGGAGTCACATTAGTTTCTTCTCTTGGGGTTATTCTGTTTTGTTTTGTTTTGTTTAAAAAAAAAAACAACTTTCCCATTCACTTCTGATGCACAGTTTTCTCAAGAGAACTTTGTCTATTTCAAATCACAGGAGAGCGGATCTCTGTGATTTCCCCAAAGAGATGAGGAGCAGGTATTAATCTCTGAGCAAATATCATGTTGAACCTAGAGGATTCCTATTACTTTTTGGAATTACATAGTGTCTTCCAAGTTCTGGGAACCATGGAAAGGAAAAGCAGGTTAACCAAACAGCAGAGAGAAATGTTCCCCCAAGGGATCCACGACCAATCTCCCTGTTAACAGTTCTATTTCAGGGAAGTGTTCGTGGTCATGTATTGAACTAATCATGGCAATTAAGGACAGACTGAACTCACAGTTGTCACAAGTGGACCTGAAAATCTATCTTAAAATCTTCCTTCCACAGTTAAGAAAGACTTGGTCTCTGCCTTTAGTCTGCTTCCTGTCTAATATCTAAGACAGCAATGCTTATGCCCAAAAAACGCAAGTGAAAGAGACATTGTAACATACACTTGGACACATATTACTTAAAAGATGTTGATGGTGTTTAGGTAGACTTGAAGATCCTTTGCCATGCATTCCTATGAAAATAAGTGTGAAATTTTTGAAATAAGGATGAGTTACATAAAGAAAAGTAAAAGGATTTCTAGAAGTAGAGAAAAAGAACAAGGGGTGATGACACAGGTGGCAAGCAGAAAGCATTAAAAATGAGACTATCTCCATAAGCAACTGTTTCTTGTCTTCCTACATATTTTTGTGTTCCAAATTTCATTTTTTCTATTCCATATATTTCTACTTTTTTTATTTTTTAGTCCACATTATTTCATTTTATTATTTACTAATGCTTATTGGAATACAGTTGCTTTCCAATGCTGTGGTAGTCTGCTTTATTTTTTATTTAAAAATATTTATATTACTCTCCAGCATGGAAAAAGAAAAGAATCACAATAACTGCAGTCCAATCTGAATGTATCACAGGGAAGCACATTTACTATTTGGCCTCAACAACCCCTGTTGTTAAGGTCTCAGCATCCTCAAGGCTGTATATATACCCAATTTCTGGGCTTCCTCAGGGTTCAGAACATATTAGGTACTAATGCAAAAATATCTTTATATGCTGCTTCTAATTTTTCAATTAAATACAGGCTGTAAACCCCTATAATCCAGCAATCCCATCCCAGGACATATCCAAAGGAAATGAAATCAGTATCCCAAGGAGTTATTTGCAATTCCATGTTCATTGCAGGACTTCTCACAGTAGCCAAGATCTGGAAGTAACCTACGTGCCCTTCAATGAGTAACCAAATAAAGAAATTAATGTGTTCTCTGTGTGTGTGTGTTTGTGTATGTGTATGACTGGAATATTACTCTACCATAAAAAAGAAAGAATCTTCACATTTGTGATAACATGGATGAGTCTGGAGGGTATTATGCTAAGTGAAATAAGCCAGAAATGGAAAGACAAATGCACCATAGTACTGAATGGTATCACTTATATGTGGAATCTAAGAATAAAACAAATCTGATTTTATAGAATCAGAGAATAAAAAGGTGGATGCCAGGGGCTGGGGAAGGGAAAAGGGGGTGATATAGGTCAAAGAGTACAAAGCTGCAGTTACCAGAGGAAGAAGTTCTGAATGTGCAACGTACATCATTGTTACTACAGTTAATACATAGAACTGAAACTTGAAAGTTGCTGGAAGTAGATCTTCAGCTTTTCACCACACACATACACACAAAAATCAGCCATGTGACAGGATGAATGTACAGATTATCTTAATCTTGGTAACCTTTCCACAATGTGTATGTATATGAAATCATCAAAGTGTATACTTCAGTTCAGTTGCTCAGTTGTGTCCGACTCTTTGCAACCCCATGAATCACAGCACGCCAGGCCTCCCTGTCTATCACCAACTCCTGCAGTTCACTCAGACTCATGTCCATCGAGTCAATGATGCCATCCAGCCATCTCATTCTCTGTCATCCCCTTCTCCTCCTGTCCTCAATCACTCCCAGCATCAGAGTCTTTTCCAGTGAGTCAACTCGTCGCATGAGGTGGCCAAAGTATTGGAGTTTCAGCTTTAGCATCAGTCCTTCCAATGAACACTCAGGATTGACCTCCCTTAGAATGGACTGGTTGGATCTCCTTGCAATCCAAGGGACTCTCAAGAGTCTTCTCCAGCACCGCAGTTCAAAAGCATCAATTCTTCGGCGATTAGCTTTCTTCACAGTCCAACTCTCACATCCATACATGACCACTGGAAAAACCAAAATGTATACTTAAATATACACAATTATTGTCTCAGTTATTCCTCAATAAAGTTTTGAAAACCAGTCCTTCAACATTATCATCTCTTTAGAAATAACCTCAGTTCAATTCAGTCACTCAGTCGTGTCCGACTCTTCACAATCCCATGAACTGCAGCACGCCAGGCCTCCCTGTCCATCACCAACTCCCGGAGTCCATCCAAACCCATGTCTATTGAGTTGGGGATGCCATCCAACCATCTCATCTTCCGTCATCCCCTTCTCCTCCTGCCCTCAATCTTTCCAGCATCAGGGTTTTTCAAATGAGTCAGCTCTTTGCAACAGGTGGCCAAAGTATTGGAGTTTCAGCTTCAACATCAGTCCTTCCAATGAACAGCCAGAACTGATCTCCTTTAGGATGGACTGGTTGGATCTCCTTGCAGTCCAAGGGACTCTTAAGAGTCTTCTCCAACACCACAGTTCAAAAGCATCAAATTTTTGGCGCTCAGCTTTCTTTGTAGTCCAACTCTCACATCCATACATGACCACTAGAAAAACCACAGCCTTGACTAGATGGACTAGTAAGGTAAAATAGTAGATATCCAGTAAAATTTGAATTTTCGATAAACAACTAATTTGTTAATGTATATATGCTCCCAATATAGTATGGGACAACCCCCCAATACTTTCAGACAAGAATTGTGAATTTTCCATTGCAGTTTTATGGCTTTGACAATGGGGAATTGAAAAGATGTAAGAGAGGAGACAGACTTTGGAAAGGTAGGGATGAGGATATGAATCAGATCAGAAACCGGTGCCATTTCCTTGGAAGATAAGAGGAAAAATAGAAGAGGGAGTTAAAAAGGGTTGGGAGTAGGAAGAAAAAGGGTGGCAAGGAGTTGGTTTTAAAACTGTTTCTTTTGCACTTTTGAGTTGGTGAGATAGAAGAGAGATTTGGGTAGGGCAGCTGTTTCCAAGTGAATGTCATTGAATGTGGCAGAAATAGGGAAAGAAGATTTTTAAGATGCTTGGATGGATGCACCTTCCTCCCACTGATAGGTTGTGTGACAGAAGTAAGACTGAAGCCTTCTTCGCCACTCTTGGTGGAGTATCAGCCTTTGAAAATCGCACCACACAGAGACTAGACCATAAGGACTATGCTTGTATATTAGGGTTAGGCTCAGACCCACTGTGGATGGGCAGAAAATGGGACATGGGCTTAAAAACCCTAACTTCCCCACCCTTCAAACCACATATGCCCTTTATGTCTCCTTAAGCTTGTAAGTTTTTTATGGGAACAAGACCCCGTGAAAAGAATAAACACATACTTCTCTAAGAAAAAAAAGTCATCCTTTTTGAAAACTCATTTAGAACAAAAAGCTCAGAAAGTGCCATGATAAAGAAAGGAATGTGCTATGTGAACTATACGGGTCTTTCTTATCTCCTCTGTTACCCCTACTTTGTGTCATCAAGGAGGTTAGATTTCAAACAAACTATCACTACACTTTTTCCTAAGGTTGCTGTCACCGTAATTAAGCTAAAGATGGCTGACACAGATAGAACTTTTGAAAGCATGCCACTAATGAGTGGTTCATCTTATTCTTGCCACCTCTCACCTACATACTATTATAATAACCCAATTATGATTTTACATAAGCACTCTAGCCTCAGCATTCAGTTCCAGCTCACAAATACAAGTAAAACATGCATATAATGGCAAGGACACATCTGAGAAAGCCCACTCTTGAAGCTGGACTTCTGTAACACACATCTGTAAGACATGGAGCTAAAGGAGAAGAGGACGACTTGGAATTCCCTAGGAAGAACCAGGGGGTTCTGGTATAAAGTCACCGCTCTAGTTTACTGCCTACTGTACCAGAGAATGGACCATAACAATGACGCCAAGATGCACAGTACGATAAGGAAAAATCAAAGCAATGTGGTCATACTTCCTTGTTCTGATAACCAAGCCCTCCAAATGACAAAGGTTAATATAATTTAATGGAATAAAAGGAGAAGTTGCATTTTTCCCTCCTAAGGCCAATTTCACTTTTAAAAATCAGAACAAACCTAAACAGTTTGGTACTGGCATAAAAACAGACACATATGTCATTGAAACAGAATAGAAAAACCCAGAAATAAGTCCACAGCATACAAGTCAATTTATGGCAAAGGAGCTAAGAAGATACAAGGGAGAGAAGACAGTCTCTTCAGTAAATGATGTTGAGAAAACTAGACAGCCTCATGCAAAAGAATAAAACTGTACTATCTTATAGCATACAAAAAAATAGCTCAAAATGGATTAAAGATTTAAGATAAAGTCCTGAAGCTACTAAAGTCCTGGAAGAAACTTATAGGTGGTAAGCTCCATGACATTAGACTTGGCAATGATTTCTTGGATTTGATGTCAAAAACAAAGGCAACAAAATTAAAAATAAATAAATGGGACTACATCAAGCTAAAAACCTTCTGCACAGCAAGACAATGATCAACAAGGTGAAAAGGAATTTCTCCCATGGAAGGGGAGAAAATATTCGCAAATATTATACCAGGTAAAGGATTAAAATCTAAAAAATATAAAGTACTTATACAGTTCAACAGAAAAAAAACACACTTAAAAAATGGACAGAGGATCTAAATATACTTTTTCAAAAAAAGACATATAGATGGCTAAAAGGCACATGAAAAGATGCTCGACATCACCAATCATCAGGAAATGCAAAATCAATCCAGAATTAGGTATCACATCACACCTCTTTTAGTGGCTATAATCCAAAAGACAGGAGGTAACAAGTGTTGGTGAAAATGTGGAGAAAAGGAAACCCTTATAAACTGCTGGTGGAATATAAATTTGTGCAGCCACTATGGAGTACAGAGGTTCCTTAAAAAGTTAAAAATAGAACTACCATATGATCCAGCAATTATACTTCCAGGTATGTATCCAGAAAAGTTTAAACCTTATCTACAGCAAATGAAATTACTAATCAAAAAGGTATATTCATATCCACATGCACTGCAGCTTTACTTACTAGAGCCAAGACATAACCACTGATGTATGAATGGATTATGAAAATGTGAACTATACCTATACATGCATACACACTAATACACACAATATGATTCAGCCATAAAAAAGGAAATATTGTCATTTGCAAAATCATGGACAGAAATTGATGGCACTATAATAAATGAAACAAGACAGACAGACAAAGGCAAGTATTATATGATTTCATTTATATGCAGAATCTAAAAACAACAATCAGCTTACTCCCCCAAAAAAACAAAAACAAACTCATATAAACAGAATTTGTGTGTTCATGTATTCAGTAGTGTCAACTGTTCATGATCCCATGGACTGTAGCCTGCCAGGCTCCTCTGTCCATGGGATTTTCCAGACAAGAATACTGGAGTGGGTTGCATTTCTTCCTCCAGGTGATCTTCCCAACCCAAGGGTTGAACCAGAGTCTTCTGTATCTCCTGCATTGCCAGGCAGATTCTTTACTACTTCACCACATGGGAAGGCCCAGAAACAGAATAGACTGTTGGTTATCAGAGACAGAGAATAGAAGGTAGGTGAAATTGGAGAAGACTCTTGAGAGTCCCTTGGACTGCAAGGAGATCCAACCAGTCCATTCTAAAGGAGATCGATCCTGGGCGTTCATTGGAAGGACTGATGCTAAAGCTGAAACTGCAATACTTTGGCCACCTCATGCGACGAGTTGACTCACTGGAAAAGACTCTGATGCTAGGAAAGGTTGGGGGCGGGAGGAGAAGTGGACGACAGAGAATGAGATGGCTGGATGGCATCACCGACTCTGTGGACATGAGTTTGGGTGAACTCCGGGAGTTGGTGATGGACAGGGAGGCCTGGCGTGCTGTGATTCATGGGGTTGCGGAGAGTCGGACACGACTGAGCGACTGAACTGAACTGAACTGAAATGGATGAATGGGGTTAAAATGTACAGACCTTCAGTAATAAATAAATAACTCCTGGAGATGTCATGTACAGCATGGCAACTATTATCAATAATGCTGCTGTGTATATTTGAAATGTGCTAAAAGAATAGATCTCAAAAGTTCTCACCACAAGAAAAAATTGTTTGAAACTATGTGTGATGGTGGATATTAGCTAGATTTATTGGAGTTCATTTCCCAAGGTATACAAATTATTGTATTGCATACCTGAAACTAAAATAATGTTATATATCAATTATATTTCAATTAAAAGAGAAAAATAAATAAAAATAATAACATCACATATGAATTTTAAAAAACAAACCAGTGTAATATTTTGTTAGGGGCTGGTGATATTAGCCAGTATGTTAATCTGTTTTCAACACATCACCTCTAGTAGAAGGTCAAGAAAAGTCAACTTTGAGAGCTGGAGAGAGCTAGGAAAATACAAACACTTACACAATTAACTGGCACAATTATTTTTGATATAATTAGGAATATGTAAAAATTAACTTTTGACATAAGCAAGGTTGCAAATGTTTTATTAATACAGAAAGAACTTTTTCTTTTAAATACCCATTATTTTTCTTAATTTAACAGTATTTCCAATTTATGTTGACTTCCTGCACATAAAGTCTAATCTCTCTGCCAGACACATTGTACATACCAAGTGCTCAGAGTTACAGAAGAGGAACAGAAAAATGCGGGAAAGAAACCCAGCTTGAGGTCACAAGAGAGAAAATATAGTCTACAAATGAGCCAGAGAGAGCCCCAGAGAGGACAGGTTAGCCACCGGAAAAAGAATGATCGCTATACTCCCGACAAAATCAGGAACAGGAGGTAAGGTTTTCAGATGTAAAGTTGAAAGTGAATTATAAATAGCTGAACAGGTATCACTGAATCCTGATGATCCTCAAGAGAGCAAGGACTTTTGCCCATAAATGGAAGGCCTAGGGTGACTGGAGGGCATTGACGTTTAGGAGAAATTTTAGCTGCACGAGGAACTAGTGTTTTTCCATATTTGACCCTCACCTCTCAGCCGTCCTGAGTGCCATCTTTTGTGAGGTGTAATTCAGGAACAGAGCTGTGGGAGGTGTTCATCAGATTCCAGCCACAATGCTGGCGTTAATGCTGTTTCATGATCAAGGACAGAAAAGCATGAAAAGCCATTTCAGTCAGATGACGGCAGACGGTGAGCCTGCAAACCTGCTGTCTGACTGTGTGTATGCAGACTTGTCCCTGCACTTCTGCTGAGCAGTGGCAGCAAGCAGTTTCCTTTAGTGCCCTTCCTTGAAACAACTACCCCACCCGTACAGGATGTACTCCAAGTGGCAAAGACCTGCATGCTTTCTGTGTCCAAGAACTCTCTGGCTCCCTTCTTGCTCGAAAATGTTCATTTTGTCTCTGTCAGCCACTTTATAGGGTAAAAGCAAAAACAAACACACTTAGCTCTAACAAAAAGTGTGCCCCCAAATTAGAAATTAAAGACATAATTAAGGTTACACTGCAGAACGTAAACGTTATCAGCCTCAACAACATTACAATGACTAGTTTAGCTGACAGATACTGAGAGAAGGGAGGTGGGGAAGAGAATTGGGAGGAAGGAAGGATGGAGATGTGGAGAATTCTTCCATTCCATTAGGACTCAGTACTATTTGATTTTTTAATCGTGTGTATATCATTGTGATTTTAAAGCTAAACAGAAATATAGAAGCAAATCCTTGATGAAGTTAATAACACCTTTGTAAAATCAAAGGCTGCATTTCCTAACAAACCTAATCCTACCCCTCCTCTCCCAGAAGAAAACATTTGTATGTTTTCCATATTTGTGGAATGCTCACCACTGTGAGTTTGGCTCTGCACACTCCAGAGTTAAGAACATATCTTGAAATGTGACTCACAGAACACCTGCCACAGAGTTATCCGGAGCCTACATTAATTTTTTAAAAATAATAATAGTGACACCACCTTCTTAGACATCATCAGAGACGAATGGATTCAGATTTCCAATGGCAGAGTCCAGAATCCATGCCTTTAACAAACCCCTACCCTTTGCCGGTGATGTTTATAAACACTGCAGAGGTAAGAACCATCCTTCTAGTCTTGTAGTCCCACTCCTTGGAACTATAAACATTCAGCTCTTAGTATATATGCTGCCAAAAGTGAAAGTATTAGCCGCTCAGTTGTGTCCAACTCTTTGTGACCCATGGACTACAGCCGGCCAAACTCCTCTGTCCATGGAATTCTCCAGGCAAGAATACTGGATTGGTTAGCCATTACCTTCCCCAGGGGATCTTTCTGATCCAGGGATTGAACCCAGGTCTCCTGCATTGCTGGAGAAGGCAATGGCAACCCACTCCAGTACTCTTGCCTAGAAAACCCCATGGACAAAGGAGCCTGGTAGGCTGCAGTCCATGGGGTTGTGAAGAGTTGGACAATACTGAGTGACTTCACTTTCACTTTCATGCATTGGAGAGGGAAATGGCAACCCACTTCAGTGTTCTTGACTGGAGAATCCCAGGGACAGCGGAGCCTGGTGGGCTGCCGTCTATGGGGTCACAAAGAGTCAGACACTACTGAAGCGACTCAGCAGCAGCAGCAGCAGCAGCTTCTGCATTGTAGATAGATTCTTTACCATCTAACTCACCCAGGAAGCTCATATATGCTGCCAATGCAAGCAACAGTACTCAACTCTTTTCCTAAGAATGTGGAAATTAAAGGTGAGGTCCCAAACTTGACCACAAAGGTGTAAAAACAAAGGGGTTTACTTCAGTATTGTTTGGATTGATTTGTTTTTTTTTTTTTAATCATACAAATTTCTGAAGCTTGCAAGTCAGTGCTTTGAAGTGATCTTTAAACAGAATATGTATTCAACATACCACACCACTGGTGTAGAAAAGAATCTTAGGACTCACAAAGGATTCAGACCAAAACCATCTACAGCAGTGATCAAGTTCCCTAATTAACTTCGAGGCTGCTCCTGTTTTGACCTTGGAGAGGTCCTGGAGGGAGAAGCTGGAGTGGGCAGATTAGCAGGGTTTACCCAGGGCTACTTAGGAGACTGTATAATGACCATCTAGTGTGGAAGAATATTAAACAATTAGCAAGTTTGAACTATATGTGTTTCTGGGAAGGGTGTTTGGGATGAGATTAACATTTAAATAAGTGGGCTTTGAATAAGACAGATTATTCTCCCTAATGTGGTGGATATCATCTAATCAGCTGAAGGTCTTACTAGAACAAACAGGCCTATGGATTCAAATTGCCACTCTTCCCTGGGTCCTAGCCTGCCAACCTACCCCATCAAATTTTGGTTTTACCAACCCTCCACTGCTGCTTGACTCCGCTCCTTAAAATTAATCTCTTTTGTTCTTGCTCCCTCTCACACATGCATGCTCACTCTCTTATGTAAATACACACACATAAATATAATCCTTCTGGTACACTTAGTATACAGTGGAGCTAAGTTATGAACCCAAATTTTCTGAGTCGTATACCTCAACGCTAGCTTTTACAGTTTCCCTATAAATGCTTTGTTGATATAAAAAAATTATGTAGCCTTGTGTGGTAACAATTTAGCCATACATGTGGAAATTTTTAAAAGTTTATACATTCTGTGGGTTTGCTCTAAGTAAATAGTCAAATTCAGACAAAGGTCTATATACCTAGCACTTTCTTAGGGTAAAGAAAAACTTGAATCAATTTGAAAGTCCAACAGTGAAAGCATTAAATAAATCATAAGGCATACGCAGAGTAAATATTAGGCAGTTATTAAATTATGTTTCTGAAGAACAATGCCAAGGGGAATTACTCAGGAGATATTACCAATTTTTTAAAACCAGTTAAATTATTATATACATAATGTGATCTGAATTATGTTCAAAATGAATGTGTACTCACAGATACTCAGTGGAAAAACTGGGGATAATTATATAAAAATGTTCACGGCTTTATTCCTGGATGGTGTTACTCACTCATTTCCTTCTTTATAATTTTCCGTATTTTCCAAAAATAGAAAAGGGTCTTTAGAAAAGACCCTGATGCTGGGAAAGATTGAAGGCAGGAGGAGAAGGGGATGACAAGGACAAGATTGAATGGCATTACTGACTAGTGGACAAGAATTTGTGCAAGCTCCCCGAGATGCTGAAGGACAGGGAAGCCTGGTGTGCTGCAGTCCACGGGGTCACAAAGAGTTGAACATGACTGAACGACTGAACAACAAAAATATTTTCCAAAAACTTCATAGAAACTAATGCTTTGGTGTCTTTCTATGTTTATTGTTTTAGAGTCAAGACATGAAAGGTGGCAACAACACCCATAGACTTTTATTAAAAAATGTAGGGCACATTAGAAAAGACAGAGTTTCTGGAGTGGGAAGACAGGTATTCTGAGTGAGCTTCATTTATCTTTTTTTTTTTTTTTTAATCATGCAGCATGTGGGATCTTAGTTCCCCTACAAGGAATCAAACCTCTGCCCCTGCAGTAGAAGTGTAGAGTCTTAACAACTGGACCACAAGGAAAGTCTTGAATTTGCCTAATTAGAACTAGGGGCTTTGACAAGTCACTTGACTTGTCTAAGCCTCAGTTTCCTCATCGGTTAAGGGTGAGATCAGCACACCTATCACTCACCTCCCACAAGGCAGCAAGGGATAGAGGCTTTGCAATAAATGGTGCCAACTTTCACTCAGTGCTTTATCAAAAAGTACAAAGCACAATTTGTGAGGATTTTTTGAGTAGCTCTATTAAGATATTACTCACATATTATATGGTTTATCATTTTTCAAGGGTATAATTCAATGTTTTCAGCATGTTGACAAATTTGTAGAACCATCAACAGATGGTTTGTAGAACAGCAGAATTTAAAAAATCCATGCAAGTCAGAACGTGAAAAACAAATATGGTATATTAACACATATGTATGGAATCTAGAAAAATGGTACTGATGAAACTATCTGTAGGGCATGAATAGAAATGCAGATTATGTGAACACAGGGAGTGGGGGAAGGGGAGGGCGGGCTGAACTGGGAGAGCAGGACTGACACATACACACTACCACATGTAAAATAGCTAGCTAGTGGGAAGCTGCTGTATAGGTGCTCAGCTTGGTGCTCTATGATATCCTAGAGGAGTGAGGGGGATGTCTAAGTCAAGGGGGGATATATGGGTACATATGGCTGATTCACTCCGTTGTACAATAGAACTGACACAACACTGTAAACCAACAATTCTCCAATTAAAAAACATCCATGCCCATCAGCCATCACTCCCCACTCTCTATTCTCCTTCGCCCTGGGGACCCATTCATCTATTTTCTATCTCTATAAATTTGCCTGTTGTAGAAATTTCATATAAATGGAATCATGTAGCGTATGGTCTTTTGTAACTGGCTTCTTTCATGAAGTATACTTCTAAGGTTCATTCATGTTGTAGCTTTTATCAGTAATTCATTCCCTTTTGGTTTCAAAATAGTACTCAAATGTATTAATATACTAGGACTTCCTTGATGGCTCAGCAGGTAAAGAATCCACCTGCAATGCAAGAAACACAAGAGATATAGGTTGGAAAGATGCCCTGGAGAAAGAAAATGGCAACCTACTCCAGTATTCTTGCCTGAAAAATCCCATGGATAGGAGGAGCCTGGTAGGCTACAGTCCAAAGGGCTGCAAAGAGTCATACACAACTGAATGACTAAGGATGTATTCGTATACCCCATCTAATCTACTCATTGATCAGTTGATGGGCACTTGGGTGGTTTACACTTCTAAGCTATTATAAATGATACTGATATGAAAATTCATGTACAAGATTTGTGTGGATATATGTTTTCTCTCTCTTGGGTTTATGCCTGGGATTAAAACTATTGAACCATTTGATCACTCTATGCTAAACTCTTTGAGGAATTGCCAAACTGTTTTCCAAAGTGGATGCATCATTTCAACAATACTACCAGCAATGTATTAGAGCTCCAATTCCCTTTAGTAATTTTTAACTACGTATATTTTCAGCTTTTTTTCCTAGCAGCCGTTCTAAGGCTTATAAAATGCAAGATAACTTGTCCACCAACTTAATTTTAGTTAGACTTAGAAACTTTACTCTTGTCCAAGTCTTGCTCTACTTGTCCCTTGCTCTGCTTTTAGTCCTATTTTTGTCATATATATCACATTGATATATGTCACAATCCAAAATATAAGTATCTATGTAATTCTGGGTCTTTTAAAGAGGCAAGTATATATATTTACAAAACTTGCTGTAGTAAACTTATTTGCCATTTCTTTTTTCATTTCTTCCTGTGTCTATTGATATCCCTTACTCCAAAAGAGACTAATTCCCACCCACTGCTTCTGTGCGGTTACTCAAATACATTATATTTCTATAAATTATAGACCTAACAATACAAATATAAATGTTTATGCAAGTGCTATTCAAGTCAGTTAAGATAAAAGAAGATATTCAAATATATTGTGTTTTTAAATCACCTACATAATAATTACCTTTAGCAGTGCTCTTTGCTTTTTAATGTGGATTTGAATATGAATCCAGTATCAGCCACTTTCAGTCTATAGAACTTCCTTTAGCATTTCTTCTTGGATATGCATGCTTGCAATAAATTCCTTAAATTTTCATTTATCTGGGAATGTCATTATTTCACCTTCACTTTTTTTTTTTTTTTAACTGAATACAGGATTACTGATTGAGAGCTGACAGCTGTTTTCTTTCAGCAGCTTGACTAACCCATCCCAGCCTTGCACTGCTTCTGGTGTTTATCTTTCTGGACTTCCCTTGCCAATAATGAGACTTTTTTTCTGTTTTCTAGATTTTCTTTTTTGACTTTGTTTTTTAACATTTGACTACCGGGGCTTCTCTTGTAGCTCAGTCGGTAAAGAATCTGCCTGCAGTGCAGGAGAACTGGCTTTGATCCCTGGGTTGGGAAGATCCCCTGGAGAAGGAAATGGCAACCCACTCCAGTATCCTTGCCTGGAAAATCTCATGGACATAGGAGACTGGTGGGCTGCAGTCCATGGGGTCGCAAAGAGTCGGGCACAACTGAGCAACTAACACACATTATGTCTGGCACTAGTATTTCATCCTATCTGGAGTCCTCTGAGTTTCTTAGATGTAGATTAGTATTTTTCATCAGATTTGATAAGTTTCAGCCATAGCTCATGTAAAACTAGACATTTTTTTAAAAAATAGCAACTCTGCATATAGTACCACCACCACTCCCTCTTGCAGGGCTTATTGTTTTCTTGCTTGCTTTTTATTGTTTACTGTTTTAGGTGGACAGTAAATTGAAATGTTTCCTCCACAGTGTGCAGCTGCTGAAATCACTCCTCAGAGGGTGAAGTCTTGGGTATAAGCACATTTTCCCTAGGCATCTGAGCTGATCTTCCCCTATTGGTATCACACCCAGCTGTTAGTCTCCATTAATTGCTGTCTGATTCCACCACAGTTTTTAACAATGTCCTGTGGCAAAAATTCCTTCACAGTTTTACCCAGTTAAGTTAGAACCCATTTTCAGTGGCAGAATTCTGACAGTCTTTGAGACTAGTCTGATCTCAGAAGAGATCTTAATTACCTCTTTCTCTGGTTCTCTCTATTAAACTTCTAAGCTGGCCTACCATTTTGCTTATTGCTATCATCGAGGCACCACCCAAAGGATATCACTGCTAACTGGATATCACCAAGAACTGCACTGTTTTCAACAACACCCCTAGGAATGAATTTCACCACTGTTTATTCCCCAAAAATATCAGTCGCCTTAGGGAGATCTGTGGAACTCTCTGTTTGACCTGGGTATCCTCTGGGCAGTATCTCCGTGTAAATGCCATTGGGAAAGGGGATGGATAACGGCCTGCTTCTCCCAGAATGACACCCTGCTCTATGAGCAGGACCCCAAGGATGGTAACCTCTGGGCTTCTCAGCTTTCTATCCTGACATGGAATGACAGCTCGTTTGTAACTCCTACCTCATACACAAACTGAGGTAGGAATTTCAGGGCGAGTATTCTTGTCCTGTTATACCCGGGATAAAGTTTCTTCTTTAGGAGTATGACTATATGAGAGAACAAAGACCTGTCTTCTCAGCAGAACCTGCCCAGGATAAAGCCTCTGCAACAGGAAGTTGGGGGATGGGGATAAGACATACCAAGGGCAAGCCCCTTCTGGGATAGTTGTGGAAAAGAGGGCCATCTTCTTGGCTACATATACCTTGATTACAGTTTCTATCACACTGAGTTGGGGAGAGGGAAGAGGTAGAAAGTCATGGCTGAAACGCTATAGATTCTAACTGTTCTTTCCATGATTTAGTCAATTTTTTAAGTGTTTCTCCATTTTCTGTAGGTCCTGAGGACAATTTGCAGAGGTTTTTAATATTAGCCATTTACTTGTTAAAAAATATACTTGCATAATTTTATGCAATTATATAAAATATATTTAGTAAAAATGAAAGTTGCTCAGTCATGTGACATCCTTTGTGACCCCATGGACTGTATAGAATTCTCCAGGCCAGAAAACTGGAGTAGGTAGCCATTCCCTTGTCCAGAGGAATCTTCCCAATCCAGGAATCGAACCAGGGTCTCCTGCATTGCAGGTGGATTTTTTACCAGCTGAACTATCACAGAAGCTAATATATTTATCAATTAAATACATTTATCAATATAATATTTAATTTATTTAAAATTTTAATTTATCAAGTAAATATAATTTAATCTAAAAATTAAAATTTATGTATTTACAATTTTATATAATATATATATACGCGCACATTGCATGCATGCCAAGTTGTTTCATTTGTGTCTGACTC
Source organism: Moschus berezovskii (assembly GCF_049115385.1). Taxonomy (NCBI): domain Eukaryota; kingdom Metazoa; phylum Chordata; class Mammalia; order Artiodactyla; family Moschidae; genus Moschus; species Moschus berezovskii. The sequence continues at coordinate 40,525,511 of NC_142483.1, read as the reverse complement.
TTTGTGACGCTATGAACTGTAGCCCACTAGGCTCCTCTGTCCAGGCAAGAGTACTGGAGTAGGTTGCCATGCCCTCCTTCAGGGGATTTTCCCGACTCAGATTGAATCCACATCTCCTATGTCTACCTGCATTGGCAGGCATGTTTTATGGCAGGCATTCCATAACATGTTATGGAAAAACTCAGACAAATTTTTTTAGCCAACCAATAATTATACACACATATTTATCACATATAATTCTCAGTCCACTAGGCTCTTCATAGCGTTGTTTCAGAAGTCAAACTGATTGAGTTTCCTAAGGAAGGAAAAGTCACGGGTACCTTGAAGCCAGTAGCACCCTGAAAGAATCACAGAGCATGACTGTACACTGTCCAGATGAAGGGTGAATACACTTAATGCGAAAGTCCTATTGTTGACAGCTTTTTATATTGGTGGCATACTCCACTGCTCTCTCTCATCAACTTGGTGCACCAGCAAAACGAATGTCAATGAAATGCAGTTCACAGTCAATCCAGAAATCTCTGCTGCCTTGGAAATGAAACTCCCAATACCTAAACCAGGATTAGGCCAATTTGTTTACAAGCACCTGCCAGAGGCTTCAGAGAATAAAGTTAACAGTTTCACTTATACATGGAATCTAAGTCTTATCACCCCCAAGCCTAAAAGTCTAACAAATTCACTTTGAAATCTCATGAGTGAAAAAAATTACATCATGTAAAAATATTCATTTAGTGGAAGTCCTTCACACAACAACAAAAGACCTATAGAGAAAAAAAGTGAAAATCTTTTAGAAAAAAAAAAAGGTAAGCAAGTAACTTAAATGTCAAGCAGAAAATGCAAGGTTAAGCCATTTGGAAGTTTATAATTTATTTAACATCAAAACTTCAAAATCAATTTTACATGTTACCACAAGTTACAGAAGTTATCACAGCAGATGGGCAAAGTATGGGAAAAGCTTCACTCTCCAAGTACAGTAATTTAGCTGCTGAATACCTAACTAACGGCAGAAGAAAAGCAAGAAATAGTAAAAGCAAAGAATTAGAGTTATAGGGGTACGGCAGACCCAAAACACAAGGAGATGCTTCAAGAGCTACTGCTGAGAAAGCAGCCCTGGGGAGTGGGGGCTGATAAAGAACTGGTGCCATATAAATGCTTGATGCATAGGCAGTTCCATGAAAGGCCCACATACAACACCATCCCCTAGCCATCAGTCCTGGAGAAATACAGCATCAGCATCATCTCAGAAAGCCAGAGAGACAAGACTTCCTCTTTATTGCATCTCAGGAGGAACACTTGAGGCAGCCTCTTGAACAAAACATTCCTCTGCTTGAATCTGAGCCATGACTGTGATGGCAGGAGTCTGAGATTTGAGAATAAAGCCTGGAGGGTGATGCTCATCCTCTTCCCCCATAAACTTCCTCCAGCTGTGATTACCAAGAGTTTAGCAGTATTCTGTTTTTTGAGGGTATAAAGCCAGAAAAATGGTTGGCAGGTAGTATTTAAAAGGGGCTTCCATGATGGCTCAGCAGTAAAAAATCCACCTGTCAATGCAGGAAACCCACCATCCTGGTGGGTTTTCAGGATGAAGATGGAGAGGTAGGTAGATATTAAGACCTTTAAATACTGTGTGTGTGTGCCTGAATGTATGAGTATAGTTGCTCAGTTGTGTCCGACTCTTTGTGACCCCATGGCCTGTAGCCCACCAGGCTCCTCTGTCTGTGGGATTTCCCAGGCAAGAATACTGGAGTGGGTTGCCATGCCCTCCTCCAGGGGATCTTCCCAACCCAGGGATCGAATCAGCATCTCTTTCATCTCTTGCATTGGCAGGCGGGTTCTTTACAACTAGCACCACCTGGGAAGCTCTTCCATCCTCTCTCCATCTCATTAACCTATGTTGTCATTAGGGCTCATCTCAGCAACCCATCCTCTTGGAGGTGGTCCAACTTTGCATTAAGTTAGGACTAGCTAAGGAAATCGGAGAAGGCAATGGCAAGCCACTCCAGTACTATTGCCTAGAAAATCCCATGGATGGAGGAGCCTGGTAGGCTGCAGTCCGTGGGGTCGCTAAGGGTCGGACACGACTGAGCGACTTCACTTTCACTTTTCACTTTCACACATTGGAGAAGGAAATGGCAACCCACTCCAGTGTTCTTGCCTGGAGAATCCCAGGGATGGGGGAGCCTGGTGGGCTTCCGTCTATGGGGTCGCACAGAGTCGGACACGACTGAAGTGACTTAGCAGCAGCAGCAGCAGCTAAGGAAATGGCAACCCACTCCAGTGTTCTTGCCTGGAGAATCCCAGGGACGGGGGAGCCTGGTGGGCTGCCCTCTATGGGGTCACACAGAGTTGGACACGACTGAAGTGACTTAGCAGCAGCAGCAGCAGCTTCTCTGAAGCTCCAATACTCTGGCCACCCAATGCGAAGAGCCGACTTATTGGGAAAGACTTGGATGCTGGGAAGGATTGAAGGCAGGAGGAGAAGGGGGCCACAGAGGATGAGATGGTTTGATGGCATCACTGACAGAATGGACATGAATTTGAGCAAGCTCCGGGAGATAGCGAAGAACAGGGAAGCCTTGTGTGCTGCAGTTCGTGGGGTCGCAAAGAGTCAGACACGACTTAGCAACTGAACAACAAAACAACAAGCTTCTCTGGGTTCACCCAACACCTGGGGATCCCTTCTGCCACACTTCTGTGTTCTAACCTTTAATCTTTTCATCGTTGCTACTTCCAGAATAAGAGAATATGTCTGGGGTGGGATCTAAAAATCTGCATTCCTTACAAGTCCCAGGTGATACTGATGTGACTGGCCCAGGATGGCACTACGAGAACCACTGCTCTAGACAAGCCATGTTCCCTGCAGACCCCACCCCACAGGGTGACTGGAAGTACCCAGGCCTATATCACCGTTCCTCTCCTCCCTCTGCCCAAACCTTCCACAAATGCCCTCCACAAATCATACTGCCTCGCAATTCTGCTTCAGCATCTGCTTCCAGAGACCCCCGACCTGTAATAGCACTCAATAAAAGCATATAAAATGAATGAACATAAAAATGGACCCTGTATCAAGAGTGGCCCCACCAGAACTTCCCTGAAGTTCCATTGATACTCCATGCTTCCAATGCAGGGGATGCGGGTTTGATCCCTGGTCAGGGAACTAAGATCCTACATGCCACATGGTGGGGCCAAAAAATAAAGATGGCACAGTAGAGCTTGTGCCCTCACTTTGCCCTTGGTCACATGAGGAAACAATATGATAACCACTTGCAAATCAGGAAGCGGGCCCTCATCAGACACTGAATCTGCTAATACCTTGAACTTGGACTTTCAAGCATCTACAACGGTGAGAAATAAATTGTTCAAAAAGAAATAAAAGAGTAGCTCCCACCAATTCCAGGGTCAGGTCCCCAGCTTGATCCTCAAGAACAGAGGAAGTTAAATCTCAGGAGGAGGAGTTAGCTCCAAAGGCTGAGGGGTTAACTGGGTAAACAGAGAAGGACATTTCAGGCCCAGGGCCCAGGCCTGTGCCACGAGGAAGCCTGGAAGAAGGCCTTGGGGGCTGGAGTGCAGGAGGAAGTGACAGCAGGCTGGAAGGAGACGAGAAACCCAGGTTCTTTCCTTTTCCTCCATCCGTTCCGTTCCGTTCCGTCGCTCAGTCGGGTCCGACTCTTTGCGACCCCGTGGACTGCAGCCTACCAGGCTTCTCTGTCCATGGGATTCTCCAGGCAAGAATACTGGAGTGGGTTACCGTTTCCTTCTCCAGGGGATCTTCCCGACCCAGGGATCGAACCCGGGTCTCCCGTATTGGAGGCAGACGGTTTAACCTCTGAGCCACCAGGGAAGCCAATCAGCAAGAGCCTTGATCTCCATGAAAAGCAGAGCCCAGATTCTTTTCAGCAAGAATGCTGGCTCCTCATTCCTCTAGGAAAAGTAATGCCTGTCCTGTGGTTAGTCATGTACAACTCTTTTGTGACCACTAGGTTCCTCTGTCCATGAGATTTCCCAGGCAAGAATACTGGAGTGGGTTACCATTTGCTACTCCAGGCAATCTTCCGGACCCAGGGATTGAACCAAGTCTGTGGCATTTCCTGCACTGGCAGGTGGATTCTTTACCACCAGTGCCACCTGGGAAGGCCAGGAAAGGAAAGACCCCATATTAAGTAGAATAATATCTTCCCAGGATGTCTATGTCCTAATCTGTGGAACTATAAAAATGTTACTTTACATGGCAAAGAGGCTCTGCACATGTAATTAAGTTAAAGGTTAGGTTATCTGGGTGGAAGTAATGTAAAGACAGGAAGAATCTTGTAAAAGGGAGGCAGGATCAGAGAAAACATTGGAAGATACAGCACTGCTGGTTTTGAAGACGGAGGAAGTGACCATAAGTTCAGATATGCAGGCATAGTCTCAAGCAGCTGGCAAAGGTGAGAAAATGAATTCTCCCCTAGACTCTCTGGAAGGAACATAGACACTTTCATTTCGGCCAAGGGAAACTAATTTCAGACTGTAGGCCTCCAGATCCATAAGATAATAAATTTGTTTTGTTTTAAGCCATTACGGTGATGGTAATTTGTTACAGCAGCAAAAGGAAACTAATACAGATCCATTTGTCAGAAACATAATTACCTGATGTTTCTCTCCTCCAGGGAGAGAGAAAACATCTGTCCTCCCTACCGAAGACCAACACTGTCTCCTCCAGACTGAGCCAATGACCATTCACGTACAGAGAAATTCACACACACACATATGCATGCACTCCAGCAAACCCAGGTCTCTCAGGAAGAAATAACAGGTTCAATATCCATTCCCTTCTAATAACTCAGTGCTTTGTGTGTGTATTTGTCTTTATATGCACATACTGGCATTTCTAGGGCACCAACTTTATGCCAGTATTATACTCTTTAGGTATACCCTTTCATAGATATCCCTCTATATTCATGACAGCCCTGTGGCAGAAATATTACTCTCTGCAACTTACAAAGGAATGCTTAGGGTCAGAAAGATCAATTGTGTCCAAAGCCACAACTCAAATACAAATTGAATACAGGTCTGCTGCTGCTGCTGCTGCTAAGTCACTTCAGTCGTGTCCGACTCTGTGTGACCCCATAGACGGCAGCCCACCAGGCTCCCCCGTCCCTGGGATTCTCCAGGCAAGAACACTGGAGTGGGTTGCCATTTCCTTCTCCAATGTGTGAAAGTGAAAAGTGAAAGTGAAGTCGCTCAGTCGTGTCTGACTCGTAGCGACCCCACGGACTGCAGCCTACCAGACTCCTCCATCCACGGGATTTTCTAGGCAATAGTATTGGAGTGGCTTGCCATTGCCTTCTCCGGAATACAGGTCTACATCTCCCCAAGTCCATCACTCTTCCTATGAAATATAGGGATTCCTCACTACAAGCTTCTTGCTATCTCTTTCCCCTTTCCCATCTATCTCCCCTTATTCTTCTCCCCCGCCCCACACACACCCTCTGTTCTCCAATCACAATGAAATTCTTTCTCCTCAACCCATACGGACACCTGTTACCCAGTTGGTTTTTTGTTGTTGTTGCTGTTTTAATTTTTGGCCACACCATGCTGCGTGTTCCCCAGACAGGGATCAAATCCAAATTCCCTGCATTGGAAGTATGAAGTCTTAACCACTGGACCACTGGGGAGGTCCTCCCATCCATTCTTTCTATCAGCTGCTTCCTCCAGGTAGAATTCTCCTCCCCCTCATCTCTGCCTGCTGAACTCCTACTTATCCTTCACATCTTGGCATAAACCCAAATTCCTCAAAGAAGCCTTTCGAGTCCTAATGGGGTGAAGTACATCCGGCATGCAGTTTTACAGTATTCTGTTCTTCCACCGTCATTGTACACACTGCATTTCATGAGCTACTGCCCAACAGTTAGTGTCTGCTGCCTCCCTCTGCCCCTAAGACATAACTTCCTTGAGGCCAAGGACCACTTTGACCTTGCTCACTACTGTGCTGGGTGCATCCTTCAAAGCCATTATAGAAGCTTAACACTGATTCTGTAATGAGGAAGGAGTGACAATATTCCTATTTTGTTGTATTAAGTTATATCACAGTTGGGTCTTAGAGCTCTCAACGGCTAACTAAAGAAAAACTGCTCACACTGTTGTTTCATTATTTGGTATTTTTTAATGATCATCTCAAAAAGCAGTTCCCAGGCTTGAGCCCTGACTGCATTGCATCGTTTACTGTGAGATCTGGGTCATGTAAATTGATGGGAACCTGCATGAAATTTTCTTATTTCCCACAGCAGATAGCGATAAAGAAGTTCTTTTTAACTTTTAGTCTCTTTCATCAAAGTTAAGACCTTAAGGAAACAGTCTTTTCTAATCCATTTAGTTATCACTCTGTGATCGAGGGGATAAGGATTAAGATTCATATAAACCACTCTGTGAAAGTAGAAGGTAGAAAACTGGTGTTCCAGAACACAAAAATCCTGCTCTCTTATCAGGTTAAGCTAGAGTATATTTGCTGATAGGTGTCGTGTGCGCTTAAAGACATGGAGGCAGATTTCAAGGGCAGGCCTTTCATGATGATCTGCTGAGATGATTCATGACCACAGCAAGAACACAGTAACAACAGGATGACAGTAACAATAGTAACTGTGATCAGCCGCAATACTTCGTGTGCCAGGTACTGCATGCTGTATGCATTCCATCAATGACTTCTCATCATTGCCCTGTGAGGAGCTATTCCTGTTACCCCCAGTGTACAGATGGGGAAACTGAGATCAGGAAAGACAGGTACTAACTCAAACCCAGGTATTTTTGCTATGAATCTCGTGTTATCCATCACTGTAACAGCTCTTTGCGCTGACTACAGATTCCTCGTCTGCTTATTAATTGAATTTTTTCCATAGCACATCAAATGTGAACACTGACTTCCTTTTACAGCGTGATTACGCTAAGAAGATTATCCTTTATCTGATCATTCTGTTTTTAATGGTAGGTATAGTCACACGGGTTTCCCAGGTGGCGCTAATGGCAAAGAACCTGTCTGCCAATGCAGGAGACATAAGAGACATGGGTTTGATCCCTGGGTCGGGAAAATGCCCTGGAGGTGGGCATGGAAACCCAGTCTAGTATTCTTGCCTGGGAAATCCCATACACAGAGCAGCCTGGCAGGCCCTAGTCTATAAGGTAGCAGAGTTGTACATGACTAAAGTGACTTACCACACACGCACATGGCAACGTAGGAAAATTATCAGGAAATTGAAATCTGGATTTAAATTCCATCCCTCCCCTACATCTTGTACAAACCTGGGAAGACGAGAAAATATCTATCCCAGGGTGCTAACACAAATCAAAAATAGCATGTGTACATAGGTTTTAAGACTTTGTATTTTTGTTATTTTTCTGTAATGATGTTGTTTTTAAATGCCATGTACTCAGTGAGTGATATAAACACATTGTAAATTTCAGTTTTCTAATAAATTATATTTTTAAAAAATAAAATAAATTCTAAAAAGAAAAAAAAAATGTGTATAAAAGCTTAGGATTCAATACAAGTGGACTGACTCTGACTTCACAATGGATCTGAAAAATGACAAATTCCAAAGGGAAATAATCCTGGCACCAGTGTGTTGCACAACAATATCACTGCTGTCATCTGAAGTATTTTTCTAGAAGATGTTGAAAAGTACTTAACAGGTCAGACAAAGAAAAGAATTGCTTTGGGTTCAAAGTAATAGGACTAAGATAGACCCTCAAGGCTGACAATCAAACAATGTTAGGTATTTTTTACACAGAGCATTGGTGACCTATAATCTAACTCCTATTGGATTTGAATTTTAAATCTAAAATTTTAAATGTTAATTAGTCATTGACATAGTCTAGACTTAAATTTTCATTAGTCACTGACTTTTTCCAAAGTCCTATCTTTTACCATTGTTGTTTTATGTATATTCCAAGAATAAGTACATCCTTAGAAAGTGTTTAACCTGCTATTAAGAAGAATTTAACATAGACAGCTATTTACACCCTCCTCCATTCCATTATAACCTTTCCTGTGCAGGGCAGCACTGGGTATCTCATTTTGGTACATGGCTAGATACATTAAGAGAAGTGTCTGTCCAAGTTCCTTAAATCCCTAATTAGATAGAAAAACGTTTTCCATGGACAAAAATACATTGTGCATCTAATATGTGAAAGTTCTTCAGGCACTTGGCCAGTGGATGGAAGAGAGGATGATTCACAAGTAGCTGTGAGGATTAAGGAACTTGGTGTAGCATAACCCAGCCTAACAGACCCAGATTATTTGCCTGTTTAGACCCAGATTATTTATTTGTACAGTTGCCTATGGGACATGGTGCTTGCACGTGTGCTCAGTCACTCAGTTGTGGCCGACTCTTCGCATACCCATGGACTGTAGCCTGCCAGGCTTCTCTGTCCATGGGATTATCCCGGGAAGAACCCTGGAGTGGGTTGCCATTTCTTCCTCCAGGGGAGCTTCTCAACCCAGGGACTGAACCCATGTTTCCTGCACTGGCAGGCAGATTCTTATCTGTACCATCGGTGGAGCCCACTGTGGGACCTGGTGCCTTTGCATAAAGGCTGGTCCCTGGAGCCAGAAGAAGCCATGTTCATGCAGAGGCATCAGAGAATCTGAAAGTGATTGTTCATGCCACTTCCATGTTAGCAAGCCTCCAAAGCAGTAATAACTGCCAGACACTCTGGAGAAAGAGAGCATGTCCATGCTCAAGGGACTCTGTGAATGCTCCCTGCACTCTCCCCATTCCAAAGAACCCAGATCAGCACAGGTGCAATGACAAAGGACTGACAGATACATCTAAAAGATCAAGACATAGAGCCCCTGTAGCCAACAGGGAGACTTTTCCAATCTTCAGGCACATTTCGGAGAATCTGGGCAAACTGGTGGCCTGACAGCCATAAGTCACCTGGTAAACTGGTACTTATTATTATTGTTTAAAATTTTGTGTTAACATTTTGCTATGTATCTAAGCCTAGGCTAGAGATCTTGCAAGATCAAGAATATGAATAAAGGGATTTCCCCAGTGATCCAGTGGTTAAGAAATCCATGCTTCCACTGCAGGGAGTTGGGGTTTTATCCTTGGTCAAGGAACTAAGATTCCGCATGACATGTGGAATGCAAAAATATAAAACAAAGCTACATTTGTGTTACAACTTCCATAAATAAAAGAATATGAATAAAGAACACAAAGTTATATTTAAAGAAATGTTTTCTATGTATAATACATTATAATTCATGATCAGTGTTAAGGCTTCATCAATAAAGTTCTCTGAGCCTTGATTTAGTTTTACTGAGGCTGTTTCCAAATGCCTTTTGCCTGTAATAACATGTGGTAGCTTCTAATTTCCAAAGGATCACATAGATAACTCAAAAGGCACAGATTAATGCTGATTTCATAGCTTGGCTCCAATATGACATAATCTTATTCTTTTCCATAAAGCCAATTCATTAAGGTAAAACTAAATGCCATTCTATTATTTTTATCGTGGTTTTTGAGGTTCACAAATCCATAAATAGAAAAATAAAAAGTCTTTTGCCTATGATATGTCCCTAAATATGGTCATCTTGAACCCTCTAAAACATGACAGAGGATAAAGTAGACAATAAGGTAAATGATGTTTGCAGACACAGCTCTGAGGTTTCATAACCATGCAACTCACTGACCCAGATAAACAACAGTCATTTGGATTTTGCTCCAAGAACTTTTCTTCTCATTCTCTCCAGGGGCAAAAACTTATATGCAGACGAAATCTAATCACAACTTTAAAAACTACCTAAAACTGTAGACTTCACAGAGGAAGCAAGAATAAAGAGTATGAATACAAGGAAAGAGAGAGGAAGACCTAGTAATGACAGCTGAGAATTGAATTCCCTAAGAAATTATCCAGTTAGGTCAAGATTTGTGGTTCAGTGTCAGTATCACCAGCCACCTTTCCGCTGGGGACAATGGGCATTTGCCAAGATACAGGCTGAGTGCTCTGTCTGCCCCCCCAAATAAATGCCTGCTCTCATCTCTGACAGATACACAACAGTCTTATTTTGAAAATGTTTCTTGAAAATGCAAGTTCTGTCCACAGAGGATCCCGTGATTAGCAAGGATGTGTCTGTATTATATGTTTATCTGTTTAAATATTTACAAGGCTCATATAAGAACTGAAAATCATGGAACGGGGCAGCCTCATGCCACAACCCATTCTGTCCACAAGGATATTTCTTAGAAAGACACAGAATACTTTCACTGAGACATAGGTATATGGAATCAATGTATTTCCAGGAGTAATTTGAAAGACATGGTGGGACAGTCGTGAACAGCTGTGATCAAAGAAAGCCATCAAGATGGGCCATCTAATGAGAAAAAAAAAAGAATTTCTTCACTCTACAGTGAGATCTCCTCTGCAACACAGACTCCTCGGTTACACAGTTGGGCAGATCTTGGAACATATTTATTCTCTGAACTCAGAGGACTGGTGGTGGGGAAGGACCACTGAGGGCAGATTAAAAGAAGGGAAAATGTCCTCAAGCATCTCCATAAGCTTTGATCCAGACCTAACACCCTGATCCTATCAACTCATTAAGTGACCTAGAGATGGTGTGATCTCTCAACCCGTGAGTATTTGTGCGTGCATCACCCACTGCATCATAAAAGGACATCTGTCATTAAGGACAGCTACAATTACCGGCCCTGTCATCATCAAAACTCAAGCACATGTGAAACCTCAGGTACCATTTTCCATCCCTACAAACCACCACAACATAAATGAACTCACTCAGAGACCATGTGGTACAAATACATATGAGAAGCCAGAAAAAGTCAATAAATGTTCTCATGGAAAATGAAATAAGTGAGAAAATAAAACACTGGAGAGACTGAGAGAGCATGACACTGAGAACCTTGTGAAAAGGCCATGTGAAAAATGTTCTTGACTCTAAGTTGATCAGAAACCACTGAAAATCTGTTTATTTGGCTATCTTGGGCTCAGTGGTTGCGGCATGTGGGCTTAGTTGCTCTGCAGCATATAGGATCTTAATTCCCCAACAAGGGCTCGAACCTGCATCCCCTGCATTGCAGGGCAGATTTTAACCACTGGACCACCAGCGAAGGACCCATAGAAGGGTTTAAAGTAGGCTGGTAACAGCTTCACAGGTGACTGGTTGAAAGGAGAATATGCACTGAGTTAGGGTCTCATGCACAAGATGACACCCCTCCTTCATGAAGCGCATACCAAAAAATGATGAATGTACTTTTTTCCAAGGGTCATCCCACCTCAACTGGAAATTCTATGAGGGCAATACCTCAAGTTTTAACCTCTGACCTCCTCAGTGATGACCTAAATGAATACAACACAGCTAACTGATGGATGAGCTGTATACTCATACAAATCCTTTAAACGGGGGAAAGAGGTGGCTTAACTGTTCTCTCCCATAGAAATTAGATCCTCTATACAATGGGTCTGTTCGTAGACTTCTGAAGACTTTGTCTACAAAAGCATTTTCCATCTTGAGATATCAAGTCAGGACAGAATCCATGATGTTTTACTCTCTCTGGGAAACTCTGCCTTGAAGATAATCTTTCTTGTGGGGTTTTCTCTTCTCCTGCTGACAAGGACCCTTCTTTTCCACTGCTTCATTAGTCCTATTCATGTCTGGACAACACTTCTCTCCGCAACCGAAGTGGGAGCAGGCTCTTTGGACCCCAGCTAGACTCCATCCTTGGTCATGATCCTTAAGAGCAAAATATTAGCAGGAATCCTAAATGGGTTTAACCAGATTCCCCACTCTCAGTATCGGATCACCCTGCATATCTGATTGGATTCCTCATCCCCTCTCCCCCAACCCAGGCAATGTCTGATCACCCTGGCCTGCCTTTACCAAGAGTCTGATCAAGTCAGTTCAGCCATGATCTCATCTCTTACTGCTGCTTCCTCTTAGTAATTTTCCATCCATTGATCTCTATCCTGCTTCATGTCTATTAATTCCTCCAATTTCTCTCCCCTGCCTCAAAACCCCGCTGCACTGGTGTACACACTTGCCACAATATTCTCCCTAAAGAGAGTCCGCCTTTCCATTCTTTAACTGTCTCATGAAGACTTTTTTCATTATTAATATGTAAGAGGAGTTATTTTCAAAGAGCCAAGTCAAAACTTGCTCTCTAAGGAAAAAAAGTTCATAATTTCTGATGAGAAAATACTGGCCTGGAGGGATTGAATTTGGATACGTTTTAATATTAAGATGCATGTAGAATACACTCTAACTAGAATCTTCAATTGAAATATTCTGAGCTCAGGATACACTTAGCCCAATATCCTGTACTGTCATCAACACAATATTCCCTATTCACTGAGAGCCTTAAGTGTAAACAACCAGTAAATATTTGTTGACAGTCAGAAACCTGGGAGATATAAAGTCTTTCAGCTATCATTGATAATCTAAATGCATATTTTATTTTAACAGACAGGGAAAAGAACAGATACATTTCAAAAAGACTTCCAACAAGATTTAAAGAGCAAACAAAAAGGGTTTCTGGTTTACTATAAGGGAACTGAAATATTCAGTTAATGAAAACATCCTACTTAATGTAAAATTTTTTTCATCTATGTTTTTCCCCATCAGTAAACAAAGCTTATTTTCCTATAGCATACAAATCCTTTACAAATGTCTTTTTAAGAATGCTAAAGCATAAAGATAAGGCCAAAAGTGAAAGATAAATTAGATTATATGGAAATTAAAATGAAGAAAAAAATAAAAATCTTGGACCAGAAAGATGTTATCATGATTTCAAACACCTATGAAATCAATGGGGTGTTGAAGACACCCAAGGTCCTTATGTTCTGAAAAAAATCATGAAGCTCAGAGTCCAACTCACTGTAACACTTTACTTTGGAATTCCCCAAAGCAGAAACTTCTGTAAACTCAAAAATTCTTTTGTATTTTAGTTTCCCATGGTACCCAAGTGTTCCAATGAAAAATGCCTACTACAGTTTTAGTAGCAGATGACTTCCATGTCTTGGTCTGTTAATATGTTAAGCTGAAGACCTATCACAATGTCAGTCTTGAACACCTTTCATTTTTATAGTTGGCTTTTCAAGAAACATGCTAACCAATCCATTCACAAAGCTGACCAATCTGGGTCAGATTTTTCTGCCAATCTTGACCATACATTTTTAATAAAATAAACTGTTCAAAAGACAGGACAACTGGAAAAACAAGTCATAAGAAGCAAAGAAATAAGAGGTTTGGGAAATTTTAACAGCTTTACTGAGATATAATTCACATACTATACAAGTTACCTAAGTCAAGCATAAGATTTAACGGTTTTTCATATACTTGTGGAGTTACGCAATCTTCCCCACAATTTTAGCACATTTTCATCACTTCAAAAAAGAAACCCAGAACTCTCAATTCCATTTGTCCCCCAGCCCCTTGGAAATAACTAATCTCTCTGTCTCTATAGATTTGCCTGTTCTATAAAAAGAACTATATAAATGTAGTCCTTTGTGATTAGGGCTTCTCTGGAGGCTCATAAGGTAAAGAATCATCCTTCGATGCAGGAGACAAAGGTTAGATCCCTGGGTAGTAAACACCCCCTGGAGGACGAAATGGCAACCCACTACAGTATACTTGCCTGGAGAATCCCAGGGACAGAGGAGCTTGGTGGGCTGCAGTTCATGTGGTCACAAAGAATTGGACACGACTGATGCTAGGAAGGATTGGGGGTGGGAGGAGAAGGGGACGACAGAGAATGAGATGGATGGATGGCATCACCGACTCTGTGGACATGAGTTTGAGTGAACTCCGGGAGTTGGTGATGGACAGGGAGGCCTGGCGTGCTGTGATTCATGGGGTCGCAGAGTCGGACACGACTGAGCGACTGAACTGAACTGAACTGAGCAACTGAACAACAAAAGCAACTCTCCAAAGAGAATCATATAAAATGTAGTCCTTTGTGATTGGCTTCTTTCACTCAGCACAGTGTTTACAGGGATTATTCATATTGTATCAACAGCATGTATTAGTTCTTCATTCCGTCCTGTTGGCAAATAATATTTCATCTGTTTCATCAATGGGTGGACATGGGTGTTGTTTCTACTTAGGAGCTCTCATGAACACTGCTTCTGTGAATACTTATGTACAGTTATGGGTGTAATCTCTCGGTTACATACCGAGGAGTGAAAATGTAGTCACATGATAACTGTTGATCATTTGAAGAACCGCCAGAGTGTTTTCCAAGATGGCTGCACCATTTTGCATTCCTACCAGATGTGTATGAGGAGGGTATCAATTTCCCTGTGGGAACTTTTAATCTCAGTAACCCACACCCAATATTTGAAAACATATTAAAACAGAGTTTTAGATAGATATTTATATAAGTATTTGCCCAGAATTTTTTTTCTTGGAACTCTGGACATCATATTTTTTTCACCAAATCATAATTTTGCCTCCCTCTTTTAAAAAAAATTTTTTTATTTATTTTTTAATTTATTTATTTTAATTGGAGGAGAATTACTTTACAATATTGTATTGGTTTTGCCATACATTGACATGGATCCGCCATGGGTCTACATGTGTTCTGCATCCTGAACCCCCCTCCCATCTCCCTCCCTATCCCATCCCTCTGGGTCATCCCAGTGACCAGCCCTGAGCACCTTGTCTCATGCATTGAACCTGGACTGGTGATCTGTTTCACATATGATAATATATATGTTTCAATGCTATTCTTTCAAATCATCCCACCCTCACTCTCTCCCACAGAGACCAAAAGACTGTTCTATACATCTGTGTCTCTTTTGCTGTTTCACATATAGGGTTATCGTTACCATCTTTCTAAATTCCATATATATGTGTTAGTATACTATACTGTATTGGTGTTTTTCTTTCTGGCTTACTTCACTCTGTATAATACCTCTTTTAAAGATCTATTAAATTGTGTTCAGAAGCAATGAACCAAAAGACAAGATGGGAAAAGAGGTATCAAGCAGGT